>NW_015558680.1:285780-297094 GCF_001515605.1 Sinocyclocheilus anshuiensis | reverse complement strand
GCTGCTGAACCACCTTATTCCGCAACTCATATTAAATATTACAAATTATATCATGGCAATTTGTCACGCTCCTTAGTTCAGTGATGTTTTACCGACTCATTTACTATGATACCTTGTTACGGATCCAGCTGCGAATCAGAGGCTTGTCATGGGGCTTGAGGCAGACCCCCCTCTGCGGCTACCCAATGACCTGGAAGGCAATAGGGGATGCCAGTGCCTAGAGCATGTGCTGCACTGACAGAGCAGCAGGGCTCTGTCAAAAGGCCTCCCATACAAACCTTCCAGATCACTCTGTTTTTAACAGATGAGTAAGCAGCCGCGAAGCGAGCCTTCGGATTTGTGAATCACAGGTTTCCTATTTGGTTCTAGTGGCCCTTTTTGACACATCCTATATCGCCTGCCTCCGAGGGGGATTGTGCGCTGGTGAATCTGGGAAGAGGGGGGGAGATTGCAAGTGGCAGGGTCACTAGTTGGGTTAAGCAACAATTCAGGATATGTGCTTTTAACAGACAAATGCCTGTGAAGGTATCTTGTGAGCTTTTCTAGCATAAAGACAATGATATTGATCTGTGCCGGAGATACTGGTAACATCTGCTCTTTTAGGGTATAATGGTAGCTTAAAATCAATGTATTCATATTTTTAGGTTTATGCATACAAATAAATATCAGCTATTGCACCAAATCTATCCAGGCATACTGTTTGAACTTCGGTGATTTGAGCATAACTGGCAATCTCACAAAACATTAGTTCCTAGAGGCCCAAAGTAAATGGAGTAAAGACTTTGAGCGAGGTTGCGGTCGTTGACCCAGTAGCTGCTTGCAGTCAGGTTTGGTGGACCTGGTCTGCACATTAACAAAATCACAGGAAATGCTTTCAAGATCGCTCAACCCCCCGTCCACCTTGAAAACAACTTTCTCACCTCATTTAACTAAATTAATGAGCAGGTTCAGGCCCATTTCAAACAGACAGAAAATAAAAGAGCCAATGAGAAAAATAGTCAGTTCTGCACCTGCCGTGTTTGAAGTGAACAAGCATGTGCTGCATTTGTAATGTTCATTCATTTTATTGCATATTTTAAGATAGCATTAATTGTCTTGCCACTATTTATTTCTCTTGACCTCCCCTTTAGATAAACTCACTTTTTCTCATGTGTCGTCTCTCTTTTTTATTTCTCTGTTCCTCTGGTGACCTTCCACTCTCATCAAATAGACAAGGACAATATGTTTGCTTATGCCATGGTCATGTGATCTATGAATTGATATGAGTTCATCCATTATTCATACTCAGTTTTGCATAAGCATTTCCCTATCATGCCTGTCACTTACATAGTCAACATTATGAAAGCGGCTCGTCACCGGCATGGCCTCACAGTGATCACAACTAGCTAGTTAGTACAGACATGACTTGCACAGGGGACATGCACCAAATGCCACTCCACTGACCCGTGAACTATAAAAACAAGCAAGCAGCGACAGCAAGACATGCGGTGGCAGTATCTGATTATTAATATATTATTGGGGCGAGGAAACATGCCCCACTGCCAAGCCATGGGTAAGCGTGAATACATTGGCTCTCAAGTACACACCAGTGATGAGGGGAAAGGTGAAAACAGGTTTTACTCCACTCACTGGACACATAAAAGCAGGTCATGTGACAAATTGGGTCTAATTATTGTAGGCGTCATTTAGGGCTTATTCTGCTCCATATGTATTATTTTAATTGACGCAACATAATATCTGCAGCTCAAAAGTGGTGATTATTTAGCTGAAACTTTAGTACAAAACGGTATGTAGTTAATATAAAACAAAAAAACAAGTGTAACAGTAAACAGTGGCAGAAAGATACAGATAAAAATTATATTATAAATATATATTTTTAATGCATTTATTTTAATGCATTGGATTTTTTTTTTTCATTATAGCTTTTATTCAGTAAAGGCAATAAAGATGTGGACATTTAAAGGGAAAATGCTAACCAAAGTAAATACTTACATAATGTTAGCTTGGCAGCCATGTACAAAAGAAAAGTTGGAAAGGCCAAATTAGTTAAGAAGTATGAGCATGTATTGCCACATATTAAGGGAAGATGGTTGTACAAGCTTTGTATGATGGTTGTGTTCAAATGCAGTTTATTTCATATATTCATGCAGTTTTAAGTGCTTTACAAAAGTAAACCAAATGCTACAATATAATAATATAATTAAATATGTGTATATTAAATAAATGACTGATGTTTTGTTATCGCCTCACCTAGAGGATAAACCACTTTACACCACTGAGTTCAGCTGGCCTACATGTTACTGAAGCTTTTCTTTTTCCTCAAGCCAAACAAAGACCAATTCACACTATACCAATGTATTTTCATTGTGTCCATCCATCAGCTAATAAAATAACATAATTAACACTTTCAAGTGCTTAAGGTACCAAATTTGCTTGAGCCCCTCAATACACCCTTAGCACTGACTAGCTGGTCTATAAAGCTCTTTATATTCGCACCTTTTTGATATAAATATCCTCCCACCCTGGGCATAGGAAAGCTGTCAGTAGAACATTTGTTTTCCATTTTTCACCACTGAGGGCTGTTCAGGAGGCAGAAGTTTGACAAGGCGTTAAAAATGTACACCAACACTTACTATTTGCCCTTCAGAAAATTTTAGCAGCTTAGCAGATGGGGTTTAATCTGGCACCATTTATTTTCTTCCCATTTTCTCTCATTCCAATCAATGCTACTGAGTGTCCACACACTGCAAGAAGGTGAGCACTAGAGTCCACTGACAAAGAGAGGCTCGGAATAGAATAGTAGTGTACTGCTAACTTCACAGTACACTTATATAATGGCTACATTTTTAAGAGGCAGAAGTCAAGAAGCAGATTTTGGCTGGTATTATATTAAAAGTTAATTTGTTACATTGAAAATGAAGATCAAGTTGAGCACTCTATTGTAAAATACAGCGTTTCTGTACACTGCAAACTGCACATTTTGGCATTCTCATGCATGCATAAAATTTGAATTCTGCACACAGTACAAACTTTCATATTGCAGAAATAATATGAGTATGGTATGGTATGCTATTCCAAAAACAGAAACAGGAACGCGAACAACCTGATCTCTTTACAAAAATTTCACAATTTTACAAAAATTAACACTGTTTATTTTAACTGAGATACTGGGGTAGTCTCATTCCAGTATCAGCATATAGAAAAATGTTACATTTCAAAGTCTGTTTATAATATAAAACACAACACCATGTGGTTAAACCTCAGAATATGTTACTTGAAAGGGCTTTAGTCAAGAGAAATGACAATGAAGCTGTTGCTATTTTTCTCAAGTCCACACTGAAAACAAAAAATGATGCAACAAAACCACAGCCAATGAAAACAAATTTGATGTTTAATATGGGCCTGTCCCAATAGCCACACTTGCAGTCTTGGACACTTGAGAGTGTATGCAAGACTGTCCCAGGTTGGAAAAAAAAAAACAAAGCTCAGTGCCCTAAATTTAGACTAAATTCATACTATCTCTAATACTGCTTTGGATTGGTATTTGAGGTTAAAATTATCCCACCATTAATCATGTACCCTGAAATTGTGAGAATTTAAGGAAAAAAGTGTACATTAAATTAATAATATATTACATATAATTTGGTAGTAAAATGTAAATTGTTGCACATTTTATTTACTGCAGAAAAAAGTATGTGTATTTTGTAAAATGTTTGCAAAGTCTTTTTATCACTTGAGTAAAGCTCTGAAAAGTACTGAAAATCAAAATGTATAAATAAAGCTTGCATTTTAACAACATTAGGTTGTAAGTGTGTCCCATCAAAAGTTCTTTACACACTTGAGGTCCTCATGCCCACTTGAACACTTGGGCCAAACACATGAAATAAGTCTTGTAAGCAGGCAAGTGGACAAGTGAAAAGACCACAAGTGTGGGTATTGGGACAAGCCCTATAAAGGTATTTGGAGCAAAATATTGGACCAATGAGATTCTACAATGGGCAGAGCCAACTGACTTGATACCAGTGTAAACCAGAAATTAGGACAAAAACACAGATTTATACAATAGCTTTTTATTGGTTGCCACTTTATGGCTTCACATCTGATAGGCACAAAAGCCTATATATATATATATATTTATATAAGCCTATACTTTGTTTTATTGAATTCATACAGAGCTTCCACACATATAAGGTACAACAAAAGTATTTGCATTCTTTTTCGACCACTGAAACACTGAAACACTTTAATTGAATCGTAAAGGCCCACAAAGCCTAACAGGGATTACACATTCCGAGACAGGGAGAATTATATAAACCACCCTATGAATAGATCAACACACATCTGTTACCTCAGTGTCTGCGCCTCCATAAATGAGACTCGTATGGCTCGGGGCGAGCCCACTGGAGGCTAAGAAATCCAGACGCGGGAGATGGCGCAACAAGACCGTGTTGAAAGCGCCCTGGCACACGTGGAATTCTGCGTGTCAGGTGGCGAAGTGGATTGAAATAGATATCACCAGCTCAGTCCAGAGAGTACAACCCATGCCCGCTGTTGACCTGATACCAGCAAGGAGACCACAAAGAGTGGTCGAGTGACCGGGCGAGGCTCGAGTCGTCCAGTTGTCACCCTCCTGATGCTGATTCGGTTTAATGAGCGGCGTGCTGTCACCACACATCTCTCCACTGCTTATGCTTGTACAATCTGGCAGCTGCAGCACCTGCTTGAGTCCACGGAACTCCTCTCTTCACTATTAAATAACCTCAGAGTACATTACGTGCGTTTCGCAAAAAATAAACACACAAACAAAAGGGGAGAGCATTTGCATGCAAACCTTAAGAGGCCCAATCACACCTGTTCAGAGTAGCTAATGTTGACCTAGTGTGCACTGTACACATATGAGGGCGAGAAATGCTGACTCAGATTTAGTTTAGTTGAAAATATTCAATGGCCTTTTTTTTTGCCCACAATCAGTGTAGAATAAAATTGTAATTTTGACAGCAAGTGGTGGCCGAACACAGCACCAAAATTGTTTATTTTAAATTAAGTAAATAAAAATGTCCACTGAAATGTATTAATGCTACCATTAACTGCAAAAACCACTGACATAAATCTATCAAAAAAATGTAAACAAGGTAATTTGGCAAAAAGGCTAAGTTAAGCATTTAAAAATATATATGAAAGAATTACCTGTAAATGTGACTACATGAAGGCGAGTCTTAAGTGACTTGAATTAAAGCTATATTTTAACCATGGCTTCTATGTTAAACCTATACTTCCTTTTTAAACCCAAAAAAAAAAAAAAAAATAAATAAAAAAAAAAACATAAAAAACATTCACACAAAATCATAGACTCTAATCAGAAAGAAGAAATCACTCCGAGTTGTAGTTCAAGGGTCAAATTCAAAGAAAATGACTGCACTGCTCAATTCAACATTAATCAGTTTGGAATTTGAATATTAGGATTTAATGATGCAGATGTTTGAATTTGCAACATGTTCATACTGTGGGTGTGAGGCACTTTCGCATGAGTACAAAATAGGAACTGCAGCTCTTTAAAAAATTGTTTGTTTTTTATAAACACACAAATTAAATAGAAAAATGTTGAACATAAAAACAGATTAAAAAAACTGTCAGAATGTAAGAAGGTTTCTAAGTAACAGGGATGCAAATGCTGTCTAAATTAAGCTGTCACTGAGTAGGGGCTAGTTAGTTTGGGACCAAATTTTGGGATGCAGTAAATTATGAACTTCACGAAAAAATACATATTTGTTTGATCTTGGTTAGGCTACCACAAAATATTGTCTGTTGTTTATCTAGTCATTGTAGTTATATTTTCACATTGTATATTTAAATAACCACAATTGCAGCACAATTACCCAATTGTTAATGTAAAGATGGTTAAAAGGGTAAACACATGTAAAGAAATCAAAGGGACCCATTTTCGATCTAAATGATTTTTACTACAATGAACTGAATACCAACTCAATAGATGTCACATTATGATACTGCTGTAGGCTGTATGATCCTAACTGTTAAATACACACAAGAAAGTAAAACATAGTTCTCATAACCCAAAACATGTAATTTGTCATTCCAATGCTTTAAATAAAAGTCGCTGGATACCAAAGTGTATCATATTCATGGAATGTGCTGTGAAACCACCAACACATTCTGAAACCCCCTACCAAAACCAAAGCAGACTGCTTCAGGATCTCTCCAAAATAAATGTTACATTTGTAGTTCCTATAAAAGATTTAGAAAACTAAAGATTTAGTCTCCCTCTCATGTGTTTCTCTCTCTCTCTCTCTCTCACACACACACACACACTGCAGGGCAGACAGTCGGGGCACGGCTCATCTATGTGAAGCCAGCTGGCTGTGGCGTCCCTGAGAGCCGAGCACTTGTCCCCCGCTGAGTGCAATTGAGAAGCGCAGACCTGCCTTTACTCTACACACAGCCCAGAGCCAGGCCTGACAGACACTGTCAGTCTGAAACACAGCGACGCAGGGCCTGTGGCCTTATCTGCACTCAAACACGCAAACATACACAGGGCACTTCTACCACCTCTCACTAAATTTGTGTACGTGTTCGCTACACATTCGTTTCCTTTCTAAAACGCACTCTGAGTGTCGGTTCCCATAAGAGGGAAACAGAGTGCTAAATTTGACAAGCAACTAAAGGTACGCAGGGCGTCTTAATGCGAGTGTAAATGAGTGACACCACCAGAGATGTGCGTCCGAGAAAGCCACGTGTAATTGGTGATGATGGGAATGGACACAAGCCACATGAGACCACTGACAAAGAACCAGCATCGCCACCAACAAAGGGCTGGCGGGAGAGATGACGGCTCTGAAAGGGGCAGGGCAGCTTCAAAGCCCACCAGAGTCATTCTTTTCTTCTTCACACACCCAGAGAGCCTCTAAAAAGTGATATTTCAGCATATCATTATCATTCAGCCTGGATGAATTCATAGTCGAAGATCAAAAGAACAGTTGCATGAGAGAGAGAGATATATCATAATTACCCCGGGCGGGCTGAGACTCAAATCTAAATGGGTCACATCAGGCTATATGCGTGGACAACATTACATTAGAAGATCAGATTAGTTACTAAAGCTGCACAATGAAAATGTCCAATAACAGGAGGTTTACCAAGCTAAAACCAGTTGAATTTGGCTCATCATGTGATCTCAACATGTCAGCCCCCATGAGACGACCCGCTCTAAGCAGAATAAAAACAGCTTGTATTAGACTTCTGATATGATTCAGTATTCATCTAATGATTTTCAACATATTTTTCTTCAAATACTATTTATTTATTTATATGTAAAACATTTTTAATCTGCACCTTTAACTTAAACCAACAATTTGATCTTTCACCAGTTTGTATATAGTGTAAACCAGTAAAATTCTCCTGTGCCTCAGTAAAATTTTAATGATAGATCCTGTTAATTGAATTTGATAATCTTCATGCTTATCAGCTAATTCGTATTCGGCAACAAAACACTGGGAAAACCCAATGTTTGCATTACAGTTTAGGGAGCCAAAGGTTGCTAATCATGCAGTGATTAAATGAGATGCAGTTCTGCTAATGTGAAGAAAGTAAACTACTAGTGTTAGTTTCAGCCCGTTTGCTGGGTCAATCATAAGGCAAATGTTAGCTTGTAAAAATATGTTGAGGTTAAAGTGATGTTGAACTAGTGTAGCCCATTCATGTAAATTTTTTTACATTTTTATCGTTGCATATTCATGCATATATTATATGTGATATGTACTGTATATTTTGTAACTTTTTGTGCATTTATGGATTTACCAGGCAGTTACTCCTTTAAGCGGATTTGATAGAATTTGGTTCCCTCTAGTGGTCACAGAAAGAATGAAAAGGTTTTATTTCTGTTAAAAAGAAAGGATTGCTTTATTTAACAGTATATTAAGGTTGTTATATAATTTTTGTGGCCTTTTGTTTACAAATATGTTTCCCAGAACATTTTTCAAATTTTTCTAACGAATAGCTAGTCTTAATCAAAATTCATACCATTAGCAAATGTCAGGACACCGACACAAACAATGTGCCACAAAACCACAGCGTTCACTCTTTTCAGGGGAAATCTGCCTACGAATGGCTTCAATATGCAGAGACAAATTATAGCTGTTTCTGCATATTAAGCTGCGACAGTAGAAAGCACTGTAACACTGAAAATACATACACATATACAACTAATTTTAAAAACAGGGGAGTTTTAAAACCATCACTAATCATCAAAGTTAACATGAGGCTGCACGAGGGCCAAAATTATACAATGAAAAATCTGATTATGCAAACTGCAGAGGAAATGTCTGCACACGTGTGAAAATAGTTGGATAGCTGTAGAGTGCAGAGTTTCATACCTTATATTTCTGAGCAAATGGTATTCCATTTCTTATAATTGATGGTCTTTGAGTCTGTTATTTTGTTTTGGGATTTTTGACCACATTTTGTGTGAATTTAAGATATCTGACATAAGGTCACTGACATTCTGTTGGCATTTATCTTTTTTTTTTTCGTGGTCATTATGAATTTGAATATGAATCTAACATGAATGTATCACTCATATGCATTTATAACTGAACAATGTTCATTTGTTTGTGTAATATATTTCTTTGAATGATTAATATGATGTTGGATTCAAATTTTTTTATTTGGTCATGTAGGACTAGCTGCCATTGACGTCAAATGAAATTCAGAGACTTAAAATGAAAATTGAAAATTCTGTCATCATTTACTCAGCCTCGTGTTGTTCCAAACCCATAAGAAATGCGTTCATCTTCAGAACACAAACAAATATATTTGAGAGATTTTTTTTATAGATTTCTGTCGAAAGTCTATTCTCCGATTTCATTTCCGGTATGCAAATTGTCCCTCATTTTGAATTTTGTACTTTTGCGAACTAGTCCTAGGTTCCCTTTCATGGGAACTTCGAACTGCGTCCTCTAGGGGTCGCCTCTAGGGGTCGCTATGGGGAACGCCTCGTCGTGACCCGTGTCTGAAGCATACATTGAAAAAACACCAACTCGTTGGCCGGCGACAGCCATGACGTCACTACCGGTGCGACTATAGTATAAATAGGCGCCGGGAGCACACATCATTCTCTTCTTCGTCTTCATTGACTGTTCTGTTTGAAGCGTGCATTTCCAAGGAAAAAGTAAGAGCTATCTCTAAGCCCCCTTCTCGGATTGAGAACTGGGTGTGTTGCTCCCTCAGCTGAATAATTGCTAGCTGTTCCACCATTGGAACATGCTGTAGGTTGAGCTCCCTCTCATTGAGAGCTGGATGTTGCTCCCTCAGCTACAGATTTACTGCTAGCCACTCCAGCTTTATAGCCGTAGATTGACTTGATGACTTCTCAAGACACAGCGTTTTGGGGATGTGCTATTTCCATCTATGGGCTGTTCTTTCAGAATGCCACGAGAACCCCTTTAGCGACCCCTAGAGGACGCAGTGTCTCGTTCCCTACTCAGGGAACCATGGTTACATAAGTAACCTGAGACGTTTTTCTGCCTGATCGGAACCAAACCAGTCAGTGCCGGTGTTCTGATGATTTGTGCTACCCTGTCAGATTTTGCTACCTCCCATTAAAACATAGCATAATTCATAGCGAAAAGTGCTACCTATCAGATTTTGCTTCCAGCATGATATTAATAAGGTGTGAGGCTTTATTAACATGTACACCTACCCCAACCCTAAACCTACCCTTACAGTAGGATAAATACAGTGTTGGTAGCATAATCTGATAGGTAGCATTATTTGTCAGAACACCGGCCCTACCTAATAAGCAATATATGCGGCTGCCACCAGGGTGCCACCAGGGGGCCCCGTGTCAGGACAACTCAGACAGCAATCACGGGAGTAAGGCAAGATGATGGTGGAGATGGCAACAGCAGAGCTGAGCTGGAGAGTTCTCTGAAGCTGAACTTCCATAGGAATTAATTAAAAACGTTCGTGGACACGCACTGTAAGTGTCTGACAAATCTTGTAGAATGCAATGCACGCTCAGCAACTCCGGTCCCGATCGCGAAATCGAAAGCGAAACTAAAAAGGATGCGTGCGCGCATTCAAACGCAATTTCAGCAGTTTGAGAGCGGCTGCGGCTCCCTGATGCATGCAAATCAGGCTGCATACAATATCTAGGCTGTAATTAGTATGCACACTATAATAGGATGTGTAGTTATAACCATCTCTTGTATCATGCTTGAAGAAAATTTTGGTTTCTGTTTCCGCTTTGATTTGAATATTGAGAGAGTAGCCTACTTTGATTATGGTTGCACTTAATAAGACTAAGAAAGAACTGTTCCTTTTTTTTTCAATGGTCAATTTGTGGAAAAAAGTTCAGATAGGAGGTCAAACATTCTAAAAACTCATAGCCTGCAAGTACAATTCTATAGGTCTGAAGAGACTCATGAAATCATACAGAAGAGAAGTCAGTCAGTTGAGTTTGTGGCAAAATCTTTTACAGTGCTTGAGTATTCTCTGTTATTGCATATAATAATTCATACTCAGAAAGCAGAACTGAGATGGCATTTATTGCAAGATTAGTTAAAACATTTCAATGCACCTGCAGACTATTTTTCCAGGCATGTTTTTCATCATTGAAGATTTCTTAAAATAGTGTAAAAATCTTTTCTAGTCTTTCTTGTGAACCCTATCTCGTCTCGTCTCAGATTTTTGCCATCACTTTAATGTTGCTTAAATCTGTTTCCACATGTTTACACTTATATTTGATTATTTTTGCATTTTAATCTGGACTGTCATGCCAGCCCAGAAATAATTAATATTGTCATCATTTAAAATTTCTTTGTCTTACATGGACTCATTGTTATAAAAACTGCTTTGTTATTTTAATTTTTTTAAACATTTTTTTACATTTTTGAGCTAAATCTCAAAATTGTCCTATGGTGTGACTGTCTCAAGCATGGTTCAATAAATTACAACTTTTATAAATGAAAAAGAAAAACATAAAAATGTTAATAAATACCTCCGGCATAATTGTACAAGTGTCTATTTTAGTAAATGGCAATCATTTTTTTTCATCCATATATTTCTGAAAGCGTAGGAACTTGATATATTTTGTCTCTGAAAACCATGTCCTATGGTGTGACACCATATCCTGATTTTAAATCAGCCAATTCCAGAACAAAATTACATTAGTTGAAGGACCCCATTCATGATTGTTACTGAAGCCCCCTGTGAAGCCCATGACATGTGCACATGGTCAATTTCTGTCTCAGAATTGTTCAAATATTTAACTTTTTTGGAACCACTACAAAAGTGTTACGCT
>NW_015558680.1:283723-283972 GCF_001515605.1 Sinocyclocheilus anshuiensis | reverse complement strand
GAATGTCTCAGGTTACTTATGTAACCATGGTTCCCTGAGTAGGGAACGAGACACTGCGTACTCTAGGTTTCTTGCCATGCTCCGGACGCAAGCTTCAGACGAAGAATTGAATGATGTGTGCTCCCGGCGCCTATTTATACTATAGTCGCACCGGTAGTGACGTCATGGGCCAACGAGTTCAACGAGTTGGTGTTTTTTCAATGTATGCTTCAGACACGGGTCACGACGAGGCGTTCCCCCCTAGAGGCG
>NW_015558680.1:265071-283519 GCF_001515605.1 Sinocyclocheilus anshuiensis | reverse complement strand
AGTCAGTGGTCAGTGCCGGTGTTCTGATGATTTGTGCTACCCTGTCAGATTTTGCTACCTCCCATTAACATAATTCATAGCATAAGTCGATAGCGAAAAGTGCTACCTATCAGTGCCGGCCCTACCTAATAAGCGATATATGCGACTGTATAGGGCCCTTGTGGCCACCAGGGGGCCCCGTGTCAGGAGTTCAGACAGCAATCACGGGAGTAAGGCGAGATGGTGGAGATGGCAACAGCAGAGCTGAGCTGGAGAGTTCTCTGAAGCTGAACTTCCATAGGAATTAATTAAAAACGTTCATGGACACGCACTGTAAGTGTCTGACAAATCTTGTAGAATGCAATGCGCGCTCAGCACCTCCGGTCCCGATCGCGAAATCGAAAGCGAAACTAGAAAGGATGCATGCGCTCATTCAAACGCAATTTCAATACCAGCAGTTTGAGAGCGGCTGCTGCTCCCTGATGCATGCAAATTAGGCTGCATACAATATCTAGGCTGTAATTAGTATGCACACTATAATAGGATGTGTAGTTATAACCATCTCTTGTATCATGCTTGAAGAAAATTTTGGTTTCTGTTTCCGCTTTGATTTGAATATTGAGAGAGTAGCCTACTTTGATTATGGTTGCGCTTAATAAGACTAAGAAAGAACTGTTCTTTTTTTTTTCTATGATCAATTTGTGGAAAAAAGTTCAGATAGGAGGTCAAACATTCTAAAAACTCATAGCCTGCAAGTACAATTCTATAGGTCTGAAGAGACTCATGAAATCATACAGAAGAGAAGTCAGTCAGTTGAGTTTGTGGCAAAATCTTTTACAGTGCTTGAGTATTCTCTGTTATTGCATATAATAATTCATACTCAGAAAGCAGAACTGAGATGGCATTTATTGCAAGATTAGTTAAAACATTTCAATGCACCTGCAGACTATTTTTCCAGGCATGTTTTTCATCATTGAAGATTTCTTAAAATAGTGTAAAAATCTTGTCTAGTCTCATTCTTGTGAACCCTATCTCGTGTCTCGTCTCGTCTCAGATTTTTGCCTTCACTTTAGTGTTGCTTAAATCTGTTTCAACATGTGTTTAAACTTATATTTGATTATTTTTGCATTTTAATCTGAACTGTCATGCCAGCCCAGAAAATTAATTATTCTTCTATTATTATTATTATACTGTTCTCTAATGCAATTTTCATAACCAGGTGTTTTTGCTTTAAGCATTAATCTCACTGAATTTTGATAAATTTCTCTTAAGCAATTGTTAAACTCTTTAATTTTTTAATTTTAAACTCTTTAGTTTTAAAAGTTTGCTTAAATGGGTTGTTGACATGACATTGCATTTTCAGTGTCACACAATATAAAACATGTAAATAATTAATATTGTCATCATTTAAAATTTCTTTGTCTTACATCGACCCATTGTTATAAAAACTGATTTGTTATTACATTTATTATTATTATTATTATTTGTTTTTAAATTTTTGAGCTACATCTCAAAATTGTCCTATGCTGTGACTGTCTCAAGGATGTTCAATAAATTACAACTTTTATAAATTAAAAAGAAAAGCATACAATTGTTAATAAATAACTCAGGCATAATTTTACAAGTGTCTATTTTAGTAATTGGCAATAATTTTTTCATCCATATATTTCTAAAAGCATATGAACTTGATACATTATGTCACTGAAAACTATGTCCTCCGGTGTGACACCATATTCAGGTTTTAAACTCCACGGACAACTTTAATTAGTTGAAGGACCAGGAATAGTGTTTTACAAAAAAAAACGTTGTTTACTGGATATTTGTCAACTACCCAAATATATTTTCCTATCTATTTCTTGAAAGATAAATATATTGAGTAAAACAAATTGGTAAATTTTTACAATTAGGTCTCAGTGTAAGATGTGTACATTGGGATGGGATGTGGGTGGTTAGGTGAAACTGTAGGTATGGGGGCCCCTATTGAAAATCTGCTTAGGGCCCCCAAAACGCTAGGGCCGGCCGTGAAACCAGTGCAGAAATATTCTTTGGACAGTGAATATCAATAATTATATAAAAAAAAGTTGACATTTCGACTTACCATCGCACTTTTACTAAAATGGCCATAAATCTTGAATGGAATGAGATATCTTCACCAAACGTGGTACATATATATGAACTCAAACTTTGGTCAAATAAATAAATAAATAAAATAAAAAATGCGCAGCTTGGCCACTGGGTGACACAATAAAAACCTAAAATCGCCTATAACTACGAAACCGATGGTCCAATCAACTTGAAAATTGTTATGCAGTGTCTTTGTCCAATGTGCCACAAGGGTCTATGAGGACATTTGTGTATCTAAAAAAAACATGGCCGCCATTGGCCAATGAAGTTTGAGCACCTATAAGACAAGGTTAACGCAGGCCGATCGGAATGAAACTCGGTGGGCATGTTCGACTCATGGCCCTAAAGGTCTGTAAGAATTTTGAAAGAAATCAGCCTCTAGTTGGCACTTACGAGTTTTATGCATCACGTGGTGTTTCACTACAATAGTCACTACAATAAATGGCACTACAATAGTTATAAAGGTTAAAAACACTATGGGCCCTAGCATACAGGCGCAATGCGGCGCCAGGCACGACGCAAGTGTTTTTTGCTAGTTTCAGCCCGATGCATTTGCGCCGATGTGTGCGCCCATGGGCGTGCTGGTCTGAAAACGAGGTGTGTTCAGGTGCATTGTTGGCGCGTTGCTATTTTGAAGCAACTGAAATAGACGGCACCTTTAACCAACTGGGCCCTATTTTAACGATCTAAGCCATTCCCTTTAAAAGCCAGTTGCACTCGCGCCATGGCGGATTCGCTATTTACATGGCGGAATTTGCAAGCGGAAAAACAGAGCGCTTCTCTAGTGAGGGAACGGATCTGCTTGTGTGCATAATTCTGATACATGCAAAGACTATCCATTATGACATGTAGGCATTTTTATATTTATGTACGCAATAATAATATTTTACATTTTAATCCTTTAATTTTTCATTTTTAAAAATGTTTGTGTGCTGCTGCGCGTCCCTGCGTATGTAATAAGCAAAGTGTACGTGCGTTGTGCACCCGCCTATAGGCGCATATTACTAAAGCGCTCTTTAAACAACAAAAAAAATATATATATATATTGCGCCAGACTTTAGACCAGGTTTTTGTTGGTCAATGGCGCAGTCTATTTCAGTTGCCTCAAAATAGCAGTGCGCCTGAACACACCTCGATTTCAGACCAGCACGCCCATGGGCGCACATATGAGCGCGAATGCATTTGCTATTTAAACAACGTGGTGCAGGACGTGAAAATGACAACTGCGTCGGGCTGAAACTAGCAAAAAACACGTGTGTCGCGTGCGCCGCATTGCGCCGGGTGTATGATAGGGCCCACTGAAACCTGGTTCTAAGTCAATGGCGCAATATTTTATTTTATTTATTTTTTTTTTAATTTAAAGAGCACGTTAGTATGCGTCTATAGGCGGGTGAACAACGTGCGTACACTCTGCTTATTACAAACACATGGGCGTGCAGCAGCGCACGGTGCACAAACAGGCCAAATATTAAAAATGAAAGGATTACAATGTAAAAGGTTATTATTGTGCCCTGCTTTAACCTCATGCACGAGCAGAACCTTTCCTCTCTGGAGAAGCGTTCAGTCTTTGCTTCTGCAAATTCCGCCATGTAAATAGTGAATCCGCCATGGTGCAAGCACAACTGGCCTTTAAAGGGAATGGGAGATGAGACTCTAATTGGTTTATTGCACGTTACGCCCAAAACACACCCATGACTCATTAAGAGTACAACCCTTTTGGACCATGCGCCCGACGCGGCGACCGTTTTTCCCGTCGTTAAACTAGCAAAAGTGGATTTGGACACGCACTAAGTGCGCTTGCGCCGTGCGCTTTAGGCCATGTGCTTAGATCGTTAAAATATGGTCCTATATGTCTATGATAAACTCCCTGAAACTGCAATTATATCCACTCATTCAGCTCACTAAAACAGTACTTTTCATAGGTTTTGCTTTTATATTTAGACATCATAAAATGACTGTTATAACATTTAAAATCACATAGAGTCAAACTTTACCACTTAATTTATACAGATTTATATCATTTTTGACAATTTTGCCAGATTTTGATTACAGTTAAACCTGAAAATGATCTATAAATTGTTAAAAAGAGATTTGCATTAAGCATTTTGTTACCTATCATTTATTTCAAATATCTATATCTGCAACAAAATGTGTGTGTGTGTGTGCGCATGTGTGTAAGCATGTTTATTTAGTATTAATATAATAGTTTAACCATTTAATTTCTGTGTGTGTGTCTCTGTGTGCGTATTCTCCATCATTGATGTGTTTTAGTGTCAGCCATACATTCCAGGTTGGCCTAGACACTAAAAGCATAGCACCTTAAAGGCCTTAAAGCGCTTGAACCCCAGTAATTGCTGTTTGCAGCAATATTTAGGGGTTCAAGCGTGTACTGCTGAAACCCTATTGTAATTGTAAAGATTATTATAATTATTATTATTATTATTATTATTCCACCGTAAAACTCGTGCAGACCAAACCGTAAATCCCAGAGACTTGAAACTTGGCCAGATGGTAGAGCTCAATTTGGGGAGAGACTGGCAAAGAAGATTTGAATGCAAAAGAGCTCATAACTCCTAGACTCCTAAAAAATAAACAGATAAATAAAAATCCATATGAATCAAGCGATTTAATCCAAGTCTTCTGAAGAGACACTGGTTTATTTGATAAACAGCTTTAATTTTGTCTTTTATTTCAAAATAAACATTAGTATCTTCATTTATGTTCCAAAAATAAATAAAAGTCTTATGGGCTTGGAATGACATGAGGGCGAGTAAATGAAGTTTCAGCTGGTTTTTACTCTTTAATTGAAGTAAATGGTTTTCGAGAGCAGTGAAAGGTCACTAATCGTCACCAGTCACTACCAGTTATGATGCAATTCACACAGGTCATAACACCAGTTCCTCGTGTGGACAGCATCTCAGATAATAGCATACTGTTGGTCAGTACTAGCTTTCATGCTTCAGTATAATCAGACACTTCCTGTTGACAAAATGAGTCTATTTTATGATTTTTGTCCCCTGAAAGTGATGACTCAGTATGAGACACATGAAAGTCAGTTCTTAGGAGTCTGACCTTTTTCTGTTTGTTCAGAAAGGGGAGGGAGGCCAGGATGAAACTGATTTGTAGGGAATTATGCATTTTACGTGCAACCTCATCTTCAGAAAAAGAAAAACGGGAAACCTGAATGAAGTCAGTCACTGTGTTTACTTTAGTGTTTACATCAAATTTCAAATCACTATGAGCTTGGAATTTTCTCCTAAAAAGGTTTTGATATAATATCATTCTTTTCACTTGAACCGGATTTCAAATGCAAATATTTTACAGAAAATATTGAAAGTAATTAAGGAAGTTAATTATTTCATTCACTATATTATTCATTCATGACAAAATGGGACTTTGCTCATAAAATGCTGCATAAAATGTGACCTGTAATCCTCCACATTTGTATTTGGGTATTATTTCACATTTTATGCATCAGGGGAATGGTCTCAATCATCCTCACAGGGCTCCAGCACCTAAGACACAGATGACAGTAATTATTAATGGATGTGAAAATTCCATGCCAAATGCCATGGCTACCAGGTGCAGCCTTTGTGCATGTAATTGATAGCAGTTGTTTAGCCAGTTTAATAAAATGCTTATAAGACATGCGAAGTTGAAGATTAAGACAGACATTTTCTTACTGCTTAAAGGGATAGTTCACCCAAAAATGAAAATTTGATGTTTATCTGCTTACCTCCAGGGCATCCAAGATGTAGGTGACTTTGTTTCTTCAGTAGAACACAAACAAAGATTTTTAACTCAAACCGTTGCAGTCTGTCAGTCATATAATGGAAGTGAATGGGAATCACGGCTTCGAGAGTAAAAAAAAAAACATACACAAACAAAACCAAATTAAACCCTGCGACTCGTGATGATACACTGATGTGTAAAGACATGAAACGATCGGTCTGTGCAAGAAACTGAACAGTATTTATATCGTTTTTTACCTCTGATTCACCGCAATGTCCGAACTGTCCTGAGCGTGTTCTCAACAGCCGGCTTCTTCTTGCTTTACGGCGGATCGCAGACTTATAAGTGCATTACCGCCACCTATCTCTCAAATGGACCATTGACTCTCTATCTACAATCTCAATTAGGAGTGTCAATGGTCCATTTGAGAGATAAGTGGCGGTAATGCACTTTTAAGTCTGCAATCTGCCGTAAGGCAAGAAGAAGAAAAGATGCGTCACACGCCGGCTGTCGAGGATGCGCTCAGGATGCGGTCAGGACAGTTCGGACATTGCAGTGATTTGTTTTCAGTTAAACTTGACACTTAAAGTGACTTCTGTTGGTCCGTCTAAAGCTCCCCGTGCCTGGGATGTGTTACATTTATCCTCATGGTTTTAAAAAGGGATGCTGTTAAGCCCTGCAAAAGAATACCTCAACATACTTGTTGGCATGTTAACTGGGTCAGTGCTGCAGAAATAGGAGCTTGTGGTTGTATGTGAGCTGTAATAACCAGAAAAAGTGTAGGCTATTATCGCAGGCGTTGTAACATGTTTCTTTGACTGTTAATAATGAAAAGATGAGTAAATACATTGACATTAAGACTACAGCAAACCTGGCCACTGGAACATTTAGTATATTTTAGCTGGAATTTCTCTGAATGTGTTAATGGCAAACAGTATTTATATAATATAGGTTTAATAATAATAATAAAAAAGTTATAGTAATTAAAACTGAAGGAAACAAATAAAACAAGACATTAAATAGGAAACAAAAATGACTATTTCACTCTAACAGAGATTTACAGGATATCTAACCTAACCTAACCTAACCCCAATTGAGCTTAACCAATCAGGTTTAAGGGGATGGGTTTCTTTTGAAGTAATTCAGCAAAAACGCTCACTAAGTCTGTCACATCACTATCCAATTCAAGAAGAGACAAACTATCAAACTTGCTGTGAGTATCAGACAATTATTGTGATTTACTGATGTGCAATCTTTTGGATCACAATATGATATTATATATATAAAACACTGTGCTCCAAAAGCTTCCACAACAATATATACATATTTAATTTTATTGAACATTTTTAAACATGAAGCAGATGCAAATGTTTTGGGATTTATTTCCACCATTTCAGCGGTCTTGTTAACAGTTTTGTATTTGCCCAAATGGTCTCAGGAACATGACAGATCAAGCTACACAACAGACAATGCCAATGAATGACAGCTACACAAACCAGACTTGCGACGTTTTCATCTACAAGGAGTCTGCTCGAGTCCTCTTTCCCATTTTCTATTGCCTGGTTTTTGTCATCAGCGTGGCAGGTAACAGCCTGGTCCTCTGCATCACCTGTCAGAAAAAGCAGAAGATGAATTCCACCACGATATATCTGATCAACCTGGCCATCTCCGACACCCTCTTCGCATTGGCTCTTCCCGGCAGGATCACCTACTACATCCGAGGCTTCGACTGGCCTTTTGGAGATTTCTTGTGCCGGCTGACTGCCATGATCTTCTACAGCAATACCTATGCTAGCATTGCCTTCATGACCTGCATCAGTGTAGATCGCTACTTGGCCATGCTGCACCGTCAGAGGTGTCAAAGACTGAGGAAAACCAAAGTTGTACGAGGTATCTGCATTCTGGCATGGGTGGTGGTTCTTCTTGAGACGTCCCCTCTGCTCTTCAAGAGCACCATGGAATACAAATCCAGTCATCGAACGTGCATGGAGTTCTCCAATTTTGATAGCCACATGATGGCAATAGGTCTTCTGTTCGCTTGCATTATAGGATTTTTCTTTCCATTGGGACTCATCCTGTGCTGCTACAGTCAGGTCAGCTGCAAGCTGTACAAGACTGCCAAGGAAAACCCAGTTACCAACAGCTCTGGAAGCAACAGCAGGGCCAAAAATATGATCATGCTCATTCTGCTGAGCTTTGTGGTGTGTTTCAGTCCCTACCACATCAACATCATGCAGTTTGCAGTGAGAAGGCTGAACAATGTGCCCTCTTGTGAGGGGTTAAAGACTTTGAAAATGTCCCTGCAGGTAACCGTTGCCATGATGAACTTTAACAGCTGCCTTGACCCTATTATTTACTTTTTTGCCATCAAAACGTACAAGCAGAGAGTCATGAGTCTTTTTAAGAGCTACATTTCCATTTCAGCATCCTCCAGGAGCATGCAGGAGAACAGCAGTAGTAATACATGAGGGCCAAAATTACACAATGAAAAATCTGATGGTGCAAACTGCAGAGGAAATATCTGCGCACGTGTGAAAATGCGGTTGGATAGCTGTAGAGTGCAGAGTTTCATACCTTATATTTCTGAGCAAATGGCATTCCATTTCTTATCATCGATGGTCTTTGAGTCTGTTATTTTGTTTTGGGATTTTTGACCACATTTTGTGTGAATTTAAGATATCTGACATAACAAGGTCACTGACATTCTGTTGGCATTTTTTTTTTTTTGTGGTCATTATAAATTTGAATATGAATCTAACATTAATTTAATACTCATATGCATTTATAACTGAACAATGTTCATTTGTTTGTGTAATATATTTCTTTGAATGATTAATATGCTGTTGGACCTTTTTTTTAATTGGTAATGTAGGACTGCCATTGACGTCAAATTAAATTCAGAGACTTAAAATGAAAATTGAAAATTCTGATTTCTGTTTTCAACTCCAAAACTCACATAAAGGTCAAGGAGGCAAGAAGAAATTGTGAGTAAGAATGGGTGATTAGGTAGGTGTATGTTAATATCTGTTGACATTTCTGTAAGCTGCTGTGTAAATACTATGTTTTGCTTTAAAGACGCTCACAATGTGTGTAACATTTTGGACAACCCCTATAACAGCATTTTCCATTTGGGAATTTAATGTAGCTGTCAATTGTGCTAAACAGGTTTCTTTGAATACCAATTAAAGAGGTTCATTTACAAGCTGTTGTGTTTTATTTCACGTATCATCTCCAGCTGCCTACGCAACAATGAAATAAATGAGAAAAATATTTTTGATGACCTAATCTGCCATGTAGTTATCAACCCCTGGGAATGCACAACAAGACTCTGAGCGTCACAAGAAGTTGTCATTAACCAGAATCATATCTCAGCGTTTCTTAGAATCATATGCCACTTGATTCAGTCTTTGTTGCTCTGACATATGAAACATATCAACTGAAACAGTGTTACTACGAAACAGAGATGACTTCACCATCACACTCTTCTGTGTGGGCATCAGGGACCAAAAAGCGTATGGCAGCACGTGTTTGATGGGAGCACGTGGGTGTTAAACACACACATGGCAGCAGTGTTCTTTTTCCTGCTTAATTTCACCTGAGCTTTAGAACAGGATATCAACATAACCACAAGCACATGAAGTGTCTTTTTTAGCTGCTACAGGTGGTTTACCAGGCTTTGTTGTGTATTCCATGAAGCTATGTGTCTATAAAAAAATGCGGAGAATGTGGCAAGCATGTAGCAGCCTACAAACACAAGGATGTAGGTGGCAGATAATGTGGGTGGCAAAATGGTCTTTGTAGAGGATATATACTCAGAGAATATAATTTGAATATAACAATGATTACAAATGCACAGTATCTGCTAAAGCATTAAATGGGTTTAATAACATGACATTTGTTCAACCTCATCACATGCTGTCACCCTCTAGTTTCCCAAAATATGTGGCACAAGACACTCACGGCAACAAAAAGTGTAAGTTAAATGAATACAATTTCTGTACTTCATTAAGTTAACCGGATCTCATGAATATTTATATAAAACTATTTCATATCTATTAAATATATCTTCCAGACAAAATTAGCAAAAATTAGTGAATAAATAATTAAATGGATCATATCTATCTATTTGTTTGTTTGTTTTTGCACCAATAAAGTCACATAATTTAGTTTTACATTAATATTTTCCACCCTAATTCTTCTCTGACCCCTAATTCAACCGGATGTTTTTTTGTCTACGCAAACGTCCTCTTCCTCTGTGAAATGAGTAACAGTGGTTTGCTGCATTCACACGTCCACCATAATTACCTAATCCCCGGTCAGAGCCAAGGAAAAAATGGTCTGATACATTTATTTATTTATTTAATATGCCAGTTGTTTATTTTTTTAATATGCCAGTTTTATTGTGGTATAATCTGTTTCAGATTTTGGGGAGGTAATCCAAACAATAACCTTTTTTGACCCAAATTAGCCTTAAAATCTTGTCTTTCCTAGTGACCTTTAAAAATGCAGATTGTTCTAGGCTTGTTGCCTTCATTTAGATTAATGGAGTTCAAAACTTCCATCAGTGATGACAAACAGATTGCCTGATATTCTGCTACAGAACTTCCCAGTTCAGCCTGGAAATCATAGACCTTATAGTCAGCGTCAAACTTAATGACAAAATATCTTTCCAATAAAAACCTTTCAGTAGACAAAAAAGTATTTTGAAAAGTATGTGATCTAGTACCTTTACAGTACGTACCATTGTAAAAACTGTACTCTATGTCTCAGTCTCAGTCTCCTTTTATCCATGTAAAGTTCAATATGGTGTCTGTCCTCCTGACTAAAGTCCTGACTAAAAATGTAAGCACCAAACTTAATCATGTGGTTTGTATGAACAATTATTCAAACTTTAATCTTGAAAGGAAAACTCACTTTTGCACAAAATAATGATGATATCAGTAATTTATTATCATCTTCCAATTTAAAATTGCCATAAAGTAGCATGTTATATTTCTGTATGATTTAAAATAATTTATGTATTATTTATTGGTGCTACTGCTCATATTTACAGCCTGAAGGAGGCATCATATACAGGCCAGAATGTCAAATTAAAGGAATAGTTCACCCAAAAATGAACATTTGCTGTAAATTTACTCACACTCAGGCCATCCAAGATGCAGCTTGTCACTTCACAAGACATTAACTGATGGACTGGGGTTGTGTGGATTATTGTGATGTTTATATTTGCTGTTTAAACTCTCATTTTGATGGCAGCCATTCACTGCAGAGGATCTACCGGTGAGCAAGTGATGTAATGCTAAATTTCTCCAAATCTGTTTAGATGAAAAAACAAACGCATCTACATCTTGGATGGCCCAAAGGTGAGTAATTTTTCAGCAAATTTTCATTTTTGGTGAACTATTACTTTAAAGTCATCCTCCATCCTATTTTCAACTCCTATTAGCTCAGTATGCCATACAGTCTCTGGTTAACTTTATAGTTTATAAGCACATATGAAAAGAACTATACAATGTATAGTTAAAGCTGTACAATGTTCGTGATTTATGATATAAAGTTATGACATTATATCAGGGCTGTCTTAGAATTAATGGATTTCCAATAGGTATGTAGCTGTGCAAATGGATGTTCACACTAAATATACTTTCAGGCTCATGCTAAGTACAGTATAACAAGACTGAATTCTATTGAATCCTAAAAAATGCACTAATGAAGCATTACTGCCATCTTGTGACTAAACACAGAAAACTTTGGGTACCAGTTATTGTGGACAAAATCATATTGGATTAATGTGGAAATTAGGGGCTGTTCAAATAAACTAAACAAAACAAATTTTAAATTGTATTATTATTATTTTTCAAAATAACTGAAAACTTTCGTGAAATTTAAAATTTCTTAGTAACAGGTACTGTTATTTGCAATATCTTATTAAGAAGCTACATAAGGATTACATCACTAGATGCATCCTTGATGTGTTTTTAAATGGCTGCAAAGTAAGGCCTTTCAAATCAAAACGTTCCATATCATTTCCCAAATGACCAGAGTCAACAGTTTTGCATTAGTTGATTCATCTGTCAGGGAAATGGCAAACAAAATAACTTTTAATTTATATATTACGTTGTTCAATTCAAAGTATATGGGAATTGCTTTTCACAATACGTTTTATTCCAAAGTAGCTTTACAAACCCCCAGTGAGTGAGCAAGCCAAAACAGAATGTGCCAAAGAAAACTCAAGTTAGATATTTAAGATCCTCCTCTAGGAAGAAACTAAGAGGAGGAACCAATACAGAAAAAGCAAGAGTAGTATGCTTTTCTGAATTCAGCCTAAGACTCAAGCTGGAGAAGCCCTCCTCGTGGGGAATGGGGATGGCACCAACTAGCTTGTTTGGCAGGAAGCAACCAAAGCAAAGTTAGTAGAAACACTGTTATACATTTCCTGAATATATATAGCAGGATGATAAGAACTCCCTGCCATGACGACCACAATAACCCATGTCAAACAATGGCAATGCTGCAAATCCATATCTAGAAAAATGTAACTCGTGACCACCTTGACCAAACTTTCATATAACTATGTTTCCCAAATATGAAAAGCAAAACTCAGTCAGGGGAGATATGTGATAATTTCCAAATATATTTCCAACAACACTGGCATAAACAAGCAACTTTATCTTGCAGGATATCTGTGAATGACACCAAAAGTTCTAGTTCTCCATTTCCACTAAATGGAACCACTGTAGTAACTGGATACTGTGATAAACATGTTTTTTTGTTTGCCAGATAACCCAACACCCAGTTGTGTGAAGTCAGCAAGAACATCCTTACCACAAGCTCTAACTTCCTGCTGGTGCTCTGCAATCTTATCTTTGCCACCATGCACATGTATTGCATTTTAATTTACAATTAAATAAAATAAATAAATAAACTAATACACCTTCCATTTTGTTGAACAAGCTTTATTTAAAAAGTTAATTAAATTGATCTAATGTAGAAAAAAAACAATAGCTAAGTTTAGACAATTTCGTATTTATAAGCAACATGACATTTTTGACAACTGACAGGCTGTTGAGCTTGCTAGTTTGATCACTAAAGTGCAAGCCTGAGAAAGTTATTAGTGTCAGAAAAATGCTTATTATTGCCACTAGTGGCGCTAACACAGCACAACAACACGGTGTGTTATTTTAATGATTTAATATTTTAGTATTAAATATGGAATGTATGTACAATGTATAAATAAAATTGACATTTAAATTTAATAATTTAGCAGACGCTTTTATCCAAAGCGACTTACAAAATAATACAAATGAAAAGCATTATTAGCTGTAAGGTGTTTTATTTGTTATTTTCTTATCGTACCTATTTACAATTTCCATACAATTTTCTGTGGAAGCCTTGTTAACTTTTATAAAATGGTCATTTCAAAAGTAGGTTTTGTGCTCAAGGGTTTACCCACAATTTACTTATTCAAATATTTTCATCCAGAATAGTTTATAATATATATATGAAAAATGTATTCATATGAGTTGTGTTATCTATATATGTTATCTATAGACTTTTTTATCTATAGCATTCAATATTGAATTCTCATTCTATCCCTTTAAGTGCACTCAAATCACATCGGTCAGAGCAAAATGGCGATGTACTTTTTTTTTTTTTTTTTTTACAGTTTTAATGTTTTTACATTTATGAAGATGATGTAAACTGAATTGTACATTCTAATATTAAAATACTATTGTGTTTTGTACTTGCAACTTTGTGCTATTGCACATTTTAAGTTGAAAAAAAAGTAGTTCAAGTTCATGTGCGTTCAATTAAATGATCTTTACAAATGGTTTTATGAGTTTTTAGTGATAAATGATTATGATTTAGGGAAGTTTTTCCCCTAATAAGAAGTAGTAGCTAATAAAAATATTGTGAAACTACTAAAACATTTTGAGTTGTCATCGGTTTACAGTAAAAAAAAAATAAAAATAAAAACACGGGGGATAAAGTGTGAAAACAACCCACAAACTCACATCAGCAGAAGGCATCAGTCTAAAGAACCTCAACATTTATACACCATTTTGTCTCTTGAACCATGGTTATGAATCAAGAATTTCAATTTCAAAACGTACTGCACTACACAAAAAGATAAATACTGTTTTTCAACATCATCTACACTCACTGACTACTTAATTGGGTATACCTGTTCAACTGCCTGTCAATGCAAATATCTATTCAGCCAATCACATGGCAGCAACTCAATGCATTTAGGCATGTAGACATGGTCAAGACAATCTGCTCAAGTTCAAACCAAGCATCAGAATGTGGAACATCCAACAAAGCTGATTTAAGTGACTTTGAAGGTAGCATGGTTGTTGGTGCCAGATGGGCTGGTCTGAGTATTTCAGAAACTGCTGATCTACTGGAATTTTGACAATAAACCATCTGTAGGGTTTACAGAGAATGAGAAAATATGTGTGAGCTGCAGTTCTGTGAACAAAAATGATTTGCTGGTCCCAGAAGTCAGAGGAGAATGGTCAGACTGTTCGAGCTGACAGAAAAGCAACAGTAACTCAAATGATCACTTATTACAACTGAGGTATGCAGAAAAGCACATGTTCACCAAAACTGGATGATAGAAAATTTGAAAATGGTTACCTGGTCTAATGAGTCTCGATTTCTCCTGGAAAATTCAGGGGTCAGAATTTGGCATAAACAACATGAAAGCATGGATCCATCCTGCCTTATATCAGTTCAGGCTGCTGGTGGTGGTGTCTGAGATATTTTCTTGGCACACTTTGGGCCCCTTAGTACCAACTGAGCATAGTTTAAACACCTTAGCCTACCTGAGTTTTGTTGCTGACCATGTCCACCCTCTTATGCTCTTATGACCATGGTGTACCCATCTTGTGATTGCTATTTCCAGCAGGATAACCTACCATGTCACAAAGCTCAAGTCATCTCAAACTGCTTTTTTTGAACATGACTTTGAGTTTACTATACTAAAATGGCCTCCAGAGTCACCACATCTCAATCCAGTAGAGCTCTTTTGGGATGTGGTGGAACGGGAGAGTGGCATCATAGATGTATAGCCGATAAATCTGCAGCAAATGTGTGATGCTATCATGTTAATATGGACCAAAATCTCAGAGGAATGTTTCTAGCACTTCGTTGAATCTGTGCCACAAAGAATTAAGGCAGTTCTGAAGTCCAACCCGGTACTAACAAGATGTACCTAATAAAGTTTCTGGTGAGTGTATTTCATGTGGGCTGTTGTTCAGCTGGGCTGTTCACACTACTACTACTGTCTGCTTCACGCTTTTATTTACCAACAAGAAAAAAGTCTTGAAAAAGAACTCAGCTGCCAATTGTTGAAAGATTTCAGTATGATGTGATGGTCTTTTAAAATGAAAGATTCTGTGATGGTAAGTCTGGTTAAAACTTTCAAGTGTATTGCTGACATTCAAAACAACTGAGCTCTCTTTTGCTATGAGTCAAAACTGAAACTTCTGTCTAGTATGCTTAAGAAATTAAACAAATTCAGCTAGCATTCAGCCAGTCTCTGTGGGGTTTGTGGCCCAAATGATACTGGTATGTCAAAATTGCAGCGAGGAATTGATTATAAAATATTTGTATTGGCATTTTGTTTTACATATGACTCTAATAGGAACAAATCCCTGTCTGCGAGATTTTAAAAGCACCAGTTCTCAGTTTACACAGCAAAATCCCCAGAGTTAAATGAAATCTGCTCAGAGTGCATATTGTCCCAATCTACAGAGTGTTAAGTCGCACCGGTAGTGACGTCATGGCTGTCGCCGGCCAACGAGTTGGTGTTTTTTCAATGTATGCTTCAGACACGGGTCACGACGAGGCGTTCCCCATAGCGACCCCTAGAGGACGCAGTGTCTCGTTCCCTACTCAGGGAACCATAGTTACATAAGTAACCTGAGACGTTTTCTTTACTAATGCTCACTCATCAATTAATTAATTGCTTAATTATCCCATTAACTTTAACTCGGCTTCAGTGTTACTTTAACACTCTGTAGATTGGGACAATATGTACTCTGAGCAGAGTTGATTTAACTCTGGGGATTTTGCTGTGTAGAAGCTAAGCAGACACATTCAGTCTGTTTTTTATATGTTTTTGACTCTTTTGACTGATTAAGTCATCCATTTTCTCCATTCAGACACGGACAGATTCACGAAACACTACGTGATGTAGGTAGCTTGCTATATCCAAAGTGAATTTACAGCATATTTTTGATATATGCAATTGATATATCGTGCGGTAAAGATTTACACTCAAGCGGCTCATGGATCAACCCTTGATGGGTTTAAACCTAAGTAAATGTCAGTTTAAGAGAGTTCTGGAGGCCACAGAGGGTGTGAAAACCACCCTTAGCTGTGTGAAAAGCACCACCGGGAAATAGTTAACAGCTATATATGCCATGCGCTCGACGTGAGATGTTATTGCTTACACATTTGAAAAATGTGTTTTTCTTGCATGTGCAGAAGCAGCAGGTGTGTATGCCACAGTGCTATTGGAACAGAGGTCAATCTGTAGACAGCAGAAACTGAAGCCATTACTTCATTTCAGGCTTCCTGTTTATCACACTCATTTTCACAGAAAACAGGGTTAACTAGTGAAACGAACATCTCACCTTTACAATGCTTTTAGAATGTTTTGTTTAAATTTAGAGTAAAAAAAAAACAGAAGAGCAGGAGAGGGTGTGGTGTGAGAACATTCAAAATATGCTAAAGAACAAGCTGACAACCGTATGACAAAGACAAATGACTTGGATGATTTTTAATTGAATATTAAATAAATCACCAGTGATTTTGTACAGAGCACATATATTTCAGAGACTTTCATGCTCTTATACCTAAATATACACGCCTACACGAAAACACAAAAAAATGGGACTCATCGTATTGGGGATCTCAGTTATTTTGGAAAAGTTCTGAATATTGTCTCACCACATGGAGAGGGAAAAAAAAGGTTAATGTTTTAGATTTAGGTAACAGGCGACATCACAAGAATAAAGTTGTCATTGCTTTTAATGCTATACAGTGATTGCATATATGGAATGAAGGTTACAAATTTTAATTGCACACATTTAAAGGGTGTTTAGCAGAAGATGGAAAGATTTCTCAAAAGCCACATCCTCTCAAAAGTTAATAGAACTGTTGCTTTGGAGACAGTAGACGGAAATAACCTTTTGCATTTCTGTTTAGTGAAAGTAGAAAGGCTCTGAAAGTATTTCAAAAACCACAAATTCAAAAGAAATTAATTTTTGTGGATGTCTCTGTGTGTTGTCATCAACGTCATAAGTATTAATGGGAATACACAACCTCAACACTAAGGAATCTACAGGACATAAAAAAAAAACAACAAAAAAAAAACGCCAGAAACTGTTTCATTAGATAACAGATGTTGTGAAGAACAAAATTGTGTATTCTGGAAAAATTGTATTCTCAAAATTTATGACAAATCAGCTGGCTACTTATAGCTAGCTGCTGTAGTTATGTACAGCTATAAAGCAGGCATTTGTGTTCTTTAATTCATCAAAACTTTGTTTTAAGTGGTTGTAACGTAAGCCTACAGGTGCCAATAGGATGTTTCAAACTGAACAGGGAAGTCTTTCTAAAGCTTTCAGATGTAATTTTCAACTTCTAACAATAGAACGAAGAACTGCGTACTTTCACAACTACTGTCACACCCAATAATGCTGTAAACCACACGATAAAGAATCAAAATAACACATTTGATTAAAACTGAAGAAAAATCAAGTGCAGTTGTCCATTTAAAAACCACTAAAATTCTACCCTACTAATTCACAAATAAAACTATGTAATAAATGAAGCTGGATTATTTTCCCCTCATCATGAACATAAATATATGTAAAATAAATAAATAAATAAATACATCTCCTTTTTCTCTACTTATGTTATTGCCAGTTGTGTCACAAATTTGACAAATTCAGTAACCAAATAAAATTTTCAAAGTAAACCTTAACAAGGGTTATAAAGTCATGATGTGTTTCATCCTTTCATCCACAGTTGAACGCAAACACGTGTAGGATGGCAATTAACATGTGACAGCGAGAGGTCCTCACTCAAGATCGAACTACTTAGAAAAAGAAAAAGAAAAAAAAAACTGGGCAGATCTCGATGAGAAATACAGGAAATTATGTCGTCGTCATGGTTTCAAAAGCAAAGTGGAAACAGTATTCCATCGCTTAGTCTGGGTGTGTTAGAAAACGTGGTTAATGCTGGACCAGGAGGTGTCACTTTTGACACGGCAATGATCAGACCACTTGACACAAAAAAGGCACAAAAACTGCGGCACAAGAAAGTGTTGGTAAGTACATATGTTTTTGTAATAATGTTTGTGAAGGACTAATTTAAACTTTTTTTTGGATCTCACAAATAGTACGTTAGACAAGAATCGTAAATACTCTAGGAAACAGCTCAGCAGAAATTTGCACACTTTGTTTGAATATTTTGAAGCTGTTTTAACCAGTTCTTGCTTCAGATAGTATATGTGAAATGATGTTCAAGCTGAATTTTTCTATTAATAATAACAAATTTATTCATTTTTTATAATAATAATAAAAAGTATTAAATTATA
>NW_015558680.1:258143-264917 GCF_001515605.1 Sinocyclocheilus anshuiensis | reverse complement strand
TATATATATTGATGCTGTTTTGACCAGTTCTTGCTTCAAATAGTATGTGTGAAATGATGTTCAAGCTGAATTTTTCTATTAATAATTATTCATATATATATATATATATTCTGTGAATTCAAATTCAAATAAACTGAAATATCCATTCAAGTTTGTTGTATTGCCTCAGAGCATGTGAGTACTGTGTGTAGTGGCACATGGATGATTCATTATCATACTACAGATCTATGTATAGCATGGTTTCTACAATACAGTGAAACAATTATGAATGATTGCAACATGCTAAAGCAGCATATAAAAAAAAAAAACTGCTTTGTTTTTCCTCTCGATCTCTTTCGAATCAGAATAGTCTAGTCCCTGGAAAGGAAAAATGGATATAAGCTTTGCAGAAGTATACTAACCGCTACACAGTCATTGTTACCCCATCACAGATAATTGTATCCTACTCTATTGTATTCTAGACATGTTTTTCTAGTAGTCAAGGTCTTTGTGAGGGTGCAGAATTCGAACAGTTGTAGGACTGACAGGAAACACCTTTTGCTGCTCCAGTGGAGCGCGGTGCTCGTCTGGACCTCCTGTCTTTGCATTTGCACTGATGATTGACATAAAACTTCCTTGCCATTCACAGTGGTATCACAAACTTCCGTACACACATGAAAAAATAATTTGACATGTTCATAAATACATTGCTGTAGTAAGTTGGGGGGGCGAGCGGGTGCTTTGAAACCACAGGTGGCTTATGCCATTTCCTTTGCCTGATATGTATGCCCGTTACAAAAAAGGACGCAAGCTTGTTGCACTTCCTTAGTGAAACAACACTGTGTAACCTGATACAAGCATGGGTTGATTTTCTTAGTTCTGTAGTAATGTATCTGTTTTCCTTTTTCCAGATTTCATAACTGACCCCATGGAGATGGTAGTAGCTACAAATGCCACCCAAAATGACTCTGACACCTGTACCAACCTCTATGACCATCGTGGTTGGGCACAGTTTTTTTTGCCTGCAATATATTCTCTGATTTGCATTGTGGGACTGTTGGGCAATGTGCTGGCTTTGCATGTCATTTGGCCTAATTTAAAAAAAATCAACTCCACAACTCTGTATTCAGCCAACCTGGTGGTGTCGGACATCTTATTTACGCTTGCTCTGCCCTTGCGTGCAGTTTACTATGGCAAGGGGTTCCACTGGCCAATGGGGGAGGGTTTGTGTAAGGCAGTGGCGCTGCTGTTCTACATCAACATGTATGCCAGCGTCAACTTCATGACTTGTTTGAGCGTGGACCGTTTCATTGCAGTGGTGCTGCCGCTGCGCTTTTCCCGATTCCGAAAGGTTCAGAAGGTGCGGTACATCTGTGCTGCCGTATGGGTCGTTGTGTTGATGCAGACCCTGCCTTTGCTGTCAAAGCCCATGACGAACGTGGAGCAAAGTGGTCATATAACATGTATGGAGTATCCCAACTTCGAGAAGACTGACAACCTTCCTGTCATTCTCATCGGAGCCGTGTTGATTGGCTTCGGCATCCCTGTGATCACCATCCTGGTGTGTTATTCGGCACTGTGCTCCAAGCTCCGCCTCCTGGCCAAGTCTAATAAACTGACAGAGAAGCTGGGTCGTAGTCGAAAAGCCATCGGCGTGATTTGCGCCGTCATTCTCGTATTCATGGTGTGCTACACCCCATATCACGTCGACCTCTTGCAGTACATGATCAGAAAGCTGCGGTACAAACCGGACTGTTCAGAACTGCACGACTTTCAGATCTCCCTTCACATCACCGTCTGCCTGATGAACCTCAACTCATGCCTGGATCCCTTTATCTACTTCTTTGCTTGCAAGGGATACAAGAAAAAGGTACTGAAACTGCTCAGGAAGCAAGTCAGCATGTCCTTCTCGAGTGTGGTCAGGACCTCGCCTGAAGGCTCCTCCAAAGACGTGTTTGGGAACGACAAAATCCATATGAGCTCCAGAAGCAATCAGAAAGAGAGGAGCAGTGTGCTGTTGAGCAACAGCAATGGTTTTGAACTATAAACAACAACAAGAAACGCAGTTCACTGACTATATGAGACTTACAATACAACAGCAAATTTCTCACCTCTGGATTATTTTAGTGTTTCAAGCTATTGGTTGGTGGTTAATATTTTGTTATGCTGTTCAAAGATTATTGCACATTTGTCTTACATACAAATATACACATATATTTGAGTGCTAGAATTTGTTCTTCACTTTTTTAATTGATCTTTTGAATAATAATAATAATAATAATAATAATAAATAGCTCAAATGACAAATATTTATATGCAGTGACATGATGAGCTACAGCAGTCTAGTGCCAAGAAACAATGCTTGTGGTGATTTCAATGTAGGCTAATGCCTCAAATCTTCTGATTCCATTCACAAGAAAAGATTCAATCACTGATTCTTCAGTGACCCTTTTGATCCTTAATCATTACAACACTGGGATGTGACCAGTGAGTCACTGAATTACTCTTTTTGTTTTGACTGAAGTCTCTCCCTTTATAGGTATGTTAAGGGTTTGCGGTTTTTACCTGCCCTCTATAGCACAAGCAAGTGGAATTATAATGTGTGCTAAGACAGTGCAAAGAAGTGAGCAAGATCATGTCCAAAACCCCCTTAAGAAACTGTAGCGAGCTGTCTTACTGGAAAGAGTCACTCTTATCTCAATGGCTTCTTATGCATCATAGTAGTGTCTCAGGATGATAAACTTGACAATCACACTGAAAATCAACTGTGTCATCATCCATTTAAATCGTCCAGATGAGCTTCCACAGCACACAAGAAGACTTAAATTGATTATTTCTAATTTGGAGCTATTTTACAGCAACATAATTATCAAGATGGACAAATTAGTATTTAAATGATGTTATTTAATTTTGACCAACAACTAGCTATGTTTACATGACACCTTTTGTTTCAGTTGGAAAGAATAAAATCAAAAACTAAATAAAGTGATCGGGTTTATGTGTTATCTATTTTAGCTCAAACATTCAGTTTAAGAGGCTATTACCAAAGGATAACCTTTTTGCAACAATCAAGTTGAGAACATATACTGGATAATGGAGGAGTTACAAAATGTACCTTGAATGAAACGAAATGTTACATTTTGTATGGGTGTGTGTGTGTGTGTGGTTTTTTTGGCTAGTTGACTTTTTTTAAATGGAAAAACACATTCTACCCTTCCAAAAACAGCATAAGATAGTTTGTGGGTCCTAGATGCTCAACCTGGGGCCAGTTGCATAAGCCTGTGTCTTAAGAACTAATCTGACCAACTAGTAGTTAGCCAAGTGGTAATCAGTCTTATTTAGCTTTTAAATAAGATAAGATTTTAAATAGCTTTTTCAGGAGAGTAGAATTAAAAAACAAATCTTCCCATCATATGCTGTAGAGCAGATATACAATCCTGGAGGCAAAGAGTTTATAAAATTCACAATGACTGGTCCCAAATTTTATTTTAGTCTTGACCAAGACCATAAAGCCAGGCAAATTTTGAATTCAGTGCAATTACAACAAATAGCCAGAAGAGAGAGCCACAAAGCCAAAAGTGAAGATTATGAACAGTACAACAGATGCCACTTCCCCTTTACACTGGAAACATTGTGCATGCTTATATTGACATTTTAGTGTTCCATCAGTTCATGATGAAAAACAGGAGTGCTAATTTGGCTTAGAGAGGCTGGGAATTTGGGAACTGAATTAAAATTAAAACTTAAATGTATGTAAAAGGTTTACTGAAAACTCATTGTGATTGGTTAGCTGACTTAAAATACATAGTTTCTGAATTGCATCAAAATAATTACTATGAAAACTGGCCAAATAGTTCATCTTCTGAAGAGAAGTGAAATAATGTATCAGTGACACTACAGACAAAAACAGGAAAAAGGTCAAAACCAATACCCCAGAACAGAAGATGCATGGGGAGTTGTGGTTTGGAAAAATGGAAGGAAGTTGCTGTGTTGCTTCAAACCTCCTTGAACTGTTCCTTTTTAGGAGAAAAGGGACACAGTCTGTAACCTTTTACACTGTAGGCCTAGAGATTCACTGTTTGGAACAGTAAAAAAGTCTGACAACAACTAACTCTTTACTGCAAGCACCGCCTGACAAACAAACAAACAACAGTAGCATTTACATCAGCTTTGGTGACTGATTAAAAAAAAAATCCTACAATAACTGCTTGTTGATGTATGTGAACTTTTAGATTATATAGTACCTTTCACATTATATAGCCAAAGCTACAAATGGTGAAATAACCATTTCTCTTTTTTTTTGTTCTGTTTTGTTTTGTTTCAGCTGTGGTTAGGATAATAAGGTAATAAGCCACTCAAGATAATACACATACAATCTTCAATGTCATGGTAATACCATATTTCCTTTTGAACCCTATTATTATTTTCATTTTAGGAAGTTATATTCAATAAAGTATCCAGACAAATATTATTTTATTTTATGTCATCTACACTGAGGCAGTGTTTAATAATGACTATATTTATATGACCTGTTTACCCATCTTTATCTCCTAATATTACAGGAACGTACAAACCCATGAAAAAAATAACTTCAAATGCATGACAACTCAGATCACAGTGTCTCAGTTTTGGACTCAGTCTCAAGTCTGTCTCTATCGCCTCTATCTCATATTTCCATATAAGTCTACAAAAACAATGAGATTAAGTCATTATTCTGGTGTCCCTTCTCTAGAACTATAATATTCACTTTATACATATATATAAACACTGACTCATTCATTAATGATTTCGAGGAAAAGTAACCAGCTTATATAAGGCATGCTGGGAGTCTAATTTGCATTGCCAAGACTGTATAGATTCATTTGTATTGCCCAAGCTCTAAGTGATACAAGTATACTTATAATGGAAAGAGTGCTTCATAACTTAATATAAAATATTAAAATATTTGCAATATAAAATATTTGTATATTATTTACATTATGGTTGTTTATAGGACTTCCTTTCCTTCCCCTTTTTCTAATATGGAGGAACCGAAAAAAAAAAAAAGACTACGTGCACTCAGAGACCAAGCAGATGTTCCTCATTTTACAGTTCATTTCTCTATACTTTTACAAGAATCTCCACCAAAAACAAAAATCCCCAGGTTTCTACAACAGATCTGTTAAGAGAATGATATTTGTGTGTCAGTAATCCACATATGGGTAAATTCAAACTATAGTGACTTCCTGATGTGGGCGACTGTTGAAGAGGGGAAATGTCAGACAGCGTTTAAGAGGGTGAATGAATCAGTCGATGTACAGTGTAGGTGTCATGACACATTGACACGACTATTAGAGGTAACAGTTCACAGTGGAACACAATATTGGAGAATATGAATGTACTTCATATATTAAAGTGTTTTAGTTTTTATGTTTTTAAAGTACCTTCTTTCACACATTAGAATATTAAACTTCCGGCTGAATTGTGGCTGCTGGAACACTCCACTCGTGTGGGTTTTGTTACCACAGGTAAGTCACAGAACAACAACATCATTATTTAAAGGGATAGTTCACCCAAAAATAATCATTTACTCACATTCTAAAGATATTATGACAAAATATGATTTGTTGTGTTCCTCAGAGGACAGAAAGTAATACAGGTTTGGATTGGAATAACATAAATGAAAGCAAATGGTGACAGAATTTATATATACATACATGCATACTGTGTGTGTGTGTGTGTGTGTGTGTGCATATATATATATATATATATATATACTGTATATAGAAAAAAAATATGGCATAGACAACAATCATAGTTAATCTTAGTTTTGTCTTTAGTTTTAGTCAGTTGACCTCAGTTGTGTCTAAACGTACTTGGTCAGGTGAGCTTTTTCTTTTTGCCTTGTGATTTTAAGTCAAGTCAAGTCACCTTTATTTATATAGCGCTTTTAACAATACAGATTGTGCCAAAGCAGCTTTACAGTATCAAATAGGAAAATAGTGTGTCAATGCAAAAGGACATTAGTAAACACTCAATTTTCAGTTAAATGCAGTTCCATCACTGAATTCAGTGATGTCATCATCCAGCTCAGTTCAGTTTAAATAGTATCTGTGCAATCAAGTCGACGATATCGCTGGAAATGAAGTGTCCCCAACTAAGCAAGCCAGAGGCGACAGTGGCAAGGAACCAAAACTCCATCGGTGACAGAATGGAGAAATAAACCTTGGGAGAAATCAGGCTCAGTCGGGGGGCCAGTTCTCCTCCGGCCAGACGAATCAGCAGGTTGATCCATGCTTTAGCAAAGTTAGATGCAGAGGGCTCATCTGGTTCCGTGGTCTTGTCCAGGTCCTCTCTAGGTGCTGATCCACCATCTGGGCTGGATACAGACTGGATCCGGGTGACTGCAGTGACCATCTGGGCTGGATATGGACTGGATCTGGTGGCTACAGTCACCTCGGAATAAGAAAGAAACAGACTAATATTAGCGTAGATGCCATTTTTCTTATGATGTAACAATACATCTTGTGTTATTGGAAGTGTTCCCAGTTCCGGTTGACCTAATTTTGCCTCCCGAACAGTGTTAGGTAGATTATTCCAGAGTTTGGGCGCTAAATAGGAAAAGGATCTGCCGCCCACGGTTGATATTGATATTCTAGGTATTATCAAATTGCCAGAGTTTTGAGAGCGCAGCAGACGTGGAGGACTATAATACGATAAGAGCTAGCTCAAGTACTGAAGTGCTAAACCATTCAGAGCTTTATAAGCAATTAGCAGGATTTTAAAATCTATACGATGTTTAATAGGGAGCCAGTG
>NW_015558680.1:250865-257726 GCF_001515605.1 Sinocyclocheilus anshuiensis | reverse complement strand
TGCATTCATTATAATGCCTTAAGAATACCCTTATAATGTATTATAAATACGGGCTTCATAGAAAGTGTTACCCAATAATCTAACCTTGAGGTCATGAACGCATGAATTAACGTATCTGCATTTGACATTGAGGACATAAGTCACAATTTAGATATATTTTTGAGATGGAAAAATGCAGTTTTACAAATGCTAGAAACGTGGCTTTCGAAGGAAAGATTGATATCAAATAGCACACCTAGGTTCCTAACTGATGACGAAGAATTGACAGAGCAGCCATCGAGTCTTAGAGAGTGTTATTACATGCAGAGTTTTTAGGTCCTATTATTAACACCTCTGTTTTTTCAGAATTTAGCAGTAAGAAATTACTCGTAGCACTAATAGAGAAATACAACCACGATCGGATGATAAGAGCAGGTCATTTGTAACTTTGATGAGAGCAGTCTCTGTACTATGATACGGTCTAAATCCTGACTGGAAATCCTCACAGATACCATTTTTATCTAAGAAGGAATATAATTGTGAGGATACTACCTTTTCTAGTTTAATTGAGTTTTAAATCTTTGGGGTCAAGTTGTGGTTTTTTAATGAGAAGCTTAATAACAGCCAGTTTGAAGGCAATGACAATGACAAATTATTAATAGTCAGAAGAGGATCTATGACTTCTGGAAGCACCTCTTTTAGGAGCTTAGATGGAATAGGGTCTAGCATACATGTTATTGGTTTAGATGATTTAACAAGTTTATACAATTCTTCCTCTCCTATAGAGAATGAGTGGAATTGTTCCTCAGGGGATCTATAGTGCACTGATGCAATACTGTAGCTGACGGCTGCATGGTTACAATTTTATTTCTAATAGTGTTGATCTTGGAATTTAAGTAGTTCATAAAGTCATTACTGCTGTGCTGTTGGGAAATGTCAACGCCTGTTGGTGCTTTATTTTTCATTAATTTAGCCACTATATTGAATAAATACCTGGGGTTTAAGATGAGCTGCCGTCTCAAACCTACATAACAAAGATCTCATTTCCTGTTTATACACCACCAACCTCAGCATCCTGTGTTTAATTAAAACTCTTCAACACCAGATGCCTTCTGTTGCCACCTGCTGTGTGCTGTTCCCAAGAGAGCTAATGCTGTGTGACAAACCCTATTTTCCCAATCAATAACCAGCACCCAAACCTGTCACATCTTTACTTTTTCACTGGTCTCAAACTGCATATGACATAGAGTTTGCTATTGAGATATATTCTCCACCAGTACATGCATTACAGGAAGTGAAGGGGTTCACAGAAACCAAAAGAAAAATTCTAATCTAAATAAAGACACTGGCTTCATGACTTCCTCCGTTAGATCGAAGCTCGGCAGCAAGGGCACATTATAGTCATCAACCATACAGCCCTCAGAACAGATACGATGCCAACAATATGGATCTCTGAGGTTGGTACCTTTAAATTGTTTTACTTTGTAATCTTGTAGAACAAAATTTGGCCATTGAAAACCCACAGCTGTTACAAACAGCCAATCTTATCAGAAGACAATGTTGTAGGTCAAATGTGGTTTCTATAGTAAGTAGACCATCAATTAACAGTATATATTCAAAAACTTTTGTAGAGTGATTATTTAAGGTACAGGATTACTGTTGATGAATATAAATTAATTCTGCACAGATTTTTGACAAAGATAAGCCAAAACAATAAATAAAGAATTGTAGTGAAAGTAGCATTCCTCTTTTTATGATGTATTGGTATACTGACTGATATTCAACATTTTGTTAGTTTTTTTTCCCTTTTTTTGTACATTAACTCTCATATTTGAGAAGGGTTGTCTTTCACTTCTCTTTTTTATATAAAAAATAAATATTACAAAATTTTTTTTTTTACTAAAATTTAAAAAGTGGCATGCCTTAAAAGGTTGGTTCACCCAAAATTACAATTCTGTCATCATTTACTTACCTCATGTAGTTTTAAGACTATTTTTTCTTCTACAGACAAAAGAAAGGCATACAGGTTTGAAATTACATAAATGTAATTTTTTATTATTTTATTATTTATTAATTTTTTTGTATTTGTATGAACTATTCCTTTAAAACTTCTCCCTGAATTGTTAAGAAGTCTTGTATATGTCTGTTGCATATTTGTTTTCTGTTACTATTCTATTTAGTGTAAGTAAAAAAAAAACATTGAGTAAAAAACATTGCATCACACTTGCAAGAAACTACAAAAAGTACTACAGAGTTATTAGAAATAAAGTTTCAGCTGTAAGATAATTAAAGTTTCAATAGACCTTACTCAGGGTAGAGGCCATATTGAATTTTACATGGATGAAAATGAGCTGTCAGTCTTTACAGTCTGTACAGTCTTTACAATGGCACACAATGTATAAAGTTCCTAGAACTTTCAAACTTTCACATTTCAAAACTACTACTTTGTCTACTTTGGAAGGATGAACAACTGGCACAATCCAGTGAACAATTTCTATTACAGCCTCACATTCATTCCTGTCAAAAATTAAATATAGTGCTACTCTGACTAAGGTCTATTACTTTTTTCAAAACTCTGAAACAGGCTTCCATAGTTTTAAAAAACGACTGTTTTAAATTTGTTTCTTTTTTTTTATGGTCAAATCAGGCAAACCATCATGGACCATAACACATCTTCGCCCGTCATCAAGGAGGGCCACGTCCCCCAAGTGTACCGGACTGCTAGCCTAGTGTTTTACGGCATTATCTTCGTAATAGGCACAGTGGTCAACCTGACTGCCCTCTGGGTCTTTGCCTTGACCACTAAAAGACGGAACTCCATTACTGTTTACATGATCAATGTCGCTTTAGTGGACTTGGTATTTATCTTACTGCTGCCTTTTCGAATGGTCTACTACAGTCAAGACTACTGGCCCTTTGGAGACGTGTTCTGCAGGATTAACGCCGCACTGACGGTGCTCTATCCCTGCCTGGCCTTGTGGCTCTTTGCCCTCATTAGCACAGATCGCTATGTGGCCATAGTGCAGCCGCGACACACCCGAGAACTAAAAAGCGTCCGTAAAGCCTTGCTGTCCTGTGCGGGAGTCTGGATAATGACCATGGGCAGCACAGCTCCGCTTGTACTGCTGGAAGAAGACCCTGACCGCAACACAAACTATACCACTTGCATCAAGATGCATGACATCATCTACTTGCGCCGAGACAATCCTGTCCACTTCGCACGTATTGTCTTCTTCTTCCTGGTGCCGGTGTGCATCATGGTGGGCTGTTATATGATCATCGTGGACAACCTTATCCATGGACGCACGTCCAAACTGAAGCCCAAAGTCAAGCAGAAGTCCATCCGGATCATCATCACACTGATCGTTCAGGTGCTGGTGTGCTTTGTGCCTTTCCACATCTGTTTTGTTTCCATGCTGCTGGCCAGCAGTGAGAGGGGTTACAACACCTGGGGGGCCTTCACCACCTTCCTGATGAATGCGAGCACAGTGCTGGACATCATACTCTTCTACATTGTGTCGAAGCAGTTTCAGGACCGTGTGATCAGCGTGATCTTGTACAGAAACTACCTGAGGAGCGTTCGTAGGAAGAGCCGTCACACCAACAGCATTCGCTCGCTCAGTAACCTGAACAGTGCCATGATCTGAGGAATAATACAGCTGACAGAAGCAATGTAAACTGAATGCAAACATGTTCATTTTTGCAATTAAATTACAGAATAAGATTTAAATTGTAGAAAAAAATAAATTATCATACTAATTAGTGAAACTGCTCACAGTAAGTACACAGTCAACTTACGAGACAGATCACATGTGCTCCAGTGTCTTCATTGGTAGTTGCTGCATTGCATCACTGCTCATTTGCATAAAGTTAAACTTTTATCAGTTTTGCTGCCAAATACACATCACCACACACTGCACAATTACTCATGCTGCAAACTGCTTTATGTGTGAATACACCCTAAGACAAACATGTGTTGTTTAAAAAAATTGTAGTTTTTAAAATTGAGAAAGATTCAAGTTCTAAATTGGGATGCTACAGTTAGAACCATATATAATGTAGTATTAATAAAATGTTTAGTTTTCTCGTATACATGTAAAAAAATAGGCGATTGTGGGGATGCACTGTAAACCCTAACTCTCAAAATAATGAATTGGTTTGAGTAGGGCCAACTTAAATTAAACAAATTACTTTAAACAAATCTACTTTTATGAGTATTTCGAACTTTCTTTTTCTTTTGAGTTCATGAAATTTACATATTTTAAGTCATCTGAATTGTTTAATTGTTTTTCATTTAATGAACTTGTTTCTTTTTATTTAGAAAAACTTAAATTTGAACTGAAACTGGGCTGGGATTTCTATTTCCCAGCATGCTTTGCACTTGAAATGTAGTAGTGTTCAGTGTTTTGCTATGCTAATGCCATCATGGCAATGAGCTTGGTTTATGTTGAATGTTTTTATTGCCTTACTCATTCAGCAATATACTAATCAAAGCATTGTGTTACCAGTTAACAAGTTAGTATTACCGAATTAGCTAGTTATAGCTAGTTAAGGTTCCACTACAAAAAAAAATGTTTACATTGAGATTATATGATAATATTAAGTTAAATGTATGAGTTAGCTTACGCAGGTTAAGAGTAATTGCATACTTAAACTTTGACTTTCTTAAATTAAAAATTAATTTTAAAAATTACCTATTTTTTTACAGGGTTTACAGTGTGTTGTTACATAATCACTGCAAGATGTTTGAAATGCATTGCATTGCAACACTTTCTTTGCAGTCTTTGCACAATCTGTGCATAACATGTTAGTCTTTTCTAAGCATGCTTTTTATCATACCAAGTATGAACTTCAGAAACAGCGAATGTCTTTGTAGAGGTTAGTTCAAAAGGAGTGCATAGCTGTATATTTGTTAATTTTAGAAGTGTAAAATTAGATACTACCTTTCAGTGTGGCATGTAATGCACATTAAATTTCCCAAAAAGTGAAAAGGTAATTAAATTACATTAGAGAACTTTATCTCAAAAAATGTTGGTATTTAATGACAATGAAAAGAAAAGAAAAGTACTGAATGATAACATATATATGTTTTTAAAAAATATACACTCTAAACAATGCTGGGTTGTTTCAACTCAACTTTGGGTCAAATATGGACTAACCGAACAATTGGCTTAAATGTTTACATTAAAGTTTAAACCCAAAAGTTGGGTTAGTCCATTTGTTGACCCAAAGTTGGGTTGAAACAACCCAGCATGTTTTTAGAGTATACACATATATATGAAGAGTTCCAGTGCAAAAGCCTCTAAAAGCCATCTTGGTCAAAAATGAGATAATGACACTGAGTGAATGCTCTCCACACATAGTATATATTCATCAAGTAGGCCTACTTTCACTTCAAATGCACTAAATCCCAGCCTCAACCCCTTCAGATGTACCAGTACTTACATAGAAACCTATACATAGTAGCCAGAAATAAATGCTAATTTTAAAGAAAAATGTCAGACGTACTTAGGCTTTTGCATCATATATATATATATATATATATATACACACACACACACACATACATACTTTCTTCACCATTTTGTTTAATACAAGCTGATCAGCTAATCAATTAAAAATGAACTGAAACAGTATTTTGGTACAGCACGACTGTAAACTTGAGTATATAAGAAGCCAGCAGGTGGCGCTACTGACCAGGGCACATTTATGCTACTCATACAGTGCTTTGTCCCAATATCACCATCAGGTGCTGTCATGTCAAGTTAACAAATCACTTGAAAGAGGCATTATATCTACTCATAGTTTTAAAATATGTTTTCAGTGAAAATGTTCTCTTCGTTTTCTTTAACTTTCCATAAAATATGTGACTGCTGACAGATGGACTGATTTCTTCTTTGGGAAGCTGACACATACTGTTGCTATATCTAAGTGTTTATTTTCTCATTCTGTTATAATTACTCTTCATGTTTTGCAGCTTTTGTGACCTAATAATTACCGAGAGACTGTATGTAATATTTGCCATTTTTTAATTTATGCCACACTGCAGGACCATTTACATGAAAAAAAAAAAGGGACAAATTGTACAATTTTGACTAGTGGTGACTGGTTATAAGACCTTATCCATTCATATCAATTTTAAACTTAAAAAATTATGTTGTAAAAAAAAATCCATGAATCTGTTATGCATCAAATGATTAAGCTTGATTAAGCTTAATTAAAATTGATATAAGTACATTTCTTCAAAACGGTCTTCAATCCAAGTTTACTATTCAGAAACAAGCAGTCACTCTTCCTGAAGAGTGTAAACACTGTGGTGCTTTTAAAACATTGCTTCTCGAGCAGTCTAACAAGGCAACTTGATGGCGAGGAAGTGTTTAGATATCTAGCCCCACTCTCTATTTTTTTCCCTTTCATTATTCCATTTCATTTGGTTATAAGTTACAATACTGAAGTAAATTCAGTAGCAACTTCTGTTTCAAACGGTCTTTAATATGAGTGAACACACCAGTGGGAACTTGAGGGGAACTAACATCATACATAAAAATGACTTTGAGACCTGTTAAAAACAATTGAAAAAATTCTGAAAGTTAATTCTGAGGAAACTCTAACATAATTTCTTTGCAGATACCACCTGGTTTGATATTTTACAACAAACACAATGGAATTAGGACATTTTTTAACGTGACTTAAATGTCCAAACACTTTTTGGCGCCATATACATTCAGCAAAATGATGCTTCAGTTCCTTATGGATGGAAGAATTTGCCCAAACCTACAGTATTATACAGTATTATGCTATTGTAAGTTGTTCATTGCAAATGCTAACACACACACATGCACGCACACACGCACGCACGCACGCACGCACGCACGCACGCAC
>NW_015558680.1:243354-250807 GCF_001515605.1 Sinocyclocheilus anshuiensis | reverse complement strand
ACACACACACACACACACACACACACACACACACACACACACACTTCAGCCACCCCACCTGATATACATCACAACAAGTTAATGGAGACAGACACTCTCTGAGCAACTGCGGTCTTCTGTCCGGCCCATATGATGAATTATCTGGAAGCTTTCTCAGTAATTTCAAATCTTCATAACAACTGCTTTTGCCACAGGAAAAATTAATGGAAGCAAGATTGTCTTTCATTTGAGTTGATTTAGCCGCCTCGGCAGCCAGATGTCTCTCTCTGGGAATAAAACAGTCAGTGCTTAAACAAAGCCCAGCAAAAAACTACCTTTTTTCTGCCACTCGTGTTACAAACAAATCAGCTGGCGCACAATGGCCATCTGTTTGTTATTTGATATGTGTGAATACATGTTGTAATGACTTTGTGTGTGAATCAGTCAGTGCACTGGAACACACGAGAGCTCTCCAAGTGGCGGAGTGTTTGGAGCTAATCATATAATTGGACACAATAGTCAATGACAAATGGAGCTGCATGGAGCCAGCCAGCTGGGAAGTGAATATGTAATCATTGTAAAATCATATCATTTTGCATATTTGAAGACAGCTTAATAGAGTTTGCTTGTCAGCACACTATCAAGTGATGATCAGAGTGGGCCCGCGGTATCTGTTCGGTGCGATATTGCTCTGCGGCATCTCCGGTGACTTCAATGGAGTTGGTATGGTGTTGTTTTTATGCCTCAGCTGTTGCAGTTTTATATTGTGATATGGGAATTATAATGGGATTCTAGTGTTCGTGAGCACTTATACCAGAGCCAAATTCACAAATCATATATAAAACATGACTAGAACTGGTAGTGTCTGACTGGCTTCCTAAGACCACTCAAGGGGAATGTGATTCATGTGAACAGCTTTACAGTGAGAATGTTTTAGGATGTGTTTGAACTCTAGATATGTACTACTAGACAACTCAGACAGAATCCACATTAAAAATATTACCACAGAGCTCTTAAAGTTAAAAAAAAGACACCATTTCATCAGGTGTCTTAGATTTGTTTGCACAGAAGTTCATAGTGATAGAAGAACTACTGTGCGGCTTAAAGACTGAAGTACAATTCATGTGACTACAAATAGGCCTGCCGCAATAATCAATATATTGACTTATCGCACAATATATGTACATGACCTCAATCATTTTTGGTGACGCAATATATCGCCCATTATATTTACATCAAAATTAATGTCGCCATGTTTTTTGCATTCCACTTGCGCCTGTGTCTTTTGCAGCTTCTCGTACATAACGTGGTGTAGTCATGAGGTGCTAGTTCAAATTTAAAAAATGCTTCTACAAACAAAGTTTCATCTGCAGATATGGTCTTGTTTAGGGATCTGTGCCTTTGTGCATACGGACATCTGACTGATAAGTAGGGATTGTGTTTTTCAGCAATACAGTGCACCCTTTATTTACAGAGAAAAGAAGGTCCATACAAGTTATTTGTAAATTAAAAAAATCTCTAAACTAATTATTTGTACATTTTTATTTTTTCTACTTGTTACTTTGCACTTTTTGTTAGAAAATGTTTATTTACTATTTATTCAAGTTTTTTAAGGTATCTAATATTTTGACTTAATTTCCATGATCTAAATATTCTTAAGAATTAAAAGTTTGTTGTCATTTGAAAGTGTGTTGGCCTTCTTGCATTATTATGCTTTTATATTATTATTATATATTCAGTGGCATAAAATGGTCTTAAAATGACAATAATATCGTTTATCGCATTTATTTCTGGGGCAATATATCGCACAACAAAAAGTTGTTGGAAGAAGCGACAGATCTTTCCTGCCATATTGTGATGTACAACCGAATGAAACGCATTATCAAAAAGAAAAAAAAAAATTAGGGCTGGGACTTGGAGGCAGATCTGAATGTAAACTTGCAGTTGACTGTAAGAAATGGGCGGGGTTTACAGGAACAGGATGACTGAACATCAAATGTCACAAATGAGAAGTCATTTCACTGGGAGATCCAGTTATGGCATTTTGATTAAACAATTAGGTCCAATAAATAAATGAATTAATTAAATTAAATTAAAAACATATGAAACATTGTTAACCATAAGTTAAGTAGCATGCATATAGAAAATATTTTTTTTATTTGATTATTCAGCTGGATATACAGTAATGCTTTAATTTCATAAGTATCTATTTAAATGTTAGCCTACTCAAAATTGTATTATGTAAAGTGGACACAATACCGACTTATAATAATAATAATAAAAATAAATGAGCATAAACCCATTGTTAGTCCGATTGTACCCCTAATATTCAAAACAACCGTACTTCCTTTAACGCACAGTCAACAAAAATAAAGATTTTCCAATGCAGATTAGTCACATAAGCACTTATGCAGGGTCATCTCCGTTTTGCGGCATGTGGTAAAGCTTTCAAGAATCTGGTCTGGAAATTCCAGGCATTCCCCAAGCAGAGAAAAATCTTATCCAAAACCATGCCAAAAGTGGCATATTGGCCTAATAAACTGAGGTGGATAATGGTGTTTGAAAACGATTGGATGGTGCCCTTCATTATCTTTACAGCCACAGAAATCTTAGAAAACGCCTCATGCGGTTCCCAGCGGTGCCTGTATTTACCCTCACTGGCTTATGCATTAAGATCTTATCTGGTCAGAGGTCGGGAGAAAGACCTTGCGCTCTTTAATATATATCATAAGGTGTGATCTCCCTGAAAGAATGCGCTCAATGCAAAGACAAGTCCATTGACCTGTCACTTAGAGGAGGAGAGGTGAGGAAAACATATGGCTTTGATTACAGCGGCGGCTATTTTAGCGGACAAGCCCGTTGCTGATTCACACACAGAGAATAGCAGCACCATTAGAGGGCATAAATAATGTACAGTCCTTTTTCTACACTACTCAGCTAAGTGCCTTGAAACCTTGGGCTCTACTTGTCAGGTTTTTCAATAGATTACGACAAGATTTATTTTAAGTCTGTAAAGTAGCATGTTCCTGACCGCGTTCAACGGGGATCGAGTGTTGCACGCGCAAGCACGGCACCCTGGTTTAATTGTAGCACTGTGGAGCAGACAGGCCTTGTGTCAGATCAGTTAAATATTTCATTCAGTCTCACTTAAACTTCCCCATGATCCATCGTATCACACCAGCGGAACACGCAAGGTGGAATTACAACAGGGATAAGAGACATGAAAGTTGTAATTCCAAACATGGCCCTAGCTAGAGCTTACAAAGAGAGATTTGTGTTAAGAAACAGATCAGAGACTTCACCCTGTCTTTTTCTGTCCGTCTCCCTCGCTCGTTGAATTCATCTTTCTCCCACACACTTCTCGCTATCCCTCTTTCTTCCTCTCTCAATCCATCACCCTCTGTCTCTGTTATCCGACTGAAGTTACAACTGAGAAAACAATTAAATCCTATTTAAAATTCGACTACATGTCTTTGTCATGCCTCATTATGGGAAGGTTTTTGGTATTCAAAATAACTGAAACCTGACGCGTTAAGTGCGCAGGCGGACTCTCACTGCAGGGCCCAGGGAGCCGCAGACAGAAGAATGATTGTGAGAGAGAGAAATTTTCATCTTAATTTGATTACGCGCCATCCTGTCTCCGTGAATGATCTGTTTTGCCTCAAGAGGATCTTTTAATCACTTTTCTCTCATAGCGTTGTTCCAAACATGCTGCAACTGTCTTGGACCGTTCCCAACCATGCTTGATTGAGAGGTAAAAAGACATTTGGGAGAAACTCTGTGTGTGTAGGTGTTCGTGTCTGCGGCTGGCTTGTGCATCATCAAAAGAACTGACAATTAGTTTACAGTGGCGCTACAGAAATGCTCACCACCTGCCTGGTGGCGGAGATGCTTTTGTCTCCTGTCCTCCATTAAGAGAGCCATAAAGGTAGAGAGAACAGATGGCTGCTGGCCTGCTCTGTCCTGCATCTCCCCGCAACTGCCACCAATCCTTTGCGTCCATTAATCTTCTCCTCCGTATTCCTGCGACACAACTATATTAAACAACTCAGGAAAGAGTAAAAGAAAAAGGAATAGGGGAGAGAGCCAAACAAGCCAATGCAGCTGTCAGGAAGCCGAGAGTGAACCATCAGTCCACAAAAACCTCTCTAAACGCTTCTGTAAAACAGTGCGAAGAAAATCATTCCGCCTTGAACCTGACCCTATAAAAGTGGTATCCATGGCCAGCGAAACAATAAATGCTCATTAAAAGGCAGTTGTCAGAGCTGTTGAGGACTTCACAGGCCTGGCTGGAAAACACAAGCACATCTGATTCCAATTGTAATTGAAGAAGACAACTGTTTCCACCCAGGCTGAAGTTGGGGAAATTTACAGTGCTGATGGCAGGGCTTGTTAGAGGCTGGACTACACAGTAACTAAAGCCTGTTAAACACACAAGTTTGGCCAGTGTGTTTTTTATTTATTTATTTTTTTTAAGTTAGATTAAGTTCAGATTGATTTGTTTTTACTGCAAGGAGATTTAAGATCTCAAGTACAAATATTACAATGCTATATATTCTCTCTCATATTTTACATTTGTGCATTTGGTTTATTCAAAAGAACATGTGCCAGAAACAGATTCTACATAAGTACATGAAACAGGGGCATCGCTAGATCCTGGGAAAATACCACTGTGCTCCAGTAAAATATTATTGATAAACCCTTATACATCAATGAAAATATACCGCATACCAACTTCAGAATATTTTTTTCTGAATATATTTCAGCGATCAAGTCACATGTTTAGAATTAGAACTAGTGATGCCAGATTTGCAAATTAACTACTCTTTTGATCGGTCAAACGGGTTTGCAAAAAGGTTTGAAATTGTTCTTGATTCAGTTTGATTTATCAGGACAGATCATTCCTAATGTCAGTCCTGTGTCTTGTGTTTTGTTCCCCACGTGCTCCATGACCCAGTTTTCCCTCATGTTTAATTATGTTTATTGATCCCTGGTGTTTCTCGTCTTCCCCTTGTCAAGTCCTGTGTATTTAAAGTGTTTCCTGTTCAAAGTTGCTTTGTCCGGTATTGAATGTCGTCTTTCCCCGCTACGTGTGATTTCCTGGTTCCTTGGATATTATTAAAGTCTGTTTGTTAAGTTTACTCCACGTCTCCTCGTTCCTCGCTCCGTGCTCCTCACAGTAGCGGAGCGTGACAGAATACCGGACCATATACAGAAAGTAAGAGGCACCCCTTCTCCCCGTTTTGTTTCTGGTTTTTGAAAGTCTTTTGTTTTCTTGTTCCCCCCCGTAGTGATCTCCCATTCGTCGAGTATGCCTGGGAGTTCTGCGGGCTCGCTGCGGCGATGGCATTAGATGACGCCACCATCAACACTCTGTTCTGGCACGGGGCCTATTACCCACTCAGTAAAGCCCGCCGCCCGTTCCTCAGTCAAGCCCGCCGGCCGTGCCGTTGTCAAGCCCACCGGCCGCGCCGTTGTCAAGCCCACCGGCCGCGCCGTTCACATCTAACCAAAGGAGGAGGATGAGAAAAATCATCCCAGCCCCAGAGCTCGCTCCAGTGTCGGCTCCAGACCCAGGGCTCGCTCCAGTGTCGGCTCCAGCCCCCGAATCCAGCCCAAAGAGGGCTCCAGTTCCTGAGTTTAGCCCACGGAGAGCTCCTGTTCCTGAATTTAGCCCACGGAGGGTTCCAGCCCCCGAATCCAGCCCAGAGAGGGCACCAGTCCCCGAGTTTAGCCCAGAGAGGGCTCCAGTCACCGAGTTTAACCCAGAGAGAGCTCCAGTCCCCGAGTTTAGTCCAGAGAGGGCACCAGTCCCCGAGTTTAGCCCAGAGAGGGATCCAGTCCCCGAGTTTAGCCCAGAAAGGGCTCCAGTCCCCGAGTTTAACCCAGAGAGAGCTCCAGTCCCCGAGTTTAGTCCAGAGAGGGCACCAGTCCCCGAGTTTAGCCCAGAGAGGGCACCAGTCCCCAAGTTTAGCCCAGAGAGGGCACCAGTCCCCGAGTTTAGCCCAGAGAGGGCTCCAGTCACCGAGTTTAACCCAGAGAGAGCTCCAGTCCCCGAGTTTAGTCCAGAGAGGGCACCAGTCCCCGAGTTTAGCCCAGAGAGGGATCCAGTCCCCGAGTTTAGCCCAGAAAGGGCTCCAGTCCCCGAGTTTAACCCAGAGAGAGCTCCAGTCCCCGAGTTTAGCCCAGAGAGGGCACCAGTCCCCAAGTTTAGCCCAGAGAGGGATCCAGTCCCCGAGTTTAGCCCAGAAAGGGCTCCTGTCTCCGAGTCTAGCCCAGAGAGGGCTCAAGTTCCCAGGTTCAGCCCTAGGAGGGCCCCAGTTCCCAAGTCAGGCCCACGGAGGGCCTTAGCGGTTGAGATTTTCCCCAAAAAAATTGGGTTGGGGGTTATAGGGCACCGTCCATAGAGGCCGGGCCAAGTGGCCAGACCTCCTAGTCTGCCTGCTCCGCCATGGCGCCCCGAACTGCCTGATCCGCCATGGGTCCCGGAACGGGTAGCACTCTGGAGGCCTGCCGTCCCGTGTCTGTCCCGTGGGGCCTCCAGAGCGCCCACCCTCCCTCCCCGTTGGATGTTGTGGGGCGCGTGGACGATGCCGATGCCAAGGCCATGGAGGCCGATCCGCCATGGGCTCCTGAACTGTCTGCTCCGCCATGGCTCCCCGAGCTCCCTGTTCCGGTTTTCCCTCATGTTTAATTATGTTTATTGATCCCAGGTGTTTCTCGTATTCCCCTCGTCAAGTCCTGTGTATTTACAGTGTTTCCCGTTCTAAGTTGCTTTGTCCAGTATTGAATGCCATCTTTCCCCGCTACGTGTGATTTCCTGGTTCCTTGGATATTATTAAAGTCTGTTTGTTAAGTTTACTCACTTAAGTCTCCTCGTTCCTCGCTCCGTGCTCCTCACAGTAGCGGAGCATGACACCTAATGAATTAACGATCACTCTGGATCATTTGCAGTGGTTTCTCACAGGACAATAGTAACGGGATATTTTATAAAACTGAAAACAAAAAAGTGCTGGTGGATATGGTGGATATTTGCCAACAATCCATTTGTGAGAAACAAAACTTTTGTCAATCAACAACAAAGCAGATTTTTTATTGCATGTGCAACTTGTGAACAACTCTTTACTGCAGATAAAGACAATTTCTATTTTTTTTTTTTTTTGCTGGTGGGCTCCAGTAAAAGGCTAAAAATGCCCCTAACATGAATGCTACACTTAAATGACGTGATTTCAAGTTTTCCTTTCTCTTTGGAGTGTTACAAGCTGTTCGTGAATAGATAAGATCCCTAAAGTTGCAAAGACTAAAGTCTCAAACCCAAAGAGATAATCTTTATAAAAGTTAAGACTCGTCCACGCCCTCCTAAAACGCCTCATTTAAACACGCCCCCACATGTCTACTTCACTGTGTGGGAAGATTTGCCCAAATGTTAACACAAAGAAAGAAGGCGTAACTTTGATTCTCGCTGTAGTATTGT
>NW_015558680.1:242816-243015 GCF_001515605.1 Sinocyclocheilus anshuiensis | reverse complement strand
TACGGAGGACGAGGACTGTTTCCTGGGAGAGTAGCCTACAATGCCGGTGTTCCGGCGAATTCAGTTCCCCTGTTTCCCCTTCGGTGCACATGCTGACCCTAAACAGTCTATGATGCTGACAAGTAATGCTGACTCACAGCCTGTAAGTACGTTTTCATATTTAAAGGATTTGCCACTGACGATTCAAATGCGAGTTTTG
>NW_015558680.1:231465-235470 GCF_001515605.1 Sinocyclocheilus anshuiensis | reverse complement strand
CCTTTGGAGACGGCTTATGGTAGAGAAATGAACATTCAATTCACGGGCAACAGCTCTGGTGCTGCAGTCTGCAGTCAGCATGCCAATTGCACGCTCCCTCAAAACTTGCGACATCTGTGGCATTGTGCTAAAACTGCACACTGCACATTTTAGAGTGACCTTTTATAGGCCTTTTGTGTACATAGAAAAAGTCTTAGATCTTTGAGTTCAGCTCATGACAAATGGGGGCAAAAACAAAAGTATAGCGTTTATAATTTTGTTCAGTGTAGTTAAAACGGAGATGAAATCTATAGTAGGGCCTGGAATGACAAAATGTGAATGTTAAATATTTAACATAGGAATATGATTAGAATAACGTGTATAAAATCATTATACAAGAGTTGATTGATTGATTTATTTATTTTACAAAAATTAAAAAAGTTAATTATGACTGTCATTAGGTGACAACTTGTATTTAGAGATCACGGCAACCCTCTACATTGTGAGTAAATCACTCGCATATGCGACTAAATCTTCACTCTGGGCAACTAAATGATGTCTAATATTAGCCAATGGCTAATAAATTCTCAGATTTTACTCGCCAGTGTGTGAGTTGGAGGTTAAGTTTAGCTCAGATATATTTTCACTCACAGAACACTGACTGAGCGCTTCAGAGTTTCACTCTCCGCCAAGCGATCTGTGCTGTTTTACAGTTCATCTCAATGGATGTGCAACGCACCTGTATTTAACGTACCGGAAACACTATGAAGGCTCACGAGTCGCCGTCGCTTTGTTTCACACACACACAGCGAGAGAGGGAGAGACAGAATTGACGCGCTACCTATGCGCGCTACATGTAAACGATATTCTTTGTTGTATTTTCCGCTCAAAATAAGTTCCTTTGGAATTTTTCAGCTTTTAAGAACTACCGCTTTCTCCGGTAGTGGGCGGAACTAATGCGCAAACGGCAATCTCATTGGCTGGCGCTCGTCTATTATCGTCCCTGTTTTGATTTCAGCAAATCAGTTCGAGCGAACGCATACAACCTGATTAATATTCATGAATCCAGTAGCTCATTAATCCTTAGTGCGTTTTATATTGTTCTTATTAGTAGGAGTCGTATCATTACTATCTTATCAGTATTTTTGATAGTTTTTTCCCCAATTTCTTATTTTTTTACAGAAACACTGAATGACCAAAAAAGCACCACCACCAGTCCGAAGTTCAGTTAAAATGACTAATATGCTTTCATACATGGTTATCAAGTTTTAATTCTAATTACTAAAGTTCTATCATTAAATAATATTGATTATCATATTATAATGCTTGACTGACTGATGTTAAGAGTGTACTTTTAGATATTTATAAAACTGTGCCATTTTACACACACATATATATATACATATATATTATCAGTCTGGCGAGTAAACTAAAAAATGTACTAGCCAATGGCGATTCAATTGCCAAGGTGTCCGTAGAGGGCTGCACGGTGAAATTTTTTTATTTAAATTTTTTCCTAGTGCAAGGACAAAAAGATGCTTTTACCTGTTAGAAATAATATCAGGTCCACATTATAAACTTTATCAGCCTGGCTCATGAATATTAATAGATTGACATAATGTTTATTCAGTAGTTCTAAATGATTTGTCAAAAAGCAGGGGCTAGCTGTTTTGCTTGAGACAAGTGTTCATTTTAAGTAGCAGGCACTGCAAAACAAAACTGTTACAATTTTCGGGAGTAAACTAAAAGTGGAGAAAACATGTTGCTATAGAGAATTAAAGCCACATATGTCACAAATGCGCCTTTAACGTGAGCCAACAGAGGTAAACTACATATTTTATTACCAGACAGTGAACAGACAGTGGGGGACTGGCCTGCCCCACCGCCCTCAAGGTTTAACACCTCTGATAAATATATTACACTCCTGATCACTACTTATCAAATAAGCCAGACTATTTACATGTGCACAATGTTACAGCTGCCTTTGCCTTACAAGAAAAATAAACCCAATCATACTCTGCCAGAAAAAAAACCCCTCAGGCACCAGTCCAGTGCTCTGCAGCGTGAGGGAGGTGGCCACTCTTGATGGGCTTTCTCTCCATCAGCATGCTGAGCTAAAAATCTGTTGTCTGCAGCAGTGGCGTGCAAAACACATTACTGCGTTCGAGGCCACTGTGACTTTATGAGGAACAAATATTTCAGAATGCAGCTCTATTTGGCCCCCTCTGCTGCATGTCCAGAGCAGTCAGTGGCTAAATTGAAAAATCAATTCCAATTTAAATGATTGGAATAAAGAACTCCTGGAGTCAGAGATAAAAAGGCTGTCTTCTCCTAGATCCCCTTTAATTGGAAAGTCATTTCTTCAGGGTATTCTAATGGTTCTGAGGGAAGATTGCAAAAGCAAAGTTGATGAGCTGGAGGAGGGTTAATAGCTTCTGTATGTGTTTCTGTGTGTCTGCATGGCTGTATGTTCGGAGGGTTTGCATGTTGTCCTCATGCACCCAAGCCTTCCTTTTGACAAACAGACAAAATGAAGAAAAATCCCTGGATCAAGGCACTTGATGGTGGCTTTGCTCTTGTCATACAGGTGTTGTTCACAGAGACCGCCAATGTGCAAATCTCATTGGAACAAAATTTTAATTTGTTTACAGTAGATCAGATCAGAATTCCTATTGAAATCCTTTTAATATGAATAACATGGTATTTGTTATCTAATCTGCTTGTGTATAGATAAAGGCTCTTCAATGACATTTATAACTGTATGGCAATTTTCTCAACATACTTTTGTGCCCCGTCTGCCCCATAGTATATCTTTCAAATATTGAATAATGAAATTTACATTCATTTACATTTATGAACTCATTTAATATTAAATGTAATTAATAAATGAGCCTACACTATTAGCAATTACGTTGCAAGTTTGGAAATGGTAAAAACTGTAATGAAAAATAAATAATCTCAAGCAATATCCCAAAATAAATGAATAAATAAAGAGTGATACTGCTTTGACTGGACTGGAGCAATATGAAAGGAGTGGTTTGCCCCAAAAAATTGCTGTCATGTACTCACGCTTGTTGTCGATCCAAACTTGTATTTTGTTTGACGTTTTCATAAACAAAATGAGGGATGAGAGGATGGCGATGGTAAACTGTCAAGATCTATGTAGCTATAAATGTAGTCCATATGATTCTTGTTCGTTAATGAGTCTCTAGTGAACTCATTTGATTGCTTTGTTTGAAAAGTAGGCCGATGTTTAAGTTGTTTTCATTTAAAATCGATTCCGCCTCGCTTGAATCTGGCGCACGTTTGTTTACCTGCAGCGCAGTTAGCGCGCTACAAGCACCATATAAGGAAAAGAGGGCGGAGAACCAGAAAGCACACACAGATCTCATTGGTGCTCGCGCCTGTCGTTAACGCGATATATTTGAACTCAGATCCTTCTCGAGACACTCGCACTGAGAATCTGTATTAGGTTTCTTGAGTTTACTACTATGTATGGTTCTTTAGTGATTAAAAATGACTTTAGAAGTTATACAGATCACTTTTGGTTTCAGAAAATAGTTTTATAAAAAAAACAGAATAAAAGTTGAACCTTTTTGTTCAACTGACACTTTGCTAAACCACGCCTTAACAACGTTATTGACCAATCCTACCTTAGCAACTGGTGGTCGTTTTCCCAATTAAGCATATGCTCTTTTATAATAAAAATATATTACAAAATATTTTTATAATCTAAAAAGCTTGTTCCCTTTCATGGGAACTTCGAACTGCGTCCTCTAGGGGTCGCTATGGGGGAACGCCTCGTCGTGACCCGTGTCTGAAGCATACAGTGTTGACGTTGTTTAACATCTGATGACACACACGATCTATGCGTTATTTGTTTGGGCGAAGAGCACACACGTGATGCCTCCAAGGAGGCAATCGGCGTGTACTGCGAGCGTTTTTTTCCAAGGGAAAAGCTTCGCTCTCGTTTGTCTCTCTTTTCGAGGAAAGAGGGGCAGCCATCTGCTTCCCGCGATTCAGGAC
>NW_015558680.1:211120-231388 GCF_001515605.1 Sinocyclocheilus anshuiensis | reverse complement strand
GCGACCCCTAGAGGACGCAGTGTCTCGTTCCCTACTCAGGGAACCATGGTTACATAAGTAACCTGAGACGTTCATTAAAATCTGGTAGTTTTTTTTTTAATACACAATGTTCTGTAACGCTTGCCAAAATAACCAAGGGTGTGGATCTTAAAAAATACAACTGGAAGTTGCATTTTTAAGAATATGTTAATATGCATAACCATTAACAAAATAACTGTTTATTGGTTGTATCAGTGTCCAAACTGTTACAGGTTGCTTTCTCAGCAGTGTTGGGTTGGAAATGTAATAGGTCATAGATTACAAGTTGCCCTATTTAAAATGTAATAATAGTGTAACTATTTAAATTACTTTATTAATGTAAATTATTACATTTGATTCATTTTGATTACTTTTCTAAATTTCTAATGTTTTCAACTTTGTCATTTTCAAACATTTAAACTAGGCAGGGTTAATCTTAAGCCCAAAGTATACTTCACTTTTTACGCATAAGTGAGGGACAGCTTACAGTGCGGGTGACTGAATTCAGAAATGTGTGATGTCATCAGAAAAGTACAGAAAAGTTACTGTACGCGCACCACCAGATTTTTGTAACTGCGCATTTAATTATTTTTGCAGTAATCAGATGTTCCACAAGGTGGCAACACTGTCCCGCAAAGCTACTAGAGGGCAAGACCGCAACCTTTAGCCAAAAAAGCGTAACGGCTAATGCTAACGCTTCCACTTTGACAGTACGCAGGAAAGGAGACCAGAGGCCTTTTTTTTAATGGATGTCAATGGAGGAGAGGCTTCACTACACTGAATAAACAGCTTTTTACAGGAAACAGCTTATAATTTAATGAATCGACAGCCTATCAGCTAATCTCCAACATGTTTTACACTAAGCAATACTTTTGGATTGAACTATTTTTAGAGTTTACACCGAAAAAATTACGTTTTATAAGAGAAGTCACTGACTTTTTGTGACAGGTGGAATACAGCTTACGGCATTTCTCATTCATTCCTATGGTATCCGTAAACGACTACTGAGTGTCGCACAACTCTGACTGAAATTCAGTGACGTCAAGGCTGTAATGTGATTGGTTATTTAGGCACACGTGATTCAAGTTGACCATTACGCTTTCTCCAATAGTAAGTAATACAGACCCTCTCATCTTCCTATATTAAGACAATCTTTGCTGTCCCAGGCCACTGTTTAACAGTAGAAAACGAAACTAAAGAGACGGAACAACAACAACAAAATAGCGGAGACTGCAACAACAACAGACGTCCGCATTAACCAGCGCTTTTGAGTGAGAGGGTATGAGATAGCTCAGCTTTGGTTTAAAAATGTTGATTTTGATGGCTGCAGCACACTAAAAAGTTGGGACAGAGGCAAAATAAAAAGTGAAAAAGTTATAGAATATGCAAATTAAACTGTTTAAGTAAGCAGATAGTTGCGCTGGGATTAAGGCGAGATGAGGCAGATCCAATTTATTATTTATATGTTTATTGACAAAACAAGAAAACAAACACGGGTATATGACAAAGGAACACTGAGCAAGAGCAGGAATGAAACCAGATAATCAAAACCAGGCATCAACGGGGGAACAACGACTGACAAAAGCCCTATTCGCACGGGATTAGTATTATCTGGGGACCTTGTGTGATTTTGAAATTAGCCCCCCCACATCTGAATTTCGTGTGGTGCATTCGCACGGGATAAGCGAAGCCTGTGATTTTACTCGAATTTACTGACTTGTCTCCCGGATACCCGGATGTCAAGGCTTTGAGAGTCCCGTTCTATGGTCCAGATGGATTTAAAAAGAAAGAAACTAATATAGTTTTGTGCGCTGTGTCATTTACATTTCACCAGGTTAAAGTAATATGTCAAGATTTATGCTTGATTTATTTGTAACACATTAACCTCAAAACCTTTTCAGCTTTCTCTTTCTGCAAATTGTATGGTGTAGCGATATGATGACAGCACCCAAAATACTATCAAACACTCCAACGCAGCTCCATTCTTCGCCGAAGATGGATAAAAAGGCGCACAGCAAACAAAAACCTCGAAAAAAAATGATATGCGACCCGCATTTGGCCGAATCACAGAGATGCCACAGGACCTTTGTCACAGGACCTCGGTGTTCGGCGAAATATGGTAGGTCATTTGCGGGGGAATTTTTACTTTACAAATTACAGACATGGCCGATTCGCACGGGATTAAGATCACAGACAACCTCCACAATTATTACAAATGACTGGAGGTCACCAGGTAATACTAATCCCGTGCGAATAGGGCTTAAGACTAACTGAAACCCTGGCCTATTTATACACAGAGACACTAACAGTATAACAAGGTAACAAGGCACACCTGGGAAAGCAATCAAGATGAAACAATAGGACTACAAGTTGACTACAAATGGCACTCTAGACAGGAATTAACACAAAAGTCCAAGCACAAGACAGGGGACCACGGGCAAGATCATGACACAAGTGAATTGGGCTGCATTCCAGTCCATTTTTTTATGACCTTCACTTGCAAACTTTCCTCCGTCTCGTTCACTCGGATGTACGTCATTGATTACATTGCATGAGTGCCCACTACTTGCGGAACCCTTGAAATGGGCTGAACTGGAACGTCCTAAGCCCTTGATCACTTACAATCTGCTATGGAGTTGGTTTATTGTTTACATTTTTCCCCTTAAGAATTTGTTTGGTGCAGCATTCTATATGTATATAGATATGCTTGGGCTGTTATAAATGTAAAACATTTTTTTTTGTATATGTTATAGAGTTGTTTGGGGTGGGGATAAATTAAACGCGATGCGATGACATCATAGTCATGTTGCATTGTGGTCTACAGAGCGGCCTGAAGTGTGCATATGAAGCAGACTCGCTCCCTCAGTCAAAATAGAGGGGTCGAGGGTATGTCCATGTAAACTTCCCTCATCCACTTGACGAAGTGGAACGCACTTCAAAATGGCGATGGGGATTCCCCCGAGGGTAAGTGCTTAGGGAAGTTTCCAAGTGCATGTCTAAAAGTGAACTGGAACGCAGCCTTGGTAGGTGAGGGTATCATGTTTTCGTATAAAAGGAGCATCTCAGTCTTTGCAAGCAAAGCTGGATCATGGCTCATCACTTCATGCCAAATTTCATGAGAGAAGTGTCAAACAAATCAAAAATCTAATTTCTCAGTGCAAAATCGCAAAGAATTTAGATCTCTCACCAACTACCATATATAATGTTGTGAAAAGATTCAGGGAATCCAGAGAAATCTCAGTCTATCTAGGGCAAGGCAGCAATACACTTCAAAAAAGTTGAGAAAGCGGCTAAATAAACGTGATAGAATATCATAAACTGTTTTGAAACAGTTCACAGGCAGGTCATTTGGTAATAGGTGAGGGTATCATGTTTGGGTATAAAAGGAGCATCTCAGTCTTTGCAAGCAAAGCTGGATCATGGCTCATCACTTCATGCCAAATTTCATGAGAGAAGTGTCAAACAAATCAAAAATCTAATTTCTCAGTGCAAAATCGCAAAGAATTTAGATCTCTCACCAACTACCATATATAATGTTGTGAAAAGATTCAGGGAATCCAGAGAAATCTCAGTCTATCTAGGGCAAGGCAGGAAACCTCAGTTGAATGTGCACGAGTCATGACCTTTGAGCCCTCAGATGGCACTGCATAAGAAATTGTCATGCTGCGGTGTTAAATATAGCCACATGGCCTCAGGAGTACTTCAGAAAACCGCTGTCAGTCTGCCGCTGCATCAATAAATGCAACATGAATCTCTGTTACTCTAGGAGAAAGCTATACATCAATTATATACAGTGATGCTGCCGGGTTCTCTGGGCCCAAGCTCATCTCAGAATGACAGTGGAAATGTGTGCTGTGGTCAGATGAGTCCACATTTCAACCTGTTTCTGGGAAAAATGGACATTGAGTTTGCAGTCCTAAAGACCAAAGGGACCATCCAGACTTTCATCAGCGACAGATACAAAAGCAAACGTCTGTCATGGTGGGTGCAGCAGAGCAAACAGCATGGGTGACTGGCATATGTGCAAATGTACCATTGACATGGAGGCATATATTGAAATTGTACAGAGACATATACTACCATCAAGATGACGTCTTTCATGGAAAGTCCATGGTTATTAGATCAAGACAATGCCAGTTCTCATTCTGCATGTGCTACAACAGTGTGGTTTTGTAGATGCAGAGATAATGTGCTAGACTGGCCTGCCTGCAGTCCAGATCTGTCTCCTGATGAAAATGTATGACCAGTCATGAAAAGGAGAATCAGACTATGACGATCACAGACTGCTGAGCATCTGAATTCTTGTATCAAGCGAGATTGAATGACAATTTTGCTTGCAAAACTTTAACAATTAGAATCCTCAATTCCCAAACAATTAAACACTGTAATTAAAAGGAAAGTTGATGTGACACAGTGGTAAACAAGCCTCTGTCCCAACTTTTTTGGAGTGTGTTACAGCCATCAAAATATTTTTTTTTTTCATATTTACAAAATAAAATTAAGTTGGCCAGTGAAAACATTGGAATTTTTTTCTTTGTACTTTAGTCAAGTAAATAAAGGTTAAAGAGAATGAACAACAACAAAAAAAACATATACTTGATTTTATGCCATTTCACAAAACATCCCAACTTTTCTGGAATTGGGGTTGTAATTACTGTCAGACTTTCAAAATCCTTAAGATTATAATAATTTTAATATATATAATAATTAATAATTACATTTTAAAGCACAACCACCACAAAATCAGACTTACTTAGAGATCAGGTTAAATACAGGTTTAAAATCCTAACAAGAAATAGTTTAATAGCTATGATACTGTTTTTGAAATCAAATCCTTGCATAGCTATGACAGGAAACACTGGAATCTAAAAATGCCTCGGAAAAAAACTGTTAATCTTAAAAAATAAATCATACATAAACCCAAAAAGTAAAAAAAATAAAAAATTAAAGTTATCGAATAAGCATGTGTCCTATTCTCTGTACTAAACTCCTGAGACATTGGTGTCGCATATTTTAGAGCAGTCACTGCAATTTATGAAAGAAATCAATTAAATCTGTATGTGGGTATGTGTGTGAAAAAAAATCAGATGTAACCCCCTTTTTGTAATTGTTAAAAGTTGCATAAGTAACTGTAATTTAATTAGACATTTTTTTCTCAGTAACTGCAACTGATTACAATTATTTATTTTGTAATTAAATTACGTAATTCTGTTACATGTAACTAGTTACTCCCCAACACTAGTTCTCAGTGTCATCAGTTGGTAGAGCACAAAGTGCTAACATGGGCAGTTGTTATTGAAGAAGAAATAATGATCATTGAAGCAGGGCTCTATAAAGTAGATTCCAGAGGTAGACAGGATATTTACAGATACTGCAGAGCTCAAGAGATTGTCTGTGTCTGTGCTGGAGAGATGTGTGTTGGTTGGCTGTGCAGGGGGAGGGGGTTCACAGAGGAAAAACACACAAGAACTCTGCTTGGTTTCATTTACTGGGAAGAAAGGACAAGTTAAAAGGTGGCCCCCCAACAAATGAAACTCAATTTCACGGCACATTATCCTTCCCTGTTCTCTTCTCCTGGCTTTCATTTTCATTAAGACCACAGACAAGCATAAATTAATAATTACTGCCGAATGTCTAAATGCAGGCCGCTCTCCTGTAGCCTTTCATTTTCCACTGTGGCCTTGCATGTTCATGCTTGCAAAATGTTAATTTAGATAATGTGGCCTGCCTCTTGTCAGATAATTCTGTTTGGTGGTTCCACTAATACATAATGGTCTTTCTGATTAGATGACATTAAGTCTATCTTGTGTTCAATCAAGCCTGTGCGATTTCCTTCCTCGCCGACTCAAAGATGAGCAGATGAAGAACAGAGTCACATGGCCAGCGAGTCTTTGATACCTTTTTACTTTATGAACTGTGCTGAATGTCAAATGAGGGTAAGTAATTATGTCTGACCAACAAAATGAATATTACATTTTAGTATGCCTCTGAAATAGGCATTATGCTGTATTACAGACATGCATGGAAAAAGACTGTCAACAATAAAATAAAATAAAAAATCAACAAAATCAGAACTTATAACTGGTATTTAGATAAAAATGTGCAGTGTGTTCAAAGTACACTCTAAAAAATGCTTGGTTGTTTAAACCCAACTTTGGGTCAAATATGGACTAATCCAACCATTTGGGTTAAATTTTGACAATAATTTTTTAACCCTTAAAATTTGGGCTAGTCCATATTTGACCCAAAGTTGGGTTGAAACAACCCAACATTTTTTAGAGAGTATTAGTGCCATCTTCTTTTTTGTTACCCAGATGAAATAAATACGAGTTATCCTAGTTAATGTATTATACTAGTTGGTGTATTAATTTGGCCATTAATGCAACTTGCACATCAGGGTTCCTCTGTGCTTGAAAACTCAAGGCCCTGGAGGTCATTAATATTATAATTCTAGTTCCAGTCCTCAAAGTTGATTGGCTGAGTGGTGTTCCAAGAACAATGACAGACAAACAGCACTAAGATTTTTCCTTGTTTCACTGTATCACTCTTCTTGACTGTGTTTGCGTGTCCTTTTCAGTGACTCTTTCTGCTTGTTATATTATTAAACCAGTTTAATAATAACCGGCAACAAGTGATTCTTTGAATCAGACCTTAATTAAAGCATTTAATAATCAATTAACAAGAAATGTATAGGCCTACCTGTATGATACTATGCTGTACCCACATTATACAAGCAGTTTGGAAAATGGATGGATGATTCAGCTGCAGGCACGACCCTCACAATGCATTGTGGGTATTCTCTAGAGTCTAGCCATTGAGTGCTTAGACATAAGTGTACATCGGTTGTACACTCCTTATTGCGGTGCATTATGGGATATATTGAGTGTATTTGATAACGTCCACTATGTTTTGGACAGAACCGGCTGTCCTGTTGGTGCAGCAAGACAACAGACAAATTATCCCTATCAAATGATCTACTCAATATTGTATCTAAAATATAAGTTACTCAAATGAAAGCTATATCAGCTGACAGGTCAAGTTACCCTTCGAAAAAGAAATTGCACTGTGGATTAATTTACAGATGGACCGACGTTATCATCTTGGGTATGGTGATATTAGCGATCAAAAGATTGTGTGTAATAATCACCTGGAGGATGTCTTAAATATGCAGACTCGACACAAGAAAAACACACACTCCAAAGTGATGACATTGACACGCTCCATGTTTGGAATGAGCAAGGCTCATTATAAATGTGCTCGACACGGGACGTGATTACAGCACCGTGGATATTTTGGTCTTTGTGCCTCAAAGTCATGTTCTAACTGAAATTAATTTATTACAATATGTGCAGTGATATGAAACATCTAGCTGGAGGGGTGAATCTCGCTTAAATAGCTGCGGCAGAACAAGACATCAAACAGCTCATAACTACTGTATATTTCTGTCTGAGGGAGAGGAAATACATCATATTCTCAGCCAAAGACAGTCTTGATCGACCGCTGGGGCTACAATACTGATCTATGTCGACTAAAATACACTAAAGAAAGCAGGCAGACAAGAAAAAAAAATCAACAATTTGATAGACAGCACATTTCTATCTTCAGCACATTCTTAGCTGCTTCAAACTCTAACAGTTCAAATTTCACCAGTGAGTGACGGAAACCTTTTATGCTCGCGAAAGGGCCAAACTTGAATTACAGTCACCATTGATTGCCACTTTATATGTAGTTTTTCCAAGGTTGACAGAAACTTTAACCTCATTTTCAATAAAGAAGAAAAACATGAAACGTTCCAGACCTTGAATTTTTACAATGTTGTGTTGAATAATGCAGCGATCAGTCAATTATTAATCTCGAATCCTCTCTGTTACAGCCACACTTTGAAAAGCATGCAAAATGGACCTGTGCACGGCCGTGCTGTGTCAGCACATTTCCATCAGAATTGCTTACGACAGGAAATTGTCATTCAGTGTCAATTCTGCCTAAGCTTTTATAAATTTAAAATAACACTAATATCAATTAGCTGCATTGCTTCGAAGACAGTTTTCTGAGCCAAACAGTTAGGTGCTCTCATGGGTCATTTCTGTTATGCATTACCTTTTGAGCTCTGCAAATTGTAGACTTATTGTTTGTGCCATAAAGAAGGCTTTCCATAAAAATGTGTATTAAACTTTTTTTTTCAGGCACTTCTTAATTATGACTTGATGAGTTTAAAAAATGACAAAAAATAAACAGGATAATTAACAATGGAAATAAGGAGCCATTGCTCTAGGGGACTGAGAGCGAGTTTATGTGAGGGTGTCAGCTTGAAGGTCAAATCAAATCACCTTTATTTCTTTAGCGCTTTATACAGTACAGATGGTTTCAAAGCAGCTTCACAGTAATAAACAGGAAAATAGTGGAACCAATCATGGAAACTCAATTATGGAGACAATTTAGATTTTGCTCCAAAGCAACTCTTGAAAAACAATAGTTTCCTTATTTAGCTCAAGTCAGTTCAATGTTAGTTCACTTTAGCTCAAAAACAGTGTAAAGTGCATCAATTTTAAAACAAGCAATAAGCAGAAGGCAATCTTGATTTTTTTTTTGTACTTATATATTGATAATATGTGAGTTTATGATCATAACTGATTGTTTTAAATTGAGACAAAAATAAAATTAGGACATCATTTATCAAATCCATCAATTCTTCCTGAAGGATGATGCCATTAAGGAGCGTGTGTTTTTTTAAACCAGAAAGAGGGCAAATCATTTATAAAATGATTGCCATTTAAAACAATATTACCAAGAACACATTTTCATTATATAAAGTAAAAATTAATAAACACTTTTATTTATTTTTTAATTAATAGGATTTCATCTATGAAGCAGCCAGGAGCTTTCATTTAAAATAAATACATACATACATACATGCATAAAAGTAAAACCCACACCCATGTACGAACTGTGATTTTATTAATCCAGTACTATATATAATGAAAGCATAAAAATGAACTGCATAACAGGAATGACCCTGATTTGGTTGTCTCAATCCTAACATATTATCAATAAGTAATTAACTTGAATGAAGAGAAGTTTCTTCTTGTTTCCTTCTTTCTTCAAACACATTTTGAATATGTGGCTTTTCCCTGGAATATTGTGCTCATTCAGATGGAATGAATGAAACGCATTATTTCTCAGTCATGTGTTGTGTAGGGCCGTGAGCTCACTGTACTAAGCATGAGTGGTTTTATTCTGCTAGATATTGTCATTGCTCAGTAACACATGTTTTACAACTCAACCGTGAACAATTTTGATTGCCCTTCAGATTAAAATATAAGCGCGCCGCTTATGTAATATGATACGTGACATTTGTTTTGCGGCTGAAAATTTTCAGTCTCTTTATTAGAATACACTCGCAGGATTCGTTTTGGATGAACCATGGTAAAATTACATAGATTCAAGAGTTCAGCTGCATTGAACACTTACATGTGATGGTAAAGTCAACACCCATAAACTCTCTCAAGTTGTTTATAATGACAGTGATTCATTCGCAAAAGAGCTTAGTCTAATAATCTTTGAATCACAAATATTTTATTACCATATATGACACCATAGAATAGAAAACAGACACACACTCGTGCAACTCCACACAGATACACTTCTGCGCATGTGTGCATAAACACACTCACACACACGCTCTCTTACATACTGTGTCATTACAGGAGACAGGATCAGAAAAGAGGGAAAAGCACTTTAAAACAAGACATTCTTTCAATATTTAGACATTTCCTTTACTGCCATAGAAAGACATAAGGAACAATATGTCCATAAATCTTGCTACAGTGTTTACATCATATAAAAAAGAAAGTTAAAAGCAAGTCCTCGTTGATGAGGTAAAAGATACTTTAACATGTAGTTTAACACAATAAACATTTGAATTGTTACAGACTGAGGACAAATGTGTGACAAAATAATGTCTATGATTATAGTATAAATAGCTGCCCCGTAACATTAGATACGTCCATCTAATAAAGGATCCTTTCAACACATATTTTTCTTGATTATCCAATAAGTGCCTCATCACCAACATCATCATCTACTTGGTACAATAAAAGCCTGTAATCTATTATTTAATATATTCGATATTACCATTAATTAGCACAGTGTAATTTAACTCATCCGGCTGAATTGTTTCACTCTTTATTTAAATGTGACAGTTTGGTATTGCCATGATTACTTTATAAAGAAAAAAAATCTGTTATGTATGTGAAGGACTGGAGTAGATGCTTGCAATCTTTGCTGGCGATTATTAAAAGTTCTGTCAAATAACTGAAGAATCTTAAACATTTTGTTTAAATAATCAAAAGAAGAAGAAGAAGAATTAGAAAAAGAAGAATCAATGTATTTGTTGCCAACGTGTTGCCAACAATCCATATTTTTTTTATAATTACAATTCTGCAATTTGATGAAAAAAAATTCAATATGCATTTTTTTATCAAATATCAACTTTTATCAAGTTATCTTCACTTTTTATCTCAGATTAACAAAATGGTCTAACACTATTTTGTCTGCAACTTTCCAAAGGGAACCTGTTGCATGTATTGACCAGAATAATAAATAACTATAATATGATACATTAAATATGTATTATTTAAAAGGGCCTATCACTAAAAGTAATACACCAAATTGAGTGTAATGGCGATCGGTAACATTTGGCGATCTGTACAACTTTTCCATAAACTTGAGATTCAAGTCATACAAGAATTAGATTCATGTCACTGCCAATTGAAAATATAGCTGTTAAAAAGATAATAGTGTTCATCAACTTTTACTGGGTGTGAGTGAATAAACAAAGGGCCTATCACTAAAAGTAATACACCAAATTGAGTGTAATGGTGATCGGTAACATTTGGCGATCTGTACAACTTTTCCATAAACTTGAGATTCAAGTCATACAAGAATTAGATTCATGTCACTGCAAATTGAAAATATAGCTGTTAAAAAGATAATAGTGTTCATCAACTTTTACTGGGTGTGAGTGAATAAACCCTAAGTACATTTGTTCAGCACAGTTAAGTATTTATTGAATAACATGAATTCAGGACAACACATTTACATGCCTGCATGCTTCCTCACCATAGTGGCAGCGAATTGAAAGAATGATGGCTCAGAAACAAAACAAATCTATAAATTCAATATAAACGTTGGTATTGTTCTCCTAATAGATCTACTGCATACACAATACCAACTTTTAACATTATATACAAATACCAAAGTGAGTGAATTAACCTATCTTCTGTTCTTGTATATACAATAATGATAGAAATTAAACTTGATTGTTTTTTCTTCTAGTTTAGAAAACATTAAAAGCAAATATTAGTTTATTCTGTTGATCAACATATATTCAAATTCACATTTTCAGAGGTTCTTCTCCAAGTTTGGATCTTTAACATCTTGGCAAATAGTAATGACATTAAGGATTTATGTTTATTTTTTTCTCTTTTTTAGTACAAAACAAAACCTCTGAATCAGATTTAATTTTCGAAGCTTTCTCGCTGGTTTAAATACAGTATAAAAAGTGGTCAGTGCTGTGAATTTGTTGTAAATATTATCACCAGGTGTACCAAACGGTACATTTTACTGTGCTCAAATTGTCGCCTTCACCAGCTTATCATATCCAATCCCACATCTGGCATAATATAACGTTTATATCAGTGAGAAAAAGAGTCCTAATACTACATTCGGACACAATCCATCTTCCACATCGGGCCAAGCATAAACCCTTGATGCACCTCTATGAGCGATTGACCTGTTTCTGTAACTAAATTACCCTGCAAAGGGACTCTGGAGAATCTTCATAAGATACACGCCGCCAGTCTTCAACGCCATGTTGTTAGTACATCACTGTGGTTTTCAGAAAAAGTCTTCCATCTGCTAACGATAAAAAAAGGGAGAGAAAAATAATAAGTATACTGAACAGAATGGAACCATAAAGTAAGGACAAGTAACAGTGATGCAATGCAAATGCACAAACTACACCATTGTAAACCCTGGATCAATGTATGTCACATTTTAAGAACATAACATTGCACTCATGATGCGAAGCACATCACAAATGACACTTTCTGTGCATAAATGGCATTAAGTGCAAAAAAAGCAGCCGTTACTGTCAAGTCAAGTCAAGTCAAGTCAAGTTGAGCTTTATTGTCATTCTGCTGCATGTGGGGACATACAGTGGAACGAAATGTCGTGCCTCACAGGACCACGGTGTTACATAAATACAGGCATACAACAATGAAGTAAAACAGTAAAAACCTATACAGTAAAGCAGTAAAAACCTATACACAACTAACCTACTGACTGATTTTGATTATAAATATACTATATATATATATATAAATGTTTACCTATACATAAGTTAAAAAAATGCAGACTATACGGATGCTTCACATAAACACTGTACCTATACACAGCTAACCTACTGACAGATTTGACTATGAATATACTATATATAAATGTTTATCTATGCATAAATAAAAAAAATAAAAAATAATAATAATAAAATAAAATACAGACTATACGGATGCTTCACATAATACTGTACATGTGCAAAGAGAAACATCGTAAGTCAAGCAGCTGGCTGGGGAACAGTGCAGATGATTTGTAGTGCATGAGCATGTAAACACACCTATTACGGAGTCTTTTGTGGGATTATGTACACAAAGCAGTGTGTGTGAAAAGTGTCTAGTGCGCATAGAGGAGAGTGTGTTTCTACAGGTGGTTTGTGCAGGCCCTGTAGCACACTTCGAATTGTTTTCAGACAGTTTTTTGTGATGTGGTAAGGTTGGTGAGATGGTCCATGTTTCAGGAGGTAGGGGGTTGTGTGGGGTTTCAGAGGAGGGCGGGGTGATTTTAGTTCAGGGCTCTCACAGCCTGGGGGAAAAAGCTGTTGAGCAGTCTGGCGGAGCGGGCTCTGATGCTCCGGTACCGTCTTCCTGATGGTAGGAGCTGGAAGAGACTGTGGGAGGGATGGGTGGGGGTCCTTCACGATACTGTTGGTTTTGCTGGAGCATCGTGTAAGGAAAATGTCCAGGATGGAGGGGAGAGGGGCACCGATGATCTTTGTGCAATGCCTTCTCCGACATGTACGATCTAATGAGCTTTGTCCATTTCCAGAGAACCTTCATTGGCAAGTGCATGCCTGAATGAGCGGCAGCTCTCTTTGCTTCTTCTGGTAAAAGCATCTGTTAGGCATGGCTCAGGAGCTTGTTTGACGTTTATTACCAGAACATTTCCTCTGTGTCCGGGAATGCTGCATCACTGCATTTAAGAGGTGTTTCCTCTCTTTGGCAGGGCAACTAAATAAATTCAATTCTGATGAGCAAAAGTGGTGACTAATCGAGGATACTCTGTGTTAAAATTGGCTTAAACAAGATTTATATTTTGAGTCTGACTTTTTTTGTATTGCTCAGCGATACCACAGATATGAAATAATTTTGATTGTGTGATCCATTGATTTTGAGTAAAAAGTATTGTTTCTTCTACTGTTAGTTATACATTGCTAAATATGTGCATTGTGATTTTATTTCACTCCGAAATATATACATATTGATTCATGTGAAACTAGTAATCTAATGGACATTGATTAATTGCAGCCTGTGCATAGAGCTGCAATACACCTTCTTGTTTTCTCTAATGTTATTTGTCACTCACTGGCCTCTTATATAAAAGGGGTTAATATTGTGATCTTAAAAATATGAAATATGACCAAATATATGGCTTTAGGCTCACAGGGCATTTAAAAAAAATCATCCACAGCATCAACCCCATTATATAAATGGTATGTACAAATTTATTCAGATCACGATAAATGCATGTAATATTGAGTGCCTTAATTTATCAGAATGCAGCCTATTTAGTGCTGGAGATGTTTAGTATGGTTGATACAGTATTTTGATATCAAACAACAATTAAGCAAATCAAACTCTAGATTTCTTATACTAAACAATGTAGAAAATATACAATTAAACTATTAAAATACAACTTAAGTTAAATATAAACAACCTGAGAACAACGATAACAAAAACAAGCAGAGAGCTAATCTTAAATGTACAAATTAGCATATTAATTCTGGGTCAAATGGAGTGTAGCTAAATTAGCTTGTGCAAACAGTGCCAGGAATGTTTCTTGAGTGGGAAAAATCGAATGACTGCCATGTTGTTTTATGAAAGAACCCCCCTCATTAAAATATGTTAAAACTTTGGCATTTTTATATTCAAATCAAGATGAAAAGTTCATTAAAGAGGATAAATATTTCATTAGATGCTAAATAAAACAAAGGAATTTTTGGCTTCTCTCAGCATAAAATTCCTTTGAAAGATTAATTAATACATGTAAATTATGCAAATTATGCCCATGCAAATATTTAATGAAGACAATTAAGGGAACCATTAATTACTGCCTTTTTTGCTTCAGTGACATTCATTCATTTAATTTTAATTTCACTTTAACTGTTTTGATGTTTAATCTTGCAACAAAGAACTTTATCTCCCCTCACAGGGTCGTGTAAACTTGCAGAAAACATCGAGAGGCGAGCACTGAGCATCGGGAGGAGATACCGGGGAGATATTATGTTCGGTATCACAGGGAATGTGGTGAGATGTGCTCCCAGAAGCACGGAGCCAGGAAAAACAGTCAAGCTTATTCTTGGAATGGATTCAAAACACTGGAAAAGCAATTAATAAACACAGACTGTGTTAATATAGCAGAATTACAGAGTGTGACAAAAGACAAATAGAAATAATTAGTTCTCTGAAATTATGCTCTCATTATTTTTTTTCCCCCCAACAGCCAAGTGCTGAAATTATAGCACGTCTCTTTGTTTTGTTTTTTTTGTATACGGATTGGAATAGAATTTTTCCCTCACACTTTTTTTATGTTTTTGCCATTTGAGAGTAATTATGCCACACTGGTTGTAGGCCACAACAACCATGACATGAACACACACACACACACACACACACACACACACAATGTTGTTAAAACTTAATAGACGCACAAGCTGTTTTTATACACACACACTTCCTGTGGCCAGTTTTTTTTTTAAGTCAATTCTTCAAGGGCACTGACATAAAAACCTATGAAAGGACTGCATGTTGTGGAGCAATAACTACATTTTTTTTCAGTGAAAACATACTTAAAAAGAACAATTTTTGTAATTTTTTTTACAGTTCAAATTACCTCAATGTCTCATATTCTACTATATCTCCTAAAAAAAAGTACTGACAAAAGCAATTTGAGTAATGAACAATCTTCTCTCTATGCTTATGCTAACTTTCTGAATCTAGAAATTAACACTGGAAAATTATTCATCTTTAGACATAAGAACCATCATAACGCTAATGACATTATATGCTCTGAAAAAATAACTTCCTGCTCATCAAGTCAATGTCATTTGATTTATTCGTGTAAAACCTTGTAGTCCTTGTACTGGATCACCATTTATTTTTACTAAAAACTTCCTTCACACACACACAAAATTAACTAGGCTAATCAAACTGGGTTACGGGGCTTACTTACGACGGGGTATTAAAATGCCATTTCCCACATTTCATAGCAATTTCCACACACTATTTTCAAAGGGAAATTGAGACCACTCAAGACGACGTTTTTTGTATCATATGTGCTGCTGGGTACAATTAAAATGGACATCAGAGCAGTGAGCGACTTAACACTTAAGGTGTAGTTAAAAGAGTGTGACTGAAATATTTGCAAATGGGCAAGTGGTTTTCTGTGAAACAATACTAGACTAAACCAGGTCCATAAATACCCATACACCCATAAAGTTCATGTGTATTTATTTGAGTGGGAGTGTTGTGCTCTTGTGAGGTAACTCCACTGTGGGTCATCTTCAGATAATGAAACTTCTTATTATGCTCATTATATTGCATTGGTCTCTGAGGTACACAACATAGGCAGGGTCTTACTGTCAAGGGGATTTATCTTTAAAATTATTCTTATCTTAGAATCTTATCTTTGAACTTCACCTATTGAGCTGAACACCATCTTTACTGCGGTACATATACACAATATATACTTCACAAGTTCACACTTACATATAATAAATGGAGTAAAGGTTATGCGTATTTGGCATGCTGTCTGAGGGGAGGGCTCTATATATACCTCTTATCTTGTTAATTGAGTTGATTACTGAATGTGCTTCTCTCGTGTTATTTAGGTTAATTTTTTGAATGTGATCCTCCCGACCTTTGTTAATAAAACATCATATAAAAGAAGATATTTTGAAGAATATTTCAACTGTTTTGGCTATACAGTCAAAGTTAATGGGGTCCAAAACAACTTTCACTTTATGAAACAACAAACAAACAAACAAACAAAACAATAAAACATTTAGCAAAATCTCTTTTTGTGTTCTGCAGGGGAAATTAAGTCAATACAGGTTTGGAACGACATGAGGGTGAACAAATTATGACAGAATATTTATTTTTGGGCGAACTATTCCCTTTAATAATATTTTAATATACCCCTGCTGGTAAAAACTACAAAACAAAAGTAAAATTTTAATTGACTCGGTGGGCTTGTTTAATGTTTAATCTTCTCCTTGTTCCTCGTTTAATTCCCTCACACACTCACAAAGAATCAACTCTCCAACTCAGCAGACCATGCCATTGTCATAACGCACATTTGTGTGATTTTCCCTGTCTAGAAATTTTCTCCTGACAGATCCGACTGATCTTGACCTTCCTCTTGAACTGTAGGATCTGCAGCCCAGATGGCAGGCTGTATGCATGAACAGCAGGCTGAGATAAAGCGAGGCTCATATACTGGAGCTGAGCTGAGATTTATAGTCTCCTCAAAAACACGTACCTTGTATTGTCCTCTCAGCATCTGTTCTGCCACTGCTGCGGTCAGTCTCTATCTCCTGGGTCAACGAGTCTGGCAAAATGAAAAGATAATGACGATTAAACATCCATGACATCTGTGCTTAATTAGGAAAGTTTTTCTAGCCTCATCTTTCGTGATGGGCGGAGGGTGGATGTGCTCAGATCGCTCGGGTCAGGGCGAAACTTCGACCAATGATGAGTGGTGTTACGAATACTGAACAGAGCTTATTTTTCTTATTTCTATTTCTATTGAGCTTTATTTTTTCTTAGTTTTAGTAATTACAGTACTTCAATTTAATTCAGTTGCCAGGGCAACATCTCTAATTTTCTAAACTTAAAGTTAAAAATTTCATCATATATTTCAGCATTATGTAAATTAACAAAAAATATTTCTAATAGATTTAATTAACAATAACATCAATGGTCCATTGTGTCCAGTACACACATGCAAACCAGATTTTGGGCCTTTTCGTTATGAAAGAAAATGTTTGTTTTTATGGAGGAAATGGTTTTTAAACTGCATATTATTGTGATCTCACTTCATCAATATGCACGGATTCTTTCATATTATTTGAGCTTTTTATAAATCTCTATAAAATACTTGATTCTGATTGGTCAATAGTGGCATTATTCCTGGCAATTTTTTTCTCAAACACATTTTAATTTGTATCATTTCATGGCCTCTTTTTTTTTTTAGAATTTTTTTCAACGTAAATCAATATCTCATGGCCATTTATATACATGTTTAGTCATTCAATGTATATTAAATGGTGCAGTCACCTCGTAATTGTCACAAATAAAAACGCTTTGTGTGATGCAAGACCCCGACATGAAGATTCTTTCTTTTTGTGATAAGGACCTGCTTACTGTGTTCTCTCAAACATACTGAAGCATATTTCATCAGATTATTCTCAGAAAGTATCTACACACACACACACACACACACACACACACACACACACACACACACACACACAAAAGATATTTAACATGGAGCTTACTTCATCAATACTGCAAATTCCTTATGCTCGGCCCATGTCATAAGACTTTAAAATGGAATAGAAAAACACATAATTTCTACACCCTTTTAATAAATTGAAGTATGTCAGTGTTCTGGTAAGGTGTCGTACCATTGAGTGATCTGAGACTTTCTGTGGGTGAGGTCTGTTTCAGGGATTGCTCTGCCTGCTCTCGCCGTTTTGACTCATACTCCAGCGCCTCCTGCAATTTCCTCTTTGCTTTCTTTTCCTTCTTCAATCGCTTCTGAATGATCACTGCATTAAAAGAACACAGAAAGGCAGCAGTCAGGGACCCCGGTCATATGCAGTGGTATTTCTGATATTAAGCACTAAAGGAAGGGGAGGTGAGTTTTCAAACTGTCAGTGAGGAAATATTCATAGAAAAGTTGCATCTGAAAAAAAAATGATCTCGTTCAATGAGAAATTGACTGTGTCATTAGCGAAATAATTGAGCCAGCGATAACCTGGATTAACCTGGGTTAAAATGCCAATGAGACAAGGTTAAGGGAAACTTTCTGTAAAGAAAGAGAGAGGCACGCTGAATATTAAACAGAAGAAAGCTGGAGGGCTGTAGGCACATTTAGAAGGATCTTTCTGTGAAACTGGCTTAATAAGCTCAATTTGATTCATTATGTAGGATAAATACATAGAACATGAGACTATTAACTCGCATTTAGCAATACTTTTGTGCAGAAAAATCTAAATCATTTATTGATGTCAAATTTTAGATTCATAATTATATTTTCATACAATAATAGAGTACAATAGAGTATGTAACTAGAGGCCATCTGTAATGCACATATCACTTTTAATCTCAAAGAGAGTTGAAAATTATTAGCTAAACTATTATCAATCTGCAGTCCAATCATGGCCTTCCCTTGAGAAATAGTGTGGCTCATTTAGAAACATTTACCATATAAATTACTTATTCATATTTTTATGAGTTTAACCACACTCACTTGAATGAGGACTTTGTATATCTTTCTAATGCACCCTGTGCATTTAGACATTGTACGGGATTAGTTTCCACTGTTATGCCGATGATACTCAACTATATATCTCAACAAGACCAGATGAAACTTCTAAATTATCTAAGCTAACAGAGTGTGTTAAAAATGTAAAAGATTGGATGACCAATAATTTTCTCCTATTAAATTCGGATAAGACAGAGATATTACTTATTGGACCAAAAGACAGTACACCGAATCTCGTGGATTACAATTTGCAACTAGACGGATGTACGGTTACTTCCTCTACAGTCAAAAATCTGGGTGTTATATTAGATAGCAACTTGTCTTTTGAAAATCATATTTCCCATGTTACAAAAACAGCATTCTTCCATCTTAGAAATGCTTTGACACAATCTGTATTGTTAAAAGCGCTATATAAATAAAGGTGACTTGACTTGACTTGACTATGTAGTTATGGAAATGCTGTATTCCCACAAGCACTTCTGCACACATAATCAATATGTGCTCATGTATTGATCGTAATGTGAATATGCCTCATTTTGCTCGATTTATGACCTTGTCTCTGTCACTATGGCAGTATGTTTTTCGTGTGCTTGTAATTAACAACTGAGCTTGTAACATGGCTTTTCAGGTCATTTTAATGCAATTTTGCACTAAATGCTGTATGTTTTAAAAATGATGCATTGAAGGTCATTTGTTAATGATATTTTTGCATTTTCTCAAGAAAATGTGAGTGGTACTTGCCTATACAAAACATCTCGGTTTCGTATGTAACCCTCGTTCCCCGAAGGAGGGAACGGAGACGTTACGTCAGTCGTGACTGACGAATTGGGATCTCGCCCGAGAGCCCAATCACCTTCGAGTGTTAACTAAACAAGCCAATGACAGTTGGCGTGTGTGTTTCGCCACGCGCACCCCGCCCCGCAGCGCGGGTATAAAAGGAGAGCGCGTGCAAACGCACATCAGTTTTTCGCTGAGGAGCCAAGACTGTGCGCCCCACCCGTACAGCGGAACGAGGGTTACATACGTAACCGAGACGTTCCCTTTCAGTCAGGGAACTGAACTGAGAAGCAAAAAAGCGCACATATCCGGTCCGTAGAGGGGAACGGCGCAGCAAGCGTGATCGACACCGAGCAGGTCCGGTGTTACTGCCTACCTGAGGCGAGTACACGAGAGGACACGGGCTTTACACGGAGATTATAGAATCTCGCAAACGTGTTAGGTGTCGCCCAGCCGGCAGCTCTACAGATGTCTGCTATCGAGGCGCCCCTCGACAAGCCCAAGAAGATGCCACTCCTCTCGTAGAGTGTGCTCTCACTCAGAGGGGGCACGGTAAATGTTGGGCCTGGTTTGCTAAGACTATAGCCTCCACTA
>NW_015558680.1:210291-211091 GCF_001515605.1 Sinocyclocheilus anshuiensis | reverse complement strand
CTAGGCACGAATCGTCGACCGAAAATGCCTGCAGGTCCCCTACCCTCTTGACCGAGGCCAATGCGGTGAGGAGCACTTCAACGACAGAAACTTAAGTTCTACTGACTGCAGAGGCTGGAAGGGCTCCTCCTTCAAGGCCGTCAGGACCGAGGGGAGATCCCTGCTATCGAGGCGCCCAATGCCCAAGAAGATGCCACGCCTCTCGTAGAGTGTGCTCTCACTCCAATGGGGCACGGTGAACGTTGGGCCTGGTATGCTAAGACTATAGCCTCCACTATCCAGTGGGCAAGTCTTTGTTTGGAGACAGCCTTTCCCTTCTGCTATCCTCCGAAGCAGACAAAGAGCTGGTCTGAGGTCCTGAAGCTCTGAGTACGGTCCACGTAAGTGCGCGAACTGGACAGAGCAGAGCAGTGGCTGGGTCTGCCTCCTCCCGGGGCAGCGCTTGCAAGTTGGCGCAGCTCGAGGCAGTTGATATGCCACTGCAGTCGGGGCCCCGACCAGAGCCCCGCAGCTGCATGCCCATTGCACATGGCACCCCAGCCCCTGGCAGAGGCATCTGTTGATACAACAACATGCCTGGATACTTGCCCTAGTGACACTCCTGTCCGAAGAAAGGCAAGATCTGACCATGGGCTGAAGGTCTGATGGCAGGTCGGGGTGACTGAGACCCGGTACGTGTCGTGTCGCCATGCCCATCTCGGGACCCGGTCGTGAAGCCAACGCTGAAGCGGTCTCATATGAAGCAACCCGAGCGGCGTGACAGCGGCTGCGGATGCCATATGCCCCAGGAGCCTCTGAAA
>NW_015558680.1:200320-210105 GCF_001515605.1 Sinocyclocheilus anshuiensis | reverse complement strand
GAAGGGCTCCTCCTTCAAGGCCGTCAGGACCGAGGGGAGATCCCAAGAGGGTAACAGGTGAGGGCGCGGAGGATTTAGCCTCCTTGCCCCTCTAAGAAACCTGACGACCAAGCCGTGCTTCCCCACAGACTTACCGTCTACTGCCTCGTGATGTGTGGCAATGGCGGCAACATACACCTTAAGGGTGGAGGGAGACAGCCTTCGCTCCAACCCATCCTGCAGGAAAGAAAGCACGACTCCGATCGGGCATCTAACCCGAGCGGCGTGACAGCGGCTGCGGATGCCATATGCCCCAGGAGCCTCTGAAACTGTTTCAGTGGAACCGCCCTCTTGCGCTGGAAAGACCCCAGGCAGTTCAACATCGACTGTGCACGCTCTATTGAGAGACGTGCTGAGAGGTTGACCGAGTCCAGCTCCATGCCGAGAAAAGAGATCCTCTGCACTGGGGAGAGTTTGCTCTTTTCCCAGTTGACCCGAAGCCCCAACCGGTTGAGATGACTGAGCACCGTGTCCCTGTGTTCACAGAGGTGAACCGAATGCCCCTGAACTTGGGAGGGCGCCGGGCGAATTGAATCGCATAGCCGAGTCTGATGGTTCTCACGAGCCAATGAGACGGCCTGGGGAGCGCTAGCCAGGCCCCCAGCGACCGAACAAGCGGGACTAGGGAAACCACCGACGTATTGTCAGCCATAGGTGACAATAGAAGATATAATAAATTGTGTACTGTAGTGTGTGAGTGTTTGAGTAATACACACCTCTGTTCTTCTGCTCAACAGCCAGTTGTTTCTCTAGGGTTTCTCTGAGCTCTCGCTCTCTAAACAGCTCCATCTTCAGCTCCGTCTTCTCCAGCTGCACTTGTTTCTCCTGAGCACGAGCGTTATCAATTGCCACCTTCAGAAAACCCTGCAGCAGAAGACAAACTCACCTTATACACAGTCCACACACACCTCCTCAGGAGTAAATGAACTGTATGAATGGTTTACTTTATGCTAGAGCAGTAGCACTTAAACTTAGGAAAGTATTTTGAAGAAAACAATCAGTCAATAGTAACTCTTGTTGTACAGAGCCCCCGCATTTTTCAAAATATCATAGAAAAACAGGTTTGGAAGGATAAGAGTGTGAGTAAATGAAGACAGGACTTTAAATTTTGGATGAACTGTCCTTTCAAGTTTGAGAACTATATAAATGATTTAAATAAATTTATGAAAGCAACATAGACATAATGAGATCCTTAATGAACCTATACAGTAACTTCTGTTTGTCAGTTTGTGAAGCAGCAGGTTGTATTAGTGTGATCAAATCTTGAGTTAAACAGCTGCTTTTCTCAAAACAGCACTTCAAGCGGTATTTGCCGTGCAAACGCATGGTGACCATTTCGAAACAACTGTTCCCTGTATGCATGCAATTAAGCCAAATGCAATGGGCTATATCATACTAATTGTTTCTTCTTATGACCCCAATTTAGACTAAGTTGCTTTATCTCAATTTTCTGCTTGGGTTCGTTTTGTTGATTTGTGTGTGAATGTTCAATCAAAACATTACCCTGAAATCATGATTAAAAATGACTGACTGAACTGAGTCCTGCTAATTAACAATGGGGCCGAAAGCAGTGCGATAGATCTGATGGCCATATCACAAGAGCAATGAGCAAACCTCTCACTCCCCATACTGTACCCACATCATTAGTCTCAGAGGCGGTGTTAATCAACTACATTCATCTTTCTGACTGGGTCTTACTTGCATGACAACCGCAGTGATGATCAAGGGAGTCGTGGCGAATATACGCCACTGTGCGTTTGTTTTGATGGGAAAAACATCACAGCTGGAGGAGGTCCCAGGAAAGTACTATATTAACTTTTTGCCACACCTGACACAGGCAACTGCACCCTGCGTATAAAGACACTTCTTATTACAATTAAAAATAAGTGTTTTTATATTATATATATTACTATAATTTAAAATGACTGTTTTCTATTGTAATATATTTCAAAATGTTATTTGTTCCTGTGATGGCAAAGCTGAATTTTTTTGCAGCCATTACTCTAGTCATCAGTGTCCCACGATCCTTCAGAAATCATTCTAATATCTAATATCTAAGAGATCTAATATTTTGAGATAATGTTTCTTCTTTTGCAAGTTGCTTTAGATAAAAGTGTCTGCTAATGATTCAATGTGAAAAGCATAAATATTTCTTACTGTGTGAACGTTTGACTTAAATTCAAGCATGATGTTTATATCACTGCACATCAGCCTCCTTTCACAATATTTTCCCAACTTCAGCTTAAGATTGCTATAATTTGTGATAAACAACTTGATGTGCCATCTCCTTCCATTATGTGTAATCTTGAGCATCACTGGTGTTTGTTGTGTTATGACACATGATGTGATAAGATCATGACATGTGTCAGCTGGCCAGTCCACAGTGGGCTAAAATAAAACGTTACTATGGCAACCAGCTGATGGTCTGCTAAAATTCCAGAGGAAACTTCTCTGATAATGATCTTTTATTGGAAATTGGAAGTTTCCACGTATAATTTATTGCTAAAACTAGAAAGTCCAATTAATCAAATTTATCGATTTGGTTCATTTGAATGTTTGTTTAGAAATTTGGTTTATTTGGACATTATTTTTGGATGTTGTTTGATAGTTTTTTTTGGATGTTTCACTTCAATCAGTTAAAAAGTCACCACTCAATACCATTTTCGAATATCTGCTGGAAAAAAAAATGCTTAAACCAGTCTAGGGTATTTTCATGCTCTCAGCTGGTTTAAGGTGGACTCCCAACATATCACTCATAACATATATTCAACATAAATTTACTCTGAAACAAACTTCTCACTTGCCTTACAGAATCATATTAATACACACTGAATAGTTATGACTGAATTTTACCAATTCACCAATTAGTAGTTAGTAGACCATCTGAATCAACCATGGAGAACTGTATCAAGTAAAACTATTCATAGTGTGTTTCACTTTCTGCTAAAGATCTTCTGACAGATAGGTCTCTTACCTGGATGTTAGTCAGAAGGGTCTCTATAGATGACAGGCCATCAGGGAAGAGGAAGGGTGAGGGGAATCCTGGAGGTAACGTCTGACCCGCAAACGAGAGCCTCTCATAACTGTCTCTTGCTGTTGGCGTGCACATGGGGGTTTCTTCTGGTGGCAAACAGAGAAACATACACATTCAGCACAACAGATGACACACTCCATGTAGTACTGTGCTGTAAAATAAATCATTATTTTCCCGAATTGGTGTTTATACACCCAGATTGTTTGTGAGATGTAAAATTAACATCTATACAAGCATGCCCAATCAAGCACGTATGATTGATAGCCCATTCTGTCAGCGTCACACGGCACTCTATTATTGATGCTTCTGTATTTATAGCTGCTATAAACGCTTGAGAGATTTTACATACCAATAGAATGAGAGATTCTTCGAAAAAAAAAATGGGCATTTGCATTTTTGGAAAGTACATGTTCTTGGTAGCGTTGAAGGCATGGATATGTTGGAAGACAAAGCCTACCCTTTCCATATGGCATGAAAACTCTCTGATAAAAAAAGACTGCACTCAAGCAGATGCATATGGCAAGTAGAGATTATCAAGGGCCCTGGCTCCAACAAAGGCCATATGGCACAAGGTGCTGAACCCTCATTGACCATGTTTCAACACTACTGCCGCGCCCTCAGCAGACTGGCAATGCCATTTTGGGCAAATGAATTAAACCCCTCAAAGGAATCGGTGCATAAAAAAATCGATATGATTGGATGAGATTCAAGAGGCACCTGGTAGAACAAAACAGAGGAGTAAAATAAATATCATTTATTCTCTCTCAGTCGATGGTTGACACATAAATGTGCAGGTGTAAAATGTCACAGGTGGGGCTGCAGTTAAAACCCTCTGGAAATAAAAGAAATCTCAATTTTATGTCTTCCAGACAAATAAAAACATGGGCTGGCACATTAAAGTGTATATATTTTATCACCTAGTCCACTGGGACTTCCTGCTGAATGTCATAAGGAGAGAAAACGCTGGGATGAGCACTCTAAAGTAGACAGCATGTCTTTACAAAGAGCTTTCTGAGATTAATCACCATGTCAACTTGTTAAACATTATGTGGGTAAATGAAAGTTAAAGTACCCTGTGTTATAAAATAAAATAAAATAAATAAATGAAAAATTTAATTTTCTTTATAGTGTAGCAAATGGTTATGTTACAACCAACTTGCATTGCATTTACATGTATGCATTTGGCAGACACTTTAATCCAAAACAATTTAAACGGTATGTGTTTTCTAGGAATTGAAACTTGGTTTTGTTGATTCTATGCTCGACCATAAGCTACAGGAACACATGCACTGCAATAAAAAAGTTTTTAATTTCAAAATTATTATAATTCAATATTAAATTTTTTTATGAATTAGAACTCCATTTCATAACCTATAGTCTGAGGAAAATCATTCAGTCTGAGTTCATAGTCTATTGCTATTATGACAATGTTTTCATTTAAATATTTGTCTGTATGCTAATTTTTATATATATATATATATATATATATATGACATCATCTGCCATTCATCAGTTCTGTTAGGGCAGACCTCTGCCATCTGCTGTACCGACCATCATAACTCTACATCTATCTCCACACACACAGACACACACACTCGCTTACACACAGACCATCAAACATTTATCTTAACAGCCACAGCCTTATAGAGGCTATCATAGGCCTGCATCCATCACTACACACACATACGTACAGGTCTCATAACTCCCTAAATCCATCTCCACACACACATGCACAAACATGTACACACAGACTATCATAACTCACTTTAAACCACACAGCCCTGCGCTGACACTATCTTCACGCTGTCATAGCGTGCTGCCAATCACAGCAGAAGTCCCAGACAACATTCTGCCTGCTACAAAACGAGACATCACACAGGCCATGTCACAAACTACCAGAACACAACAGGATGATTCAGACTGTCTAAAAGTCAAGAATGTCTCAGTAACACATTCTATAAAGCCTGTATACTGTATATATTATGTTATGAAAGTGAAATTGAAAATGCTTTTTAACACACACTGTAGTTCATTATCTATTATGGATGCACAACATATCAAAAGTCAGAAGTCAGAAAGAGCTTTATTGCCAAGTATGTTTACACACACAAGGAATTTGTCTTGGTGATCTGAGCTTCCAGTGCAGAAGAAAGAGACAGACAGTGCAAACATACATGATAGTGCAGACATACATAGGAATTGCACAGTAGAGATGAAATATAACACAATTATAAGAAAAACATAAGTTTAAATAATGCAATATAATACAGAAGTAGAAATATAGAGAAAACAAAACATAATTGTTTTAATGAAAGTACAGATATATTATTTACAAGTGTACAGTTTATGTAGTTTACAAAATAATATACAATTTTCAGATGCTATGTATAAATGTGCCAGTTATAATGGACAATGTATAGTTATAAAAGATTTAATTGTTCAGGCTGGATATAGCCTGTGGGAAGAAACTGTTCTTGTGCTTGGCTGTTCTGGTGCAACAGTTCAAATAGAGAGTGGGCTAGATGTGAGGGGTCCAAAGTGATTTTCTTAACCCTTATCCTCACTCTGGAGGTGTAAAGATCTTGGAGGTTGGGCAGGGGGAACCAATAATCTTCTCAGCAGTCCTGACTGTCCGTTGTAGTCTCCTGATGTCTGATTTGGTGGCTGAACCAAACCAGACGGTTATGGATGAACACAGGACAGACTCAATGATGGCCAAGTAGAACTGTTTCAGCAGCTCCTGTGGCAGGTTGAATTTCCTCAGTTGGCAAAGGAAGTACAATGGATGAGGCAGATGATGGTAGTGTCATCTGCAAATTTCAGGAGCTTGACAGAGGGGTCTTATGCAGTGCATTCGTTCGTATACAGAGAGAAGAGCAGTGGGGTGACCACACATCCCTGAGGGGCACCAGTGCTGATCGTGAGAGTCCTGGATGTGAGTTGACCCAGCCTCACTAGCTGCTGCCTGTCTGTCAGGAAGCTGGTGATCCACTGACAGATTGGGGAGGGCACAGATAGCTGGGTCAGTTTGGCTGTGAGAAGAACAGGCACGGTAGTATTGAAGGCCAAACTGAAGTCCACAAACAAGATCCTTGCGTAAGTCACAGGTCTATCGAGATGTTGCAGAATATAATGCAGTCCCATGCTGACTGCATCATCCACAGACCTGTTTACTCTGTAGGCAAACTGAAGAGGGTCCAGAAAGGGTCCAGCGATGTCTTCACAGACAGAATGTTGTTCATGCTCATTTTTTTCTCAATTTATCTAATTTGTTATAGAATTATAAATAATGTTTTTATACAAATACTATAGATATTTAATTATGTTTAAAAAAACTTTTTTTAATTAAATATATTTAATTAAATATATAATTCTTATTTAAATATTTATTTATTCATCTAAAGCAATAATCATGTGGAATAAGCTATACATTATGGTTAATTAAATTAGGTTAGGTGTTTGCTTTAAGTGTGAGCAATATTTTATTATATATTCTATTCTATTTTATTCTATTCTATTCTATTTTCATGAGAACACAACTGATCATAAAGTGTATTATAAGGAATTACAAATACCTTTTTAATTCATAATATACAATAGTACATTAAAAGCCTACAATTCTATTTTTTCATGCTTTTCAGTTTAAGTACTAAACCCCAGAATCAGGCTCTCATACAGAATTAATTTGTGTTTATATGACTCCCTAAATCATGCACACAAACGGCATGACTTGAGGAGCCCCTCTTCTGCCATCAGTATTCACCAATGCCAGCCAAGGCTTGGTAACAGCTGGTCCTACATTAATTAGTTTAAAGTATTTATTTCAACCATATCAGCAGCAGATTGTGGCAAAGCATAAGAGATTATTCCGAGCATCTGCAAATGCCCTGGAAACATCCAGCCAACCAACAGTTGAATATCAGCAGCCACTATTAAGACTTTATGAGTCCAAATTCTTGGATAGAGGAAAGGCAGAGAGGAGTGCAGGGAATCCGTGGAGGGTCTCCTACAATCTCTCCCCAATTTAACTAGCATTTTACTCCAGTTCATTATCGACAATGGGCGACCGATTAATGGATGTGTGTTTGCTTGCAATCAAATGTAACAGGGGGAAAAAAACATAAGAAAATCTCTTTTTAATGCTGTTGGATGGCATCGTTTTGTGCCATAATAAACCGATCATGTAAACAGAGTGAATTATATGAATTTTATGCAATTACTACATCACAGAATACATTATATGTTTTCTTCTCTTTGTCACATTCATGGCTCTGGTTCTTTAGATGCCAAACATGTAGCGAATCAGCAAATGAGAAACAATAGAGGAGAATTGGATGTCAGAAGCCTGTGTTTGGTTTGCAGCCACCGTAGTCCTGGATTTAGTGTTGGCATTAATAATACATCATTGCTTAAACCAACTTCTGCTTTAGACTCAGCAGGACCTCGCCGCAAACACAATACTGGATCACAGGCTGGTTCATATTGCTTTGTTACTAGGAAACAATCTGTCATGCATTAGAAAGCAAACAGCACATTTCATCTCAAATGACCAATTCAGCTCTCAAATAACCGAAATATGCCATTTTTTGGTCAGTCTCCATTTACATTAACCACACTTGAGTGCGATTGTGTCTGTGAGCATTCTCTTGTTTCGAGCACTCCATTTTGGCCTGGCTTTAGCTGTTTATTTCCTGCCACTGGTCCAGAATCATTGACTTGGACTTAATTACAGTGCCAGACGCCAGCATGATGAAGAGAGCGAAGGAGAAAGCTGTGCTTTCCAGGTGATATTTCTCCACCGGGGCTGCCAGCAGCAGCTGTGACAGGTCCGTTTACAGCTTTCTGCCTCAAAAAAAAAATTCTTTATGAAATCCTTTTAGGTCAGCCGTGTCACAAATAACATTTCATGTGCAACTGTTTCGCTGGATAATAGAGGAGCTGCAAATAAAAATGGGACGCTGTAAATACAACACATTTGGAATGAAATGCCATAATTTAAAACACCGCACATACTCACAATCACACGTAAACATGTGCGCACACTCACGCACCGTCCCTCCCTCCCGTGGCAGCAGTGGGAGTCCTTGACAGTGTGGTAGCAATGATAAATCACCTTTCCTGTTAATTCTCTCAGTCCTTATGTGTTGTGCTGCTAAAACAGGGGCTCAGAAATCGACTTGACAAACTATGAAAGTAAAAAAATATATAATTTGGAGGGATCTGGGCTTATCTCCAATTTACATGTTATTAGATTTCTATTGTGAGCTGCGTTCGGACAAGGCTGCGCTTAGGGAAAGGAGAGAGAGAAAAAAAAGATGTTTGCGATAAGAGAAGATAAAATGTCTCGATGTCTTTGATATCTTTGATGGAGAGTCACGACAAGGAAAGCGTAAACCAGTCAACAGATTTTTAATATGATAGACAAGGCACTCTGCGATGAATTCAGTGGAAACCTTGGGAAATTTAGCAACATTCTCTCAATAAATAGCTTTAATTGACCTTGGGAGCTGAAAATGTGCCATATGTTTGAAGTTGCAGTGTTTGAATTGAGGTCCCAGTGGACCTTTCAGCTGATTTCTCAGATGAAGGCACTGAGCAGGAGGAGGGAGAGAGAGAGAGAGAGAGAGAGAGAGAGAGGGAAAAGCATTGCAGCATTTGGTTAGCCAGTCACTGTGATATATTGACAGGTGAAGCCTGTGTCCTTGCAAACCTGTGTTCCTCGCAGCAGGAGAATTGAATGTTTAAAACGTGGAGGATGTCAGTTCCCCTCTCCACAAAGGCTGCCGCTGCCTACAGCAGACAATTACATTTTATTTGACCTGCCAATGGGGCTGAAGAAGTTGCCTCCTTCCAGGGGAGTGGTTATGACCTTTCAGTCTAATATATAGTTATTAATTTATTAATAATTAAATAAATAAATAACATTAGAAATGTTAGAGAAATAGATAATAGATGGATAAAAAAGGATAAGAAAGAAGAAGACCAATCACTTCTTAGTATGCAAATATTATAATGAATTGAGGTGGCAAATAGAATGTAGAATTTCAATTCAAAATTGAATGCAAGAAAGAAGAATTCAAATAATTTGAAATTCAATGAAAATTTATGTAACTGTAATTTTAACTAGAAAATCAGATTGTTTTTTCTTAAGTTTTAAAAGCCTTAAATATAGGCTTTGTAGGCATTATAGGCAAAGTGACAGAGAGATAGACATACTTGGAATGACAGAACGATCAAAAGAATGATAGAATAACAGACGGACGGACGGACGGACGGACAGACAGACAGACAGATAGATAGATTTAAAGCTTTGTTCTGTGCAAACGACCCCTTACCAGACAAAAAACCCCTAAACCAGATGTTTGAGGAATATCAATATATTGCTGCCCTTCAAGCACTGTAACTAACGTACAAAACAAAACAGAAAAACAAGAAAAAGACAAAAAAAATGAAAAGGAAAGCATTTCTACTCTTACAGCATGCGTACACATGGAGACCACAGTGAGAAATGTGTGCTGTGATCCGTAGTGGGCAAATTCCTTTAGAGTGACTTAAAGGTGCATATGTTGTGCATATGGGCATGGTGAACACAGACACTATGGCATATGTGTTACGGAAACACAGCTATCTACCGCAGAACCGCTAACCCCGCTAACACCCACTCGGCTTTGCTCTTTTCTGCTCTTTAATTCCAAGATGAAAATTAGCCATT
>NW_015558680.1:192807-199630 GCF_001515605.1 Sinocyclocheilus anshuiensis | reverse complement strand
CTCTCCACTAATGTGCCCTACACTTAGAGATTAAATCGCTTGCTGCACAAACCCATTTGAGAGCACAAGGAAGGTGAGGGGGATAATCAGCACAGGCACTGGGCCGTGTTTCCTAAACGCGCTCCCAAACATTACTGTGCACGGGCATAAAATTAGCGTCGGGACCTTAAAACGCTGACATTTCGCATGACTTTTGGGAAAGTGACACCATCATATTTTCTTGTAGGATATCATTAAATTTCAACTGCCCTGTGGCAGAGACTTTCCATTAATAACCAATTCTGTGTGTCACTCCGCGCCCCTCTTCTGAAATAATGAGTCCTTTGGTTTGGCTTAATAAATTGAAACATATTCTCAAGGCCACGCTGAAGACAGCCGCACAGATGGGCAGGCAAAGGGGAGGAAATCTTCATAAATCCTTAACTGTCGCACACGGTCAGGGATAAACAACAGCATGCTTTATGGTGAGCAATTCAACACCAGAGGAAAAAAAAAAAACAGGCCGTGTGTGGTTGCAGCTAACTCTAGCAGGAGATCAAACCACAAACTGTGAAGATTATAAAACACATTCACAGTGCACAAACTGAATCTTAGATCAAATAAATAATTAAAAAAATTATTCTGTTCTCAACATGACATTGCATTATTATTACATTATTTACACAGTTGTTGATATTGTCAAAATCAACATTTTGTAGCTTATCAAAAGAAATCTTCTTAGACTTAGGACATTTCACCCAAATTTATTCATCCTGTCATTCCAAAACTGTATTTGGACCTTATTAAAATTAAAACATTTTATTATTAAAATTTAATTTTTAAGTTTTGACTGTTGTTGTCCAAACAATTACTGTCAATGGGGTCCAAAACAGCATTGGACCCTATTGACTTTCACTGCATGGAGAAAAAAAAAAAAAAAAAAAACTGAACATGTGATTCCATGTTCAGTATTGTCACAAACATCTTGTTTTCTGGTGGTGGGCCATACAGCGGTGGCAATGCAAAGAGTCTATGATGCAAACCCCAGCAGTAGAAGATATCTTGTCTTTTTTATATGGCCCTGTCATATTTATTGCATAAAGGTCAGAGTGTTCATTTGTTCAAAGTCAGCGTTTTTCCACGCTCCTCCATGTAATAAATGCAGAGGGGATGTCATTATTGGACCGCTGAGGATTAAAGGCTTGACTGCCTGTGATGACTGCATAAAAAAGCCCCTCCACTTCTTTTGTTTCAACAAGTGAGCGTCCTACAGGAAGACCGCACTCGCCATACAATGACAACCAACATTGTCGTAAACAGACACTCCTCAAAGGTGGATGGAACATTGGTGAGAGAGGGTTGTGTAACCCAATTAATAAAGGTAAAGAAGGATGAGTAACTAATGCTCTCAAATGCCTTTGAATTAATTGCCTTTTGAAAAGCAAATGTATTCAGGACTCGTATTTAGTGGAGGGTCTTGTTTATGGTCTATGTGGGGGGGTGATGATCATTAGGGTCTGGAAATCGAACATGTTGCAGTCAAAAGCCTAAAAAAGGAGCTTTTTTAGGGTGAGGGTGTTATTATTAGCATGCATTACAGGAGGAATCAGGCCAGATTTTCTATTTATTGATCACTGAATGCTTACTGGTGCACACCTGAACGCTAGATTACTACAATCACACTCCGGAATCCTCCTGTGCAATCTAGTGCTAATCATCTCTAGAGATGAGTATGTGTGGACGTCTTTATTTATTTTTGTTAACTGGAATTGTCCTCAGCTCACATCTGGTTGAATTTGCTACATCTTACAAGAATGTGCACATCGGCGTCCTTACACGGAAACAAATGCGTTTTGGTGCCAATATGTAAATGCATTCAACATTTTACACACAATGACACTAGAAATTCAAACAAGGAGTAAAAAACCCCACATAATCAAAAAGCTTTGATAGAACAAGCACTCGAACACTGAGAAATGGAAGATAGTCTGCAGTCTGATCACAGTGGAATGCGTTCCATCGAAGACAGGTGGACATATTAATGTGAATCGCAGCAATCCTACAGGGAATGAGGATGTTTGGGGCGACAATTGACTCTGGCACTAATCCAGGCTCTATGTACTGAGCCGCTTTGGAGACCGAAGATGAAAGACAAAAATAAATGTAAATGTAAACTTTTTAAAAAGCAGAGCTTAGGAGCCCCCCGTCTGACGTCCTCTCTCTCTGTCTCTCATGCCCTCGTGAGCAGAAGAAAATGGATGCAAATCCATTTGCGTCTGGTTCACAGCTATAAAAGAATACTTAGGATTTTTAAAAGCGGGTGATGTGTTAAACGTGTGGAAATCTGTTTTGATAACATTATTCATAACACTGGCTTTGCGCAGCTTGAATTAATAACACTCCATTTACAGATGGAAGAAAGCTGGCATGGTATTTCCAGTTAAAGAGATTAATTTTTAAACACCTAATTGACAGGCCGGGGTTAGGCGGGATAAGCAACAGCATCTCAGGGCCTAGAACCATTTCTCCTGCTCATCGGAACACAAGCAAATGCTGAAAGACAGAACCAATCAATCACAGACAGCGTTCTCTGCTGACGCATGGCTCACAGTGCTTGTTCAAATAGGACTGTGTTTCCCAAAAGCATCAGAAGCTTAAGTAGATCTATAGAAACCATTGCCACATTATTACATTACATAACATTGTTACTATATATAAAATTAATTCTGAAAAATGCATGACGGTTTCCACACAAATATAAAGCAGCAATAATAATAATAAATGCTTCTTGAGCAGCAATTGCTGTTAATAAATCTGTCAGAAAAAAATATGCTAAAGTTTCACCTTTTGGGGTACAACAGCCTGGCAGCCTTTTACAAAAAAATTAACCATGGTTTTATTACAGTAACCACAGTTTACCATGGTAATAATAATAATAATACATTTTAGTACTTATGTAACACCATGTTTATTTTTTATGAGGTACCCTCAAAGGTGCACCTTTGTAACTTATCTACCCTTAAAGCATGCATACTTGTATGGTACTAATATGCTCCCATTTAGGGGTATAGTTGCACCTGTGAGGTTACTGCCCCAGTAAAGGGCTAAAATACAATAATAGGATATTTTATTTCTGACAGTGTAAACAAAAAAGGCCTATGAAATGTTAAAAAAACGTGGCTTTAAAATCTAATATTAAGTGAGTATAATTACTGATTATATTCTTTTAATAATTTAAAAGATCAGTTTAGTTTATAGGTATTGGTATCAGTATCGATATCGACGATACTGGGCTTGAAAATATCAGTATCGGATTGAAAATAAAATAAGAGGTATCGCCCATCCCTAGAATTTATAACACCCTTGTGTCATTCCAAACCTGCATGCTGTTTTCAGAATACAGGAGAAGATGTTTTGAAAGTGGTGGGCTCCAAACAACAAAACAGAATTTTCATTTTGGGTTGAATTATCCCTTTAATAGGGGTTTTGATGAAACTACAAAGTGGAATCTGTGTTTTAATTCAGCAAAACATCTTTTTAATTGTTACGTCTGGTATATCAGCCTCAAAACATGCTGTTTACAAAACAAAACTATGCACAGAAAACAATGATCTTTGAGGTATTTAATTGTTATGTCTAGGACATCTGGGTCATAGGAAGTCAGGGTCAGCCTTACCTTAACACAACAGTTGTTCTTAAGCTTTTCGCATTTTGAATCACAAATTAGCAGAAACAGCATCGCTAATTGTTACATTTCGTCTGTCCAAGGGCAAACAAATGATAAATTTGTTCACAGCAGTGCGCATATCGTTAAGGGCAGATGCTCGGATATGTACTTAGAAATCACAAAGAGACTGTCTGTGCTGCATATGGAACCACGTTCACTGTAATTGTCCTTCTAGTGCAAAACCAAAAGAAAGTCGCTTGCAAACTGAGAGAATGGAAACGGTGGAACTAGTCAAAAAACGAAGCCCTTACCCTCTAGGCCAAGAGCTGCATCTTTCCTTTTTATCAGAGCAGGTGCAGCACATTTTCTCCCTTTGAAATGAAGGGTAACATAAAGCGGCCCTGGCGTGTTGTGATGGACAAGGAGATTTCACCTTCTCTAGTGAATGATAATACATTATTAAATTTGCCTCTCTGCTCGCAAGATACTCTTAGCTGACCACAGCATATTTATCTCTCTATCTAAACCTTACATCTTGGCAGGAGAAAGCATTCTGTCACTTTTAAGGCATTTCAAAGATTAGAAAGAACCACTTGCTTTTCAACATTCCTAAAAGCACTGTCTTTCTTGTGGAATATGATTAGCAGTCCATGGTATCACGTAATGGAACATTCATGAGGGAGAACAAATATCCAAATGAAGTGCCGTGTCCTGGAGGGACGGCCCACATTTGCATCATCAGCACTATTTGTTTCGCTGCTCGCAAACTTGATTGATCCTCTATTGAATGATTTTTTTTTTCTTTTTGCACCCCTTCATTTCGACAGAACACACTGACAAGTTGTTTGATCATACACCGTGATTGTCTGCCAAGTCACATTTCAGATCCCCATGGCTAATGATCCAGCCTTTTGTCTTAGGAAAACTCGGCCAAGTCAGCACAAGCCTCAGTCCGTTTCACTTTTGAAGCCAGAACCGCAAGGACACTTAAAAGGCGATAGAAAACATGCTTGGAAAGCAAGTATGTCTGATGAAAGAAGAGTGTGCAAGTTTACTGTGATCAGACGTGGAGTCAAAGAACTGGAGGTGTGTTGTAAGTAACATGTTTGCTAAGCAAAAACCAATGTCTCTATAACGATGCAAGATGGCGGTGATAAAACTGCCGGACCGGAAACATTTCTAAGCTATGTATTTACTGTATTCCTCGCTCAATAATTTTGGCTTCTGGTTTCTTTCTCCAACAAACCAAATGATCAGACACCTGCATGTTTAACAGAAATCAGTGTAATACATTACAAATAATTAGAGGTGGAAAGTAACTAATTACAAATACTTTCGTTACAGTACTTGAGTACATTTTTACATTTTTTCTACTTTTTAATTTTTTATAATTAAATTGTGGTACTTTTACTTTTACTTGAGTAGAATAAAACTAAAGTATTAAACTTTGCTACATTTATTTTTCACCAAAAGTACAAAAAAAAAAAAAGGACAAAGAAGGCGCTGATGGAGAAACAGAGCAAGCCAGCGTTTGACAGGCACTTTTCAAACTCCTGGGGTGAAGCCCTGTGCTTCAGCCAAAAACAGACAGGTCTGACTCGGGTGCAAAACCAATCAAAACTTCCAGTTCAGCTGCGGGGGCGGGCCATTCAAACCGCGCTTTGCTTTGACTGTCAATCACCGGTGTTGTCATTTTGAAACAGGCATCATTAGCATTTCGATATTTTAGTGAAAGTGAGCTATGCTCTGATTTTAAATCGTAATTTTGTCAGCTCTTAAAATGGGTCATACCATTGATATTACTAGAGCATGCATACGTATAAGTAAATAGGATCTCGGTTGATAGAAGGACGCAGTTATTGCATGGATGGAGCAAGAAAAATGTAAGTGTCTAAAATACATGCACATAGTTCAGTTGAATGGTAAAAATTGCCCTCTTTAACAGTGCAATTAAACTAAATGTACGAAGCTAAAATAACCTGAACATTAACAACAACATTGAAATAAGTGTGCATGCATTTTACGTGCATCTGGCTGATAGATCAACCATGATTTATCTGTCAATCAAATGCATTTAAAATCACTTTTTCTGTGTGCGTGCTTTGGATGTGTTTGCACATGGGCGAAGAAACAAGATAGTCTATGTATGACCGGATGATTTATTCATATCCAAAACTAGACGATATGAACATTACGGAGCGCTAAACACTCTCATGCAGTGCATGTTTCATTCATACTCGAAGCCGAAGGGCGCTCTCGCGCAGAAAGTCCAAAATGGCCCAGTAGAAGTAATAAGTTATGAAATGCAGCAGGTCTTCTGTCACGTCACGCTGTTGAGGGAACACGCTGGAGTCACGAGGAAACATTTAACAGTCTTTAATTACAAAACACAGGAGATAATCCACAATAGGATCTTGAGCCAACACACGTAGAGAACGCATAGGCCTGACAAACACAAACTGACCAGTGTTGCCAACTGCTTTTAATTGAAAGTAGCTAAAACTGGTAGCTAAATGTCACTAGATGACATCATAATGGCAAATTCACTGATCTATATAAAGGTGAATGTAGATCAGTGGGCAAGATGAGAACTTAGATAAGGTTTGTCCAAGAAGTTGCTATATTTGTCCCTAAACTTTTGAAAAAAGTCTCAAAAGGGGCGGGGAAGTCGCTAAATCTAGCTACAAAGTAGCTAAATTGGCAACACTGATGACCTGATGATCTATTCATATCCAAAACTAGACGATATGAACATTACGGAGCGCTAAACACTCTCATGCAGTGCATGTTTCATTCATACTCGAAGCCGAAGGGCGCTCTCGCGCAGAAAGTCCAAAATGGCCCAGTAGAAGTAATAAGTTATGACATGCAGGAAATCCCTAATATGGACAAAGGCATCCCTCTATTGCTGTAGCTAAAAAAAGGTAAATTTCAGGTAATTTCGAGGTAATAAATATAGTATATGAATAATGCGGTACTAATTGACATAACATTTAATACAGTATAGAAACTATTCTGCCTTATTATGTGTTTGTATAAACCAATTCTAAAATTGTCATTAGGAAAATACAGAAAAAATATTATAGAATACAAATTCTTGGTTCCCCTTCAGTCGGTCACTCTCGACGTCACGTCGGATGACTGACGAATTGGGATCTCGCTTAGAGAGACCAATTT
>NW_015558680.1:189148-189676 GCF_001515605.1 Sinocyclocheilus anshuiensis | reverse complement strand
TGCAGCATCGGAGGGTGAGCCGGATTTCTCTGGGGATGAAGATCCGTCAGCGTTGCCGCCCTCTGGGCGGTCAGCGGTGCCGGATACGGACCCGGAAATGATGGCTATGCTTTCCCGGGCCGCCGAGAGTGTCGGGCTCGAGTGGAATCTTCCACCGCATCCCGAATCCTCAAGGTTGGACGATTGGTTTCTCGGGGTGGCTCGCGCTGGTTCTCAGGGCCCCACCCCAGTGCCTTTCTTCCCGGAGGTGCATGATGAGATCGCTGGGTCATGGACGGCACCTTTTACTGCCAGAAACCGGCCCAGTGGCTCATCCTCCCTCACCACCCTTGATGGGGGTCCAGCGCAGGGGTACGCTGGAGTTCCCCAGGTGGAGCGGTCGGTTGCGATGCAATTGTGTCCAAATGCTGCAACCACTTGGCGGGGCAAACCGTTGCTCCCCTCCCAGGCCTTTAGGCACTCGTCGGCCTTGATCGGCAGTGCTTATACGGCCTGTGGAGAAGCTGCGTCCGCCTTACACGCTTCGGT
>NW_015558680.1:181541-188926 GCF_001515605.1 Sinocyclocheilus anshuiensis | reverse complement strand
CAGCTGGATGCAATAATCGCATGCCAATGTGCATTGGCTCGTTTAGTTTACACTCTAAGTAGATTGGTCTCTCTAAGTGAGATCCCAATTCGTCGGTCATCCGACGTGACGTCTCAGTTCCCTCCTTCAGGGAACGAGGGTTACCATACGTAACCGAGACGTTATCATCCAGCAGTGTATTTAATTTCTTATCCAACTAAAATACATACGAAAAAAAATAAAGCCTGTCAATTAGACAAAAGTCAAAAGGATTTTTTTTTTTTTTTACATTTCTGTCCCCCTCATTTCTTAACTGATGGCTATGCCCCTATGTGTGCAGTAGAAAACAGAGCATGAGTCTTCTTGTGCTTGAATGGTTTAAAGTCATATTAAAATGCGCACAAAGGAATCAATAAGAGGAATCAAAATGTTTATTTTATAACAAGTAGACGATTCCTGACCTTAAGCATTCTATTCCAGAATTGGAATAGATTTTGGATTCCCAAGCCTAGCTATGGGTTAACATGTTAAATAAAATGCTCTTTTTTTGTCCTACCGAAAATGTGCCTGGAGTCCACCTTTGTTATTATTACAAACTACACTTTCAATGTGATTTTTAACCATTCAAGTCAAGAAGACTCGTGTGCTGTTTAATTTTTTCTAAGATTTTTTATTTTTTATTTATTTATTATTATTATTATTTTTTTTTTTTTACTTTATTGGAATCAAAATTATGAATTGACAAGAATCAGAATCATAAAAATTCAAATGATGCCCAACCTTACCCATACCCCACATTATTTTTTACTAGCACATTTCAATTCACACTGTTTTAAATCCTTTCTTTTCTTTTAAACCCTCACTTACCCTTCTTTGCTTTTGCCCTTCTTAATAACAACTACAAAATCTTATACGTGAATGTACTTTTCAAAATTTGTTATAAAACAGTTGCTCCTGGCAACAGGGATAGGTAGTATGTTTGCTTAACATAGCGTCAAACATGGCAATTTATGAGACTAATATCATGTTTTGCTCCAAAATCACTATATAACATCAGTCGTGTTTGAAACAGTTAGCTTCTGTGGTTCCATGTTGCTTCTTATCACAGTGAGACAAATCTTTACTGTGAAACAAGCTATATCAATTAGCGTTGCATTGCGATTGTGTGTTAAATATGCCTGGAGTCCACCCTTGTTATTATAACAAACTACACTTTCAATGTGATTTTTAACCATTCAAGTCAAGAAGACTCGTGTGCTGTGTTCTCTGCTGCATACACATCCTTGTGTAAGTGTTCTTTAGCTTGCTGATTTTCATTCATAGTATTCAGCTAACATGGACATATTTTTCAATATTAAAGTAAATTATTCCTTAAGTAGCAATACTTTTACTTAAGTACAATTTCTTAGTACTCTTTCCACCACTACAAATAATGCTTGTTATGCAGTCAATCAAAAGTGAAAGGAAGTAATTTGTAATACTACCTTTTAAATTTACACCATAATGTTTAGCAGTAATTTAAGTAATACATATAATATAAAAGTTAATGTTTCTGCCTCAGAAAAAAAATAAAACAAAACAATAAAAAGAACATTTTGAATTTCTTTCTTGTTATTATGATCTCCCACCTGTATCAAATCTAACAATGCAACTTTATTCCTTCATTTAAAATTTGTCACAATTACCATTTTTTTCTCTAGTTACAAGTAACTTCCTCTTAATTTCTATATTTACAGTCTAATACAGTGGAGAACATGTTATATGATACAGTATGAATCAAACATCATAATGTTTACTTTGCTCAAAAGGTCCACAGGATTTGTACAATTTCCTGCAGTACGCTAAGTGAAATTAGCCAGATTATTTCTCAAGCATTACACTCTAAATTAAATAAAGCCTCCGTCCTTGGGGTTTGTGAAGACAATTACATCAGCAAAGCAATCTAATGAGTTTCCATTCTTGCACTGCAAGAAAATATCTAATTCTGCCAGAAAAAACAAACCAAAAAAAAAACCGGTAGATTACCCCACTCACTTCACATCTATTAAATGTAATGTCAGGAAACTTGAAAAATCCAAGATCTTACAATGTTAGTCCATCCGCAGCTTACAATACACAAATGCAATGTTACATGCAATCAGACTAACCATAAAAGAACGAAAGCATGTTTTTCATACACCACACTTTTTAAAAAAAAAATTTTTATTCCCTTTTTTCTCTTTGATTTGAGTTTTTAAAAGCAAAGAACTTTTATTTTCGTGTCTTTTGATGTTCTTGGAGATGAGGTAGTTTATGATGAAAACATATAATGGCTAACACATGCTTTGCCATTCACTGACCAGCTGGCAAATTATTGGAGTGATACTGCGGCTGCCATGCTCCATTATTCATATGACTGCATCCTTGCGTTTGTCTGTTTGGCCAAATCAGATCCGTTTATTCCACGCACATTTAATGCTGAATTCAGAGGAGGGGGTGTATGCATCAATCACTCGCATAACTGAAGTAATGATGTACTGTCAATAGGGAGACTCAGTGATGGTACGGTGTTATTTCAAAGTTTCACAATATGCCTGTGATGAGGATGTGGTCATTTACGAATTTGAATAACATGGTAACTACAAAAAGGGGAAAGGGTAATCATATACACACTCATCAAATGGAGACATCAAGCTTATTTGAAGCAATACTTTTCAATAAGAAGTGTTGCTTTATGTAGACTTCATAGAAACAGACTAAATTATTTTTTGCATTAATTTATGCATTTAATTTTTGCATTTAATTTAGTTTTTTCCATTTTTGGAAGCAAAATTTGAAGCCTTATTACAAAATGTGTTACAATAAAGTACTGAAAAAGTGCTTGTGCATTTTTACAATATGAACGTCCTTTACACCAGAGGTCCCCAACCACCGGGTCGCGACCCACTACCGTGCCGCGGAAGAATTGCTACTGGGTCACAAGAACGTTCTGGGGAAAATGTGTATAGATAGGCAATGACACACTCTGTTATGATAATGATTGTTCTAATTATTCTGTATTTTCTTTGTATGCGATATTGCTACCGGGTCGCAAGAACGTTCTGGGAAAAATGTGTATAGATATGACACTCTGTTATTTATTTATGTTAACGATTGTTCTAATTATTTTGTATTTTCTTTGTATGCGATTGATATGGAGTAGCAATTTGACAATTTCATGTTAAATAAGTAAATGAAAGATTGCTCTGATCTGTCACATATTAGGAGTTCAACGGATCGCAGTTGATCCGTAATACATACGGATGAGACCCTACCGTTCGGCACGCACGTGATTCGCAGATTAATTTGCCAATTTGCACGTACAAGCAATTTTAAACTACAAGAAGAAGAAACGAAAGAGAGCTCAATTCGTTACTCACTCGCTGTTCTCACACACAATCAAAGCGCGCCCAAGCATAGAGACGTGTTTCAGACAGCGCGGAAATACCGAGTTGCGTATACATAAGCCTATACACATAAAATTAGCCTATGTCAAAAACCCTTCACGGCATTGTCATTCTCTGTGCTTTAAATATTTTTTTCTTGCTTATCCGAAAAAATAGTCCGATCTGTGACTCAAAGAAACACAATATAATGCGTTGAACCACTACATAATGCTATTATGATACTATATAATAGCTTAATATATATATTAAGCTATTATAGCCCCCCCCGTCCAGCCGGTCCGCGAGAATATTTTCCAAACGCAACCGGGCCGTGGTGTAAAAAAGGTTGGAGACCGCTACTTTACACAACTCAAATTTTGCATAACTAAACACATGCCATGGGGCATCAACGTGAGAGCAGCTCTCATTTGGTAAAAATAAACCTATACCATTCCTTTGGGCAACCGAAACTGTTTGCAGTTATTATCCCATAAATTAGTCTTCTAGTGTTGTTATTGTGCGACGCTTAGCTACAGCTCCCGCCCATATATTCACGAGCGGCTCCCCCAAGGAGAGGAACCATGTTAAATGTTTGATGTCCAAAATGAGTTTACTGCCAAAGGCTTTAGAGCCTTTCAAATTTCCTTGTTTGTCAACTACCTGCTGTTTCACAAGAGCGAGGCCTGTCAAAAACAATTCTGACAGATTCCCTTTGTGAAGCAATTCAATTAGTCCAGACTTTATAATAAATGTGAGCGAACTGTTTGCTTTTTTGCTTCACTTCAAGGTGAGGTGCCACTTAAATCTGTCTAAACTTCTACTGATAGAGAAATGCTGGCAAAAAATGACAGAAATAAAGTACACCATATAGCAATGATGTATTATTTTATAGAACTTTTTATTTATTAACCCAGAGTGATAGCACTGTGGTATTATAACATTGACAAGTGACCGACAGTCAAATCATTCAACTCAACCGCTACTTTGAAAAACACTGATTCATTCAGAAACAAAACAGGTCACTGTCTAAGAGTGATTTCTGAATCATTCACTAAATTGATTTGTTTAAAAACACAGACTCATTTATTAACAAAAGAAGTGAGCGAGTCATTGAATCATTTACTCAGTATTGCATCATTCATAGCAACAAACAAAACAAGTGTGTGAGTCATTGAATCATTTGCTCAATATTGCATCATTTTAGCAATACTGTGTCTAAAAAGTAAGCTACTTTATATTAACATTTTGTTAAATGTTGTTGTAATTTAATCATGTACTCAAACAGATTTATTCATTTCTGATTTATTTAGAAACAAAACACTAGTACTGTGCGTTGCCTGAATACAAGCAACAATTCTGCTTTGATTTTGTTTGGAACTATTTTCCATTGGCAAAACAAAAATACATAAGTAAAAGGCAATATTGTGTCTAAAACATTGATGTCTTATTTACTGAACTGTTGTATTGAAGAAATATCACACTCGTGATTGTGCTGATCACAACGGCACTCTTTCTAAATGTGAAATGATTATCTAAATGGACGAGACACAAAGACTGTCCCGAACTCATCTACTACCATTAGCCTGCTTGGATACAGGTGACGTCGACACCTCAAACGTAATATTTTGGCGAAAGTGCACGCCGTGGCTTTAATTTAACGCTCTGCCAAGACCATATCAAACAAGTGGAGAAATGTCATTAAACCATTGGAATGTAATCTCATTTGTCTAAACAAACTGATCCAATGAACAACCCTAATTAAAAAGGCTGCCATAAACAAAAGCAGGCCAAGCCATACGAGCCCCTCCTCTTTAACAATGGGGCACATTTATTTTATTAATCTAATGCATCATGTATCATATCATTACAGTTCAATATATCTATCATTAATTTTATTCCCTTCACTTAAGGCTTTTATTGGGATTACTTTGGTTATTAGTTGGTCTAATGTATTGGTTACCTCCAGATCTGGCACTACGATCTCTCTCATCTCGCGGCATAAACCTGTGCGTGTTATTCAAATTGCCTCATTTATTATGATAGCTTCCTCATGTAAATTGTGCTGACTGCTCGCCCTTGCACAGTCCTCATTAGACTAATGAAAACCTTCAAACGAAAAAACTAAACAACCTGCCAAATAAAGGTCTGAGGTTATTATGAAAATTACAACTCTGGGAGCCAGGAGAAGCTCTGTTCATTAATTCATGCTCAGCAAATTGGTAACTAATTTAGTTGCACTCCTCTGCATTAATGGATTATTTTATAAAAATGTTTTCCACAGCCCGAGACCTTTGCCGCACACGTCAGAGCTTTGGATTCTAATCAAGAGGAGTGACATATTAAGCATGCCAAGCGTCTGAATGATAATGCAGCGGCGATGCAAATAGACAATGTGGATTTTCACTCAGTCTGAGGGAATCAGGACCAATCTAGCTCAATTGATATCTAAAGGGGCTGGTGGAATCGTGGCGTGCTGGGGGATTAGACAGATTAATCCCCACGTCACTATTGGGGAACAACAAGAAAAAATGTTCTGCGGAAACACAAGTGTTGCGATAACGTTATCATGAACAGGCCAAGATGTCAGCGGCGTCAATCCAGACATACAGTACACAATCAGTCACTAGAAACGTAAGATCGAGACTGAACAAAACATATCGACAGCACACACCAATCCCCCTAAGACCCACACAAACACCTCATCTCCACCCCCCGCCCATCACACCTAAGGTCTGACCTGTAAATTCATATAATCATGCTAATTACTTTGATTCACAGGCTTGCTTGGTCTATGGGAGAGACCTACACAGCGCCTCCTCTCCGGGCAGATCCAGCAGGAGATGTGCAGCCCAATGATTTCCACCGTGGTTTTAATGTCATTATCACCCTCTCCAACACTTCCCCAGCCCTTGCCTTCTGCCTGGAGAGAATTCTCAAATCTATTATTTGCTTCAATTTGTGTTTAATGCAAAGTGTGTGAAAGGACACTTCATTTTTTTCTAGTAAATAGTGAAGAGTATAGACATTTGTCAAATGTTAAGCTTTCTTCAACTTTATACTCAAAAGCTGGAGATGTTTTGATAGATTTGTTTGGATGAATTTCAGCAAAAAGGCATCTGAGAATTATAATCAATGTTTAAATCTTACATTTTTAAATGGACACTCCACACGTTTATTCATTTATTTCTGTTCATACCTTTGTGAGATTGTTCAGCAATATTGTGAAATATTATTAATTGTAGCATTAAGTTTTCAGTAATATTGTGAAATATTATTACAATTTAAAATAAAAAATGTATTTGAATATATATTAATAGTAATTTATTCCTGTGATGGCAAAGATGAATTTTCAGCAGCCATTACTCCAGTCTTCAGGGTCACATGATCCTTCAGAAATCATTCTAATATGCTGATTTGGTGGAAACAATTCTTATTAATATCAATGTTGAAAACAATTGTGCAGCTTAATATTTTTGTGGAAATGGGGATACATTTTTTTTCAAGATTCTTTGATTAAAAGGAAGTTCAAAAGAACAATTTATTTTAAATAGTGAAGACATTTACAATGTTACAAAAGATTTATCTTACTTTTGGATATTTCTACGTATCCTTGCCTGTCTTAATTGAAGTATTAATTTCTTTCCTCAAAAAAAAAAAAAAAAAAAAGCCCAAACATCACATTACCATATGGCTGTACCAGGGAGAGATTGTTTTGAGTATCACAGAAACCAAAACATGATTTAATGCACAGGAGTGTCATGCTCAAAAGTATTTCAAAAACATTTCCATAAAATAAAACGTCTCGGTTACGTATGTAACCCTCGTTCCCTGAAGGAGGGAATGGAGACGTCACGTCGTGACCGACGAATTGGGATCTCGCTTAGAGAGACCAATCAACTTCGAGTGTAAACTAAACAAGCCAATGCATATTGGCATGCGATGATTGCATCCAGCTGCCGCTGATCACAGCGTGAGCATAAAAAGGCAGCTGGTGCAACGCAT
>NW_015558680.1:178577-180825 GCF_001515605.1 Sinocyclocheilus anshuiensis | reverse complement strand
CTGCTGTGTGTGTGCACTTTGGATGGGATAAATGCAGAGCACTAATTCCGAGTATGGGTCACCATACTTGGCCACATGTCACGTCACTTTCACTTTCACTTTCACTTTTTCAGTAGGATTGGATAACACTGAGAAAACGTACCCGTACCACTTGGAACAGGAATGTTACGGAAGCCCCATCCTTCCCGAAGGAGGTTTCGGAAGCACTTACACATATGAACAACTGTTTAGGTGCATATGGAAGATTGGAGGTGATTATAACCCTCTTGGAAATGGCAGAAACTTCAGCTCAACTGACTGCAAAGACTCAAATGGGCCCTGCTGTAGTGTTTTGAGCACCAGAGACAGGTCCCAAGAAGGTATAGAGGGAGGCCGAGGAGGGTTCAACCTTGTCGCCCCCCTAAGGAACCTGATGACCAGGTCGTGCTTCCCCACCGTTCTCCCCTCTATGGGGTGGTGGTTACTGAAATAGCAGCGACGTAAACTTTAAGGGTGGAGGGAGACAGCCTTCGCTCCAACCCTTGCTGCAAGTAGGAGAGCACGACTCTGATTGGACATCTTCGGGGGTCCTCTTGATGAGAGGAACACCACTCGACGAACAGGTTCCACTTCAAGGCGTAAGCGTGTCTCGTAGACGGTGCTCGCGCCGAAGTGATAGTGTCAACTACCTCTTGGGGTAGGTCACCTAGAACCTCCGCGTCCCGTCCAGGGACCAGACATGAAGTTTCCAGAGGTCTGGACGCGGGTGCCACAGGGTGACCTGCTAAGGAATCTGCCAAGGAGGGGCTGTCACGAGGAGCATCAGTTCCGGGAACCAGGTCCGAGTGGGCCAGTAGGGCGCCACAAGCAGGACCTGCTCCTTGTCCTCCCTGACTTTTCAGTGTCTGTGCGAGAAGGCTCACTGGGGGAAACGCATACTTGCGCAAGCCCCGCGGCCAGCTGTGTGCCAGTGCGTCCATGCCGAGTGTTCCCTCGGTCAGGGAGTAGAACAACTGGCAGTAGACGGTTTCTGGAGAGGCAAACAGGTCTACCTCAGTGGCTCCGAAACGTCTCCAAATCAGCTGGACTGTCTGGGGATGGAGTCTCCTTTCTCCCGGCAGCGTAGCTCGAGACAGCTCGTCGGCTGTACGGTTGAGCAGACGAAGTGTCTACCTCAGAACCTTCCGACTCCAAAGGAGGAGGTGGCGGACGAGTTGCGACATGCAACGGGAGCGCAGACCACCTTGTCGGTTGATGTACGCAACGGTCGCCACGCTGTCCGTTCGGACCAGCACGTGCTTACCTCGTAAGCGCCCTTTGAGACGGTTCAAGGCAAGGTGCACTGCTAACAACTCTAGCCAATTGATATGCCAGTGCATTTGGGGGCCCGTCCACATCCCTGAAACTGCGTGCCCATTGTACGTGGCCCCCCAGCCGGTGGTGGAGGCATCCGTGTAAACCACAGCATGCCTGGAGACCTGTTCTAGGGGCACTCCTGCCCAGAGAAATGCGAGGTCTGACCACGGGGTAAAGATTTGGCGACGTAACTTGGACCCGGTGAGTGCCGCGCTGCCACGCCCACCTCGGGACTCGGCCAGTGCTGAAGCGGTCTCATACGAAGCAGCCCCAGCGGTGTAACTGCCGCTGCAGCTGCCATATGCCCAAGGAGCCTCTGAAATTTTTTCAGTAGGACCGCTGTCCTGCCCTTGAATGAATTCAAGCAGTTCAGCACCGACCGTTCACGTTCCTCTGTGAGGCGTGCTGTCTGTTCGACCGAATCCAACTCCATACCGAGAAAAGAGATCCTCCGCATCGGGTAGAGTTTGCTCTTTTCCCAGTTGACCCAAAGACCCAACTGGCTGAGGTGCCAGAGTACCAGGTCCCTGTGCTCGCACAACTGATCACGAGACTGTGCTAGTATAAGCCAATCGTCAAGATAGTTGAGGATGCGAACACCCTGCTCTCTGAGGGGAACAAGAGCCCCCTCCGCGACTTTCGTGAAGACACGGGGAGACAGGGACAGCCCGAAGGGCAGGACCTTGTACTGGTATGCACGTCCTTCGAACGCGAACCGCAGAAATGGTCTGTGGTGCAGAAGGATCAACACATGAAAGTACGTGTCCTTCAGGTCAATCGCTGCAAATCAATCTTGGGGATGGATGCACCCGAAGATGCGTTTCTGCGTCAACATCTTGAACAGTAACTGGTGAAGGGCCCGGTTCAAGACACGCAGATCCAAGATTGGTCGTAACCCACCGCCTTTCTTGGG
>NW_015558680.1:176830-178319 GCF_001515605.1 Sinocyclocheilus anshuiensis | reverse complement strand
AAGGGTGGTGAGGGAGGATGAACCAGCAGGTCGGTTTCCGGCAGTAAAAGGCGGCCTGGGAAAGCATAGCCGACATCTCTGGATCCAATTCAGGCCTTGCCACCATCCCGGAAGGCGGCAGCGCAGCCGAATCTTCCTCTCCAGAGAGCTCTCCCTCTGATGCAGTGATTGACATCTGGTCGTCGGGAGGAGCACCGAAGGATACCGCTGGTACGCTCTTTGAAGAGGGCCCAGTCCTTTGGCAGCTTAACTGGTTGCGAAGCGCCAGAGGAGCGATAGTCCCCCGAGGGTTGGTTCCCTGAGGGGTTTGCCACCGCTGTAACCCTCAAACCCCCCGTGCTACTGCTGGAAGTAGCCCTCGCCTGGCAGCCGCCAGGACGAGCACTAGATCGCGGCAGAGGCAACGGAGCTCCACCCACCTGGCTGCCGCCAGGACGAACACTAGATCGTGGCAGAGGTCATTGGAGCTCCGCCCCGCTGGAGGAAACGGAGCCTGGCCCGCAGCTCCGAGATGGTCATCTTCCCGCAATGGGAACATGACTCATCCGTGAACGCCACCTCAGCGTGTTTAATGCCCAGACACGTGAGGCAGCGATCGTGACCATCACCCGGCACCAGGTAGCGACAGCATCCAGAAACGCACGGGTGAAATGGCATCTTTAAAAAGACAATTATTGACGATTATTATTAGACAATAAGACCCGCTTATTGTAGTCTTTTAGAGAAACTGGCTCTTTTAGGGAAATGCTCTTTTACGTGCTGAGACGCACAGAGGAAACGGCCATTTGCAGCACGAGAGGGGGTAATGCAGCCTGAAGTGCGCAACCCACTCGACACAGGAACGACCACCGCTGAAGCACCATCCGCCAACACAAAAAGCTCCCGAGAGCGCGCTAGACTCGTCACACACGAAGCAGTTTCGTAGGAGCAGAATGATGTTGTCGCTCGGCTTCGAAGCGAAAAGCTGGTATGCGTTGCACCGGCTGCCTTTTTATGCTCATGCTGTGATCAGCGGCAGCTGGATGCAATCATCGCATGCCAATGTGCATTGACTCGTTTAGTTTACACTCGAAGTGGATTGGTCTCTCTAAGCAAGATCCCAATTCGTCGGTCACGACGTAACTCGTAGTGACTGACTGAAAGGGAACAATAGTGTTATGTGTTGTTTAATGTACTGAACTCTGACCTTTCTCCAGGTGCATTCTCTTGGCCTCGTGGCTGATGTCATGAGTTGCCAGATCGCCCTCTTTAGGCCCAGGTAAGATGCTGGGAGACAGGCCCAGTAACGCCTGGTTCATTGACAGTCCGTTCTGATGCACAGCTTTGAGAGAACACAGAGACACATTATTCCCATCTCCACACGCTCTCAATCGACAACGCAAAACACCTCGAGTGATAAATAATGATTTGAGTTGTAAAGAGCCCTCATTGTCCAGTGGCTAGAGAAGGTGAATAAGTCCTTGGCTTTCAAATGTTTGTGACTGGGGGT
>NW_015558680.1:147238-175239 GCF_001515605.1 Sinocyclocheilus anshuiensis | reverse complement strand
TGTAACCCTCAGACCGCCCGTGCTACTGCCCGAAGTAGTCCACGCCTGGCTGCCGCCAGGACGAACACTAGATCGTGGCAGAGGTCATTGGAGCTCCGCCCCCCTGGAGGAAACGGAGCCTGGCCCGCAGCTCCGAGATGGTCATCTTCCCGCAATGGGAACATGACTCATCCGTGAACGCCACCTCAGCGTGTTTAATGCCCAGACACGTGAGGCAGCGATCGTGACCATCACCCGGCACCAGGTAGCGACAGCATCCAGAAACGCACGGGTGAAATGGCATCTTTAAAAAGACAATTATTGACGATTATTATTAGACAATAAGACCCGCTTATTGTAGTCTTTTAGAGAAACTGGCTCTTTTAGGGAAATGCTCTTTTACGTGCTGAGACGCACAGAGGAAACGGCCATTTGCAGCACGAGAGGGGGTAATGCAGCCTGAAGTGCGCAACCCACTCGACACAGGAACGACCACCGCTGAAGCACCATCCGCCAACACAAAAAGCTCCCGAGAGCGCGCTAGACTCGTCACACACGAAGCAGTTTCGTAGGAGCAGAATGATGTTGTCGCTCGGCTTCGAAGCGAAAAGCTGGTATGCGTTGCACCGGCTGCCTTTTTATGCTCATGCTGTGATCAGCGGCAGCTGGATGCAATCATCGCATGCCAATGTGCATTGACTCGTTTAGTTTACACTCGAAGTGGATTGGTCTCTCTAAGCAAGATCCCAATTCGTCGGTCACGACGTAACTCGTAGTGACTGACTGAAAGGGAACAATAGTGTTATGTGTTGTTTAATGTACTGAACTCTGACCTTTCTCCAGGTGCATTCTCTTGGCCTCGTGGCTGATGTCATGAGTTGCCAGATCGCCCTCTTTAGGCCCAGGTAAGATGCTGGGAGACAGGCCCAGTAACGCCTGGTTCATTGACAGTCCGTTCTGATGCACAGCTTTGAGAGAACACAGAGACACATTATTCCCATCTCCACACGCTCTCAATCGACAACGCAAAACACCTCGAGTGATAAATAATGATTTGAGTTGTAAAGAGCCCTCATTGTCCAGTGGCTAGAGAAGGTGAATACGTCCTTGGCTTTCAACTGTTTGTGACTCGTGGTATACCTCATCTCCAAATCAATGCGCCAGTCAATCAAAATCACATTTGCCACTCTGCCTGGTGCGTGCATTTCTCAGTGTAATTCTCTATAACATCTGAGATGAGACAAGAGAACTTCAGCAAAAAAGTAAAAAATATACAACTGTCTGTTTATAAATAAATGCCTCTTTACAAAAACATGTGAAAGTCTGAGACCACTAGTAAAAGTATTTTTAATAAAATTTCTTCACTACAGATGATATTACTAGCACAATAATTTTAGAAAAAATTTAATTACAAATAAAAAAGGCAAAAAAAGTAAACAGTTCTCGTACTAATTAAACAATGGGGTTTGCTTCAACAAAAACAGTACTGGAACTCCACAAGTTTGTGTAAACTGACAAAAATGTAATTTGACTTGTGGCTTAGAAATTGAGCATAGTTTTATTAATATGCCTAAATGTCTTATTTATTTTACATCATACATTTTCTTTATTGAAAATTCTTTAATTCTTTTAAAAAGATATTTTTATATACAAACCCCATATTTTCAATGCAACTTTTGGACCTCAAATAAGTTTTGAATTAAAACAAACAGTTACTCGTTAAGACGCCAGAATAGCACCATAAAACATGGTAGCATATTTCAGAGATGACGAGAAACATACATACAGGCTCTCTCAAGTGATCAAATACATTGTTTTTATTTTATGGCACAGCTAATGATGAAAACATTTGAGGTCTGTCTTTGCACAACATGAGCCAGATCGAAACTTTAAGATTAAAAAACAACTAATATATCTCTGTGCCATCAGTTGAAAACAACAGAAAGTGGGGAAGGGACGCACATGTGCTACGCTCTTAACAAGAGGCATTTTTAGTGCGGTATTTAGTAGCTCTTGAACGCGTGTGTGCCGGTGTGCAGAGATGCTGGAAGAGACGAGGGAGAGAAATTGAGAGACAAAGAGAGTGGGAGAGAGATTTATGAGGTGAACATACGCATTCTGTCGGAGGAGTTCTCCGTGTGCGCGGGAGAGCTGGAGACGCTGCTGCTGCGCTGGGATGAGGGACGGCTCCCCGGCCTCCTGCCGTCTTCCAGAGAGGGGGCAGGGGAAGGACTGTCGGGGACGCGTTCCTGCACAGCCAACAGGAAAAACAAACACAGCTAGGGCGGCCATTACATGACACACTCTTTTCAGCAACACACTTCCACATACACACAAGCGTCCGTGCTTTTTTTTGTTGTTGTTTTTGAGACACTGTCGCCCCCCACCCCTTCTGCATCCTTTCCCTGCTTTCTTTCCCAGGCTATTGTCTGACTGACTGCTCCCTGCAATGCCGTATGAAAGCACAGATCACGCAGCCCCCTCCACCTTCCCTCAATGGCTGATGAGAGATGTGCACGACACAATGAGAAAACGGCACCGTGGGTTACCTTAATCACTGATGTCACCATTCGGGATGGGGCACTCTGTCCCTGTGCTGCGGCGGCCATATTGGCGATTGTGCTGAGGTGGTTCATCTGACTCATCGCCATGGTGACGGATGCGGGAGGCAGGCTGACAGGGATCAGGGGGTGGGGCATCATCATAAACGGCAGTTCCAAGCCTGAAGATGAGAGAGGAGAGTAGCTGATTAATTAATCATTTCTGGCATTAAGTTGTGTGCAAATGGAAGACGCGTGTGCGACAGAAAAGAAAGCATACTGCTGAAGAAGGGAGGAAGATTTAAAGGAGAAACGCTATGAATTATTCACATGTGACCTATTGTGCAAGCGCTGTCGCTTACAGAGTAAATATTCATTAAATAATAATCGTCATATTAGATACTGTATTATATTAAAGCTATCTGACGACTATAAAAAAATTAATAATTGCAGCATTTTCAAGCCATTATGGTCATTAGAAACATAAATATTCACTTTCGTTGTTAATAATACATATCGCTGTTAATAATATATAGCGTTACGGCGATTGCAGTCATAATAACCTAATAATTGTGAAATTTAAACTAATCTTTATTATGTTGGGAAAGGGAAAAATTATGGAAATATTTCACCATTAATAGTAAATGCATTCAAAATATCTGCCGAAAAATAAGGTAAAAAAAATGTTTTTGGGGGGGGGGGGGGCTTCAGTGTCACCGCTCCTCGGAGAAGCATTGTACATTTCCATAAGAAAGATGACCAGCAGATGCACAGAGAAAACACATTCCCCGACATTAAAAAGGAGGCGGAGATTAAAAGAACGAGAGGCCAAGCAGCACCTTGTAAAGGCGTCTCTCCTCGAGTGCCGAGTCTGAATCAATTACCGCTCGCAGGACCGGACTCAATTAAAACCTGCCACGGCGCCAGCGTGTGATTGCAAGATACTTACAGCCCCACGTCGAAACAAATTGAGAGAGGCATTCATGCACGTATCTACATTCAGAGCTTTCGAAAGCCAGATTGAGTGCCGGCATGCCTTTGTGATTCGCTCAAGAAGATCTGACTGGATTTCAAGAGGGAGGAGAAACGTATTAAAGTCTGATATGACTTTGCTTTTGTCATTTAAATGGGCGTCCTTTATCAGCCCGGCTGTGAATGATGTCTGTTGTGTTGACCGACTTCCACAAAGCAGAACTCTGCGTGTGTGAATGACTGCGGGCTTAAAGTAGCAGACTGCTCTCAGGGGCCTAATCTCTCTCCCCGTCCCACCTCCTTTCATGTTCTGCCATCCTTAAGTGATGTTTCAGCCATAATGGCCTATTGAAAAGCATAAGAAAACATGATACAAGCTAAAAGAGGTCCACCAAGGCTTTTCAGACAGACTGAAAGGCGATGAACTGTGGATGTCTAGAATCCAGATGTCTGATGAAACAGTCGCATTGTTCATCAACTGTTTTTTTTTCTTCTTTTGTAGTTTTCAACAGATTTGAAAAAAACAAACAAACAAAAAAAAACACTTCAGACACTGTCAAGGCCATTTTACTATATTAATGAACTTATCTTGTTAATAAAGATTTTTATTTCATAAAGACACCCTTTTCTGTTGTGTTGCAGATTATTGATTTAATTACAAAAGAACAAAATCAATGAAAATATAAGACACCTGAGCAACTAATTTATACTTATTTCAAGATGTAAAGATTTGGACGATTTGTGTCAATTCAAACTTACAGTAGAGTCCTGAGAATACATTAGAAATTAGACAAATATAAATGTCATACTCTCTGAAGGGTGAAGGCAAATAATTATTTTAAAGGGTTTGTAACACTCCAAAGAGAAAGGAAAAATTGAAATCGCATCATATGACCCCTTTAATACAGGTTTAACCATCAACCAAAAATTACTGTTACTATGAATACCAGACAGACAGACAGACAGACAGATAGATAGATAGATAGATAGATAGATAGATAGATAGATAGATGCAGACAAAGAGAATACAATCAAACAAACAAAGGAGACAAAAATATATACTTTGTCATTTATTTATTGAGAGAAATGATCCAGTGTTAAAAATCTGTGAGTGGCAAAAGTATTTGAATCTTTGCTTTCAGTATCTGGTGTGACCCCCTTTTTGCAGCAATAACAGCAGCTAAACGTTTCTTGCAACTGCTGATCAGTCCTGCACAACGGCTTGTTGGAATTTTTGCCCATTGCTCAGTACAGAACCACTTCAACTCTGTGATGTTGGTGGGTTTCCTTCTATGAACTGCTTGCTTCAGGTCCTTCCACAACATTTCAATTGGATTAAGGTCCAGACTTTGACTTGGCCACTCCAAAACATTAACTTTGTTCTTCTTTAACCATTCTTTAGTAAAATGACTTGTGTGCCTGGGGTTGTTGTCTTGCTCCATGACCCACTTTCTCTTGAGATTCAGTTCTCAGACTGATGTCCTGACATTTTCCTTTAGAATTTGCTGATATAATTCAGAATTCATTGTTCCATCAACGATGGCAAGCCGTCCTGGACCAGATGCAGCAAAACAGGCCCAAACCATGATACTACCACTACCATGTTTCACAGATGGGATAAGGGAATGCAGTGTTTTTCTTTCTCCAAACATAATGCTTCTCATTTAAACCAAAAAGTTCTAGTTTGGTCTCATCCATCCATTAAACATTTCTCCAATAGCCCTCTGGTTTGTCCACATGATCCTTATCAAACTGCAGATGGGCAGCAGTTTTTTTTTTGTGTGGCTTTCTCCTTGCAACTCTGTCATGCACATCATGGTTGTTCAGTGCTCTTCTGATGGTGGACTCATGAACTTTAACATTAGCCAATGTGAGAAAGGCCTTTAGTTGCTTAGAAGTTACCCTAGGGTCCTTTGCAACCTCGCAGACTATAACACATCTTGTTTTTGGAGTGATCATTGTTGGTGGACCGCTCCTTTGTACACAGTCTGTCTGACTGTGGATTTGGGAAGTCCAAACTCTTGAGAGATGGTTTTGTAAACTTTTCCAGCCTGATGAGCAACAGCAACACTTTTTCCAAGGTCCTCAGAGATCTCCTTTGCGCGTTAAATATCGCATGCGATTTATCGTGCAGCCCTAGTTTGTACCATGATTCATTTCTACAAACATCAGACTTTGATAGATCCCTGTTCTTTAAATAAAATAGGGCACACACTGACACCTGATAGTCATCCCAGTCATTGAAAACACCTCTGAACAGATGGACTCTAATTTCACCTTAAAATTAACTGTTAAACATACTTTTGCCACTCACAGATATGTAATATTAGATCATTTTCCTGATTAAATAAATGACAAAGTATCTTTTCATCTCATTTGTTTGATTGGGTCCTCTGTCAACATTCAGGACTTGCATGAAAATCTGATGATCTTTTGAGTTATATTTATACAGAAAATTCTAAAGGGTTTACGAACTTTTAAGCACCGCTGTATATGTTATCATTTTCTTGGGATTTGACCTGAACCAAGGATAAAACCTTGCTTGCTTCTTAATAATACATATTATTATTATTATTATTATTATTATTATTATTATTATTCATGTGGGCAGTTAAACCACATAATATATCTGATTTTAAACTACACTAAAAATATAAAATTTAATTTAACTCAGGAATTAAAAACGTGTTCACCATAGAGGATGTGCTGTTCAGGTCATTGTCTGAATGAATTTAATTTTTAATACTGTAATTTTTAAGTAAGATCCGGACAAAAAAGTATTTTTTTTTAAGCGCGTCATGTCATTGCCTACTCTTTTCGAACTTATTTAGCCTACAAGAGGGATAAACTGCTGCAATTTGCATGAATTAAGAACTGAGATATTATTGTCAAACAGATGAACTTTGATTCCAGTAATCCTTAAAAAGAGGCAGACTGAAGCAGCCATTGTCTGGTGAAAGCTGGCTTTCTGAGCACTAGCAGCCTGCATTATCCTGTGAGGGAGGAAGCTTTCCCTTGACAAAAATTAAACCAGCTCCTACTTGGCACTTTATTATCTCTTCAACTGAGTGATTTATTGTTTGTGGAATGAAAGCAAAAGAGGAGGAAAATTACATTTTCAGCAGAGCCTGGACCCATTCTGCCTCTACTCCTCTGTCCTGGAAGAGCTCACGACAAACAATAATGTCAGCTGTAATTGATCTGAGGTTGCCGGTTAGCCCTCCAGTAAAAGCCCACTATTTAAGCGACAATCCGCCCTGCCTGCTCCTCAGATGCTGTCTAATGAAGCTGTCCATCTCTGCTATTTACCTTCTCTTAAATGGAAGAGGAAAGATGTACTGTATGAAGCCGAGCCAGGGAAGATTTGCTTTCCTCCAGTGAAATAGGACCTGCAGATGCCGTTGGAATGTGTAATTGGCTGCCGGAGTCGGAGACGGGGGTTCCAGCGCTAATTAAATGACTTGTTTCTGGCCTATCCATCTTTGTTTGCGAGAGCAACGTGACGGAGCAGTATGTTGTAAATGCTCTTACCTAAACAGACATTGTTTTGCTCGTCCCTTTGAATTGAGAGCCAAAATCTTCCGCCTTTTGAAGTAGCTGTTGAATCGGAATAACAATTTAACAGTTTTTCATGTGGCGTTTCAGAATGGCAGATTGTTATTTGTTGCGATGCCCATTGTTATAAAGAGGTCTCACCGGTTGCCTTAAACAATGATCGATTTAAAAAAAAACTGTCAAGGCTTTTCGCCCACAGGTTTCTCATTCAAATTACAAATCATGCTACATTTTAATTGTAAACATGATACAGGCCACTCATAAATGCATTCTCTATAACAAAGGACCTTCAATCATAAAAAGGCAGCGCTCCACCTGTGTAGAGAAAGTGTTATTGGAATAAAAGCATAGGTCCTTCATAAACAGACACGAGACTGCTTCACTAGTAAGGGTATATATTGTTTTCTTTTTCCCAGATGGCATAGCTAGTCAAGGCTGTTAAACGCTGTAACTCATTAAGGGCCGTTAAAGAAAGGTATTTCACTTTGAAGTAGCCACCCACGGTCTTTCTGTGTCATTGAGAAAAACTTTAAAGTATTTTCTTCCTGTTTATAATCTTAATGCTAATCATAAAAAAATAACATCTTGAATTTGTTAATATCCCTCCAAAAATGATAATAAAAAAGAAACAGACCTGTACACTATCACCAACAATCACGCAGCGCTGAAAACACCCCCAGACGCTTGAGTATTTGTTGCAGGCAATATTTAAAGCCACAAGAACAGAGAAACTGCATCCTTGTGTAAAATAGGCATTTACTATGCTCACTCTGAAGTGAGAGTGCTTAATAAGAAACAGAGGCTAAAGAAAAACATCTATTACACAGTTGTGAGTGTAAAAAATAATGGAAACAAAACATCTCTGGTTTGAAGAAGTAGCATAATTACGCAGACCCGCAACCACCCAACCCCCCACAACCATCAAAGCAAACGTGGTAGGGATTATGCAGGAGACAGACAGCATTGTTTTATTATTTATTTATTTATTTATTATTCTTCCTCTAGGAGGATAAAGGCCCAGCAGCAGTTCTTGGCATATGATGGAATGCTTCCCCCCCCCCCCCAGACACTGGAGTATTTGTTGCAGGTGATATTTGAAGCCACAAGAACAGAGAAACTGCATCCTCGTGTAAAATAGGCATTTACTATGCTCACTCTGAAGTGAGAGTGCTTAATAAGAAACAGAGGCTAAAGAAAAACATCTATTACACAGTTGTGAGTGTAAAAAATAATGGAAACAAAACATCTCTGGTTTGAAGAAGTAGCATAATTACGCAGACCCGCAACCACCCAACCCCCCACAACCATCAAAGCAAACGTGGTAGGGATTATGGAGGAGACAGACAGCATTGTTTTATTATTTATTTATTTATTTATTATTCTTCCTCTAGGAGGATAAAGGCCCAGCAGCAGTTCTTGGCATATGATGGAATGCTTTTGGTCCAGCATCGCTATTTGTTACGTTGTATGTGATGAAAACAAAACAATATGACATTCTTCTTTTTATATAAAAACATATCATTGAAGTACATTTTATTTTAATATTTATCTTAATTTTATTTTATTCTCCAAAATGACAGAGGCCAAATGAAATGGCAATGGAGAGAGAGAGAGAGAGAGAGAGAGAGAGAGAGAATTTTAATTAATAAATAAATAATTGTAACTTTAAATTTGGCCATTTCTAAGATGCAGGCATTTAGAAAAATAAAATAAAATAAAATAAAATAAAATAAAAATAATTTTTATTAGGTATATTAACACTAATTAAATATAAAGCCATAGGTTAATTTTTTTGTTTCTGGTGTGTGCCACAGCTTGGTCTCACATACACTGTAACTTGAGCTGGTTAACGCAATTACCTGCATGGTACGAGATGCCCAGACACAGGCTTCATCACATTACTGAAAGCACACCCAATTTGGAATTGAATTGGTTTCAGCTTAAATGTGTCCCGTATCATTCTCCATAAACTACTGCTGGTTTAGGGAAAGCAGAAGGGAGCAGACATTACCAGCAGATGTTTCCACTGAGGGTACAATATATTCAAGTCCAATCAATAACCCCCCTCCCTGAGGGACTGTGACACCCAGGCAGAGCTGAGGGGGGGAATCATTTCCATCAGATACTGAGCAAAGGGTCCCGTTTAACAAGATTGCTTTCGGTCAATGGCAGGCAGTTGTCATTTGACTCGGACACTGAAATGAAATGTATCGAACGGCATTATCAATCACAAAGTGCACGGGTCCATGGGAAGGCTTTCCAGTGGATAAGACAGCCTCTTGCATCATCTGTTCTAATTACAAAATTAGCATCACGTTGCAGAGGCTGCATCTTTGTATGATTCTGAAATTCCTTGTGAAAGGAGATTTGTTATGTTTGTCATACCGCTTTGGTCTTATTAAATGTGCTTAAAGGGATAGTTCACCCAAAAATGGAAATTATGTAATTATTTACTCACCCTTATGTGTTTCAAACCTGTATGACTTTTTCTTCTGTGAACAATGTGTGTGTGTGTGTGTGTGTAATGCACACAATAAAAATCAGTGGGGTCCAGTTTTGTTTTGGAACCAACTGATTATATGGACAAAAACAGATGTTCAAAAATTATAATCTTTTGTGTTTGACAGAAGAAAGTCAGTCAAACAGGTTTAGATCAGGGTTATTATAGTTAACTAAAACTAAATCTGAAACTAAAATTAAAGCCATTAAAAAGACATTTTTTGTTACTTGAAATAAAATAAACATTAACTGAAATAAAATAAAATATTAAAAAACTTTAAATTTCAGTTGGTTGCCAAGGCAACATTTCTCATTTTTATTTAGTTTAACTTAATTCTACAACTACAAGTACTAAAATAAGTAAAACTAAGATACAAACTAATAAAAACTGTATAGACATATACCAAAAAAACTAATCAAATCTAACCGAAAATATAATAATAAAAATTGATTCTAAATATTAATAAAAACTATAACAGTATCTCAATGACACCAAAATATCACTGGTTTGGATTGACATGAGGGTGAATGATGAATACATTTTCATTTTTGAGTGAACTAACCCTTAAAAAATTGTTTCAGGTCTTCCAATTAAAAAAAAAATCATTAATATCATAATAGCTTCTTCATGACAGCTATGAAATTAAAAGAAAGTGGAGATTTCCAGATAATTAACCTGCTTAAATAAATAAAATATAACAATTATTTAAATATTATTTTATTCTATTTTTATTTATATAACATAAAACTGTTTTATATTTTAGACAAATAAATAAAAAACATACAATCTAAGTTTTTATATATACTGTACACACACACACACACACACACACACACACATATACAAATATAAACAATATATTGAAAGAACTGCCTTTAAAAATATTTTTTTCAGGTCTCCAAATAGAAAAGAAAAATCATGGTTGAGATCTCTTTAAATGATCTGATTTGATATCCACATTACTTTTCTAGCTCTACAGTATATTGTCTCATTAGTGTCTATTTCCATTTCTTCTAAAGACATTCAGTACAAACATCTGAAACAAACTAAACATAACAGAACTCTTAAGCTAAAAAACAGCTACTTTTGAACACTCAAATTTCCTCTGGGTTACTAAGAAATGTTCAGTTGCACAGATTCCTGTATTTCATACATGTACTACATGGGCTAAATGCAGGCTACTTTCTGTAACTTGAGGTGGTGGGATGATTTGTTCTGGCATAAAGCCTGACCCAGAGCAGGATCGCTTGTCTGGTTTGGGTTAATGGGGCTCCAGGCATGATTGATACCCATGAGTGATAATGGCCGCGCCTTCATTTCTTATGTTCTAATTGCAGCAATGTTATTATCACTGCAATAATCATGGCAATATTCCAATTGCACCACATCCTCTCTGTCATCATAAGGCGCAGTGGTTACGCGTCACGCACCGGTTTGTTTCTCTCCCGTAATTGAGTGCCGTGAGGTGACCTATCAGAGCAATATTCTAAGCAGTCAAAGCGCATGCATCTTTCACATTATGGACCGCAGAGGCTTATCGTGTGTGAAAGGTTGAATGTCATTTAATACATGTATTGCATTTACACCATGTGACACTGTCTTTTCAAATTGCGCAGATCTCTTCATCCCTATCTTTGCCTCCAAAGGTCACTCAATTCCACTTATAAATGCAACCTGACAGAGATTAGTAAAGAGGGACGGGCAACGCACCATGTCTCACAACTGAATCAAACAGCTCCAAATTAATTCATCCAATTAATGAAGAACGAGTTTTAATGTTGATGAGGCTCGACAAGTAAACCGGTTACTTATTTATTTCATTTAGTCTGTGGCCACACAAATATCTGCATAAACATATAGTGTGTTGGTGCCGGCTATGCTCACTGCAGTAACATGGAGCTGTGCTGCTTTTCAGAGATGATAGAGCATGATACGGATCATTACAGAAATAATGTTTAATCAATTCCCATTTTGTAATCTGTTTCTGCAGTTGTAGGCATTTGTGTACACCAGCGCTTTGCACATTTTTACACCCGACTCCCCCCTCTTCCAAAATCATGCATATTCAATTTTATGCTGATGCTTAACTGTCGATGCAACCGGAATTAAAACAAGCAATTCGACTTCATTAAAAAAGTAAGTGATTATCGAGTTATCTTTTTGAAATTCTATTAAAATGTGTGACGCTCTCCACTTATCTGTCACCTGCTTCCCAGGAGCACAACACACTAATAGAGGCACTCAGAAAAACGAATGCCCAGGAGAGGCCGCGTGTCTCTCTAAACTCAGCCCTGGTTCTCATCGTGGTCTCAGAGCTATTACTAATGCTTCATGCCTTCCCGTGAAGAGCCCTGCTGATGTTTAAGGCGAGACAAAACAGCATTCAACAATGTAAACTGACACAGGTAAGGTGGTTTTGAAGAAACTGGCTATCTGTGATTCTAAATGCCTACAGTGGGACTGTAGTGGGACTTTCTGCCGGTGCGACTCAGATGTGGCTAGGAAGTGAACAACGTGTTTTTACCGTTTAGCTGCAGGCTGGTTTTTCACTCAGCAGACTTCTGGGCAATATATCACATTTTCATAGTATATTTGTGGTGATTTAATTTAAGCAACATCATGGATATGATGATGATTTTATTGCACTTTAATTTTGCCAGGAAAGTTTCCTGAAGACAATATCTATGAACTGGATCCAAGTTAATTTCCCTGAATAAGTTCAAACTGTTCACTTTGATTCATTAATTAAAAACTAAAAAAATTGACGTAGTTTAAATAAATCGTCATTCACATTCATATTATTAAAAACACAGAACACAGCTGCACGTTTTCTTTACATTTAGTTCTATTAAAGCATTTGAATATATTAAAAATTCCATATATGTGAAAAACAAATTTTTTTGGATACTTTACTAAAAAAACTAACTTATTGTATGCTATTTAATTGCTATACTAAAAAAATATATAACATTGTATACATGGAAATATTGATGTTTATTATTATGTAATGTAAACTGAATATAAATTAAATATATTATGTGTTCATTCAGTGTAAAACAGTGTGGGAAACATGCCTCAGGTTTTTTTTTTTCTTAAAAAATTATTCACTGTATTTTAGTTGTTGGATTAAACACTTTCAAAACAACTGTTCTTTTGGAAAACTCAATCAATCATAAAAAAAAAATCTAAATCACAGGAAACATCATCAATTTAAACTGAATAAATAAATATTTAACCAGATTTCATCCAAAAAAGAGATTAGCTATAACTATATCAACCTGACTTGATGAAGGCATGATAAAAGAAAGGAAGAAAAAGTGAAAGTCAAACAGACACGATTAAACCGAAAACGTTCTTCTGTTTGCCGTTGCTGTGCCACGTTTAGCAGTGCGAGGCCGCCAGATTGAAAAACAAAGTGCAACCCTTGTTGGATTTGTCCTTCCACAGTGTGGGATTTATTATTAGAAAGGACATAAACAGACTAATTAAATCACAGCAGTCGAGGCTGAGATGACAGCTGGTGCTGTGTGTGACCAAACAGATCCCTATCAAAGAGCAGGAGGCATGGCTCACTCAATCCGTCCTCTATGGGGAGCTATTTTAAGAGGCCCGGCATTGAGCACGAACGCTTTATGCTAAATGAGAACTCGATGTACAAGCTGGCTGATTATAAAGACGTGACACGGCCCCAATGCATGATGGATGTGCCTGCTATAAAGACAATGGGTTTAGGGTCTATGTTTTCTGATAGGTGTTGAGGAAATGTGACAGCACTCATCAGACAGATATCGCACCGCTCCTGTCTTCCTCAGTGTCAGTTAAAAGTATTGTCGAGCGCTTGACGCAGTGATGCATTGAATTTGTGACGAGATCGCTCTTGACAGTGTAACAAGTACAATAAGAGGCATGAGTCTTACAGTTATTAATGTGTTTGCAAGCATATCCATATGGTTAAGTATATAATGAGAGAGATTTTGACTGCTTCAAAGACTGTTAGTTCCCCTTTGAAGTGATTCTTCAACTCGTGCGTCAAAAAAAAGGGTAACTGCCACAAATGAATATATTTTGAGTAATTATTACAAGATTTGAAACACCACCGGTTGATTGGCTGCACATTTTGAAACCACCGATGAGAAGAAAATATGGTTTTAACAATTCAATAATGGCAAGCGCAATGAAAACAACTTAATCAATGGCACTGCAACGTTTGCAAACAAGAGCTTGAATTATAACACCAATAATTGATTCCCCACCTCCCCGCTGTTTTTTTCTTTCCCTCCCGTCATGTCATTTCCAATCGATTCTTTCCTGTGTATAATGATGAGAAGTTTCCCGAGTTTGTTTTTCTCTTTCACCCACTCCACCAGTGGAAATTTGCAAGCTGCACCAGCAGCTTAACCAAAAAGGATTAACTCCCATATCCAACCGAGAACACAGATAATGCTCGGTAATTGGTAAAAAATGAAGATGAATGGGACAGCAAGATAAGGACCAATTAGCTCCTCCACACTTACAGCTGCGGTCTCTCTACAGATCCATCTCTTGAGTACTGGCCTCCTCTGCCAGAAGAAGCCTGGCGGAATTAGCGGCCTGACCTCATCGATGGTGGGAAGCCCACCCATCATCTTCCTCCCTTCACTTTTAATTCTGTCCCTAACATAGACACCTGTCACCAGCCCTGACGTGACAGGCTCGCACTCCCCACATCCCCAAAATGCTAAACGCCAGGTCTGGGCCAGGTCTGAGCACGCTAACTTACTAAATCGGAGAAACCCACAAAAACATGTGCGCACATACATGCCTGAAAGTTTGTCGCTTATTTCATTATGGCAGCATCATCTGGTTGGTGATACACACAATTCCCCCATCTAATTACGGAGAGGATTTAAGGTCCATTAACGTTGCCGTGGCAAGGAATCAGATGCAAAATGGCACCCAGTGGCCACCAAGAGAGTGATTCTTTTCACCTCCTTCCATTTCTTAACCCGAAGGCTGCAAATGCGTGAGTCACAAGAAAGGAAAGAAAGAAAATAACAATGAATAAATAACCAAACAATTCACCTTGCTGAAAGGGGCAGGTGTTGGTTTTGGTTCAGGTAAATTCAATGCGAGGGAATGGATCGCTGTTTGTGTGTCTTCCAGGCACATGTTTTGCTTGGTTTGTGATCTGTAATTGTGCCGTTTCCTGTGAGTCAATGGAACAATCCACATTGTAAGAAAAGGGAACCCCCACCTCCTTGAAAAAAAGCTGGGGAAGAATCAAAAGGGAAGCGAGCACTAAGCTTAATCACGTTCGCCTCCTCCTCTCTCGCTCAGGGTGTTTGGCTATTTGGCTCCAACTTAAACTGGCTGACTGTTTTTCTCTCTGTTTTTGTAATTAATAATAGTGATGTGAGCCGGTGAGAGTGATTGAGTTGAATATTTAATGCAGAAGAAACATTAGCCCATCCAATTTGCATCAACACCAACAAGTCCAGAGGAGAGTACAATGTCCTTCACACACGTACTATCAACACTTCAGACTAAATCTGTTCTAGACTATACTGCAAATCTCCATCAGAATATATATCAGTGGTGGAATAGAAAAGTATTCATATTTGAGGGGGGTAAATAGTAGCAACCATACACAACACCCTACACTGAAAAAAAATGGTGAAGGATTTATCTTAAAACAAATCATTTCAAATACAAGTAACATTTAACTAAACATGATATTTTCAAGTAGAATGAATAAAATAGTATTTTCTTGTAAAACATACTCACTAACATAGACCACTTTGAAAAATATTTTTTTTTACAGTTTAGAAACCCTTTTAGAAACCCCGAATGCCCTTTCAACCATTCACAGCAAATGTATTACACATGTATTATTATTATTTTTGGTATTTATTGTGTGTTCTGTGTTAACCCCCTCTAAGTGACATTTAAAAAAAATACACTTGCAGTGTCTCTAAATAAATCATCACAGCATATGCAACTGTTTTAATATAGCACCGGCTCACTTCCTGCTCATGACATTGTCCACACCTGTCTGGAGAGTTTAGCTGAGTTCCTCTGTTCTAAAGTCATCTCTATATCTGTCAAATGATTTCAGACTCTGGACTCCAGCTGCAGAAAGCGCCTATAAGCAGGACATAATAGGCATTCACAGTCCAAAACCATTAGAGCCAATCACGGTGCTCCGAAAAGCAGAAGTCAGCAGAGCACCGCAGCTACACTCTTAAAAATAAAGGTGCTTCACGATGCCATAGAAGAACCTTTTTGTCTAAATGGTTCCATAAAGAACTTTTAACATCTGAAGAACCTTTCTGTTTCACAAAAGGTTCTTTGGGGCGAAAGAAGGGTATTCAGATTATAAAAAGGTAAGAAAGAGATGGTTCTTTAAAGAACCTTTGACTGAATGGTTCTTTGTGGAACCAAAAATGGTTCTTCTATGGCATTGCTTGAAGAACCTTTTGAAGCACCTTTATTTTTAAGAGTGTAAGAGTTTATTTTCACAGTTGTGTATTTTCTCTGGCACTCTTTTAAAACACCCCGATGTGATATCTCTCTCGGTTCTCTGGCGAAATGACCTTTCCGTTTTAATGCCGTAATGATCCAGAGCAGTGAGGGAATTCGCTGGGAGACGGGAATGGAAAACACTGTCTATTTCACTTAAAAACCTAATTTATGTTGCAATTAAAGGCTGAAAGGAGCTTGTTTCTCCCCTCTGGCTGGCTGAATAGAAGCAGCTATATTTCGCCCTCTTATCATACGGGTGACTCCTATTGGCCACCCCGTCACAGGAGAGTGCTTGATATAAACAAGAGATTGCACTGACATTCAGTAATCAATATTAGGATGGCTTCAGTACCAAACATCATTTGTCTCAGCCTCCATTCTTCTGACCAAATGAAGCATTCATTTAAATCATAAATCTGGGAGTGATTTAAATCCTGGAATGAGAGGCCCGCCTGCCTTTAATGATTTATTTTCTACATTTCTGCGAGCGAGAGATTTGTCCATACGCGGTGACAGGTCACCTTCAAACGCCAGAGGAAGACTGTTCATCACCATGCAGACTAGCATCTCATCGCTGCGAGTAAATATTAAAGTAAAAGAATCCAATTGATTGTGGATGGGCCGGAGAGGCGTCGCGGCCATATATTTCACTCAAAGCTTCTAATGCCTCTCTAGTTCAGCTCCTTCGCTCACTGCTGGGCCTGGAATTATTATTCTTCAGGAAGTCTGCATGCTCAAGGTTACAATTTAAATTGTAAAAAGATAAAAACAGTTTCTTATTAGCCCCATTGCCGCAGCCTCGCCTATTCTGATTCGCATTTATCTTTATTTCGGTGACCTCGTGGCCTCCCGCCGCCGTTCGCTGTTGGATGGCCTCAGCTCCACGCGGCTTCCTTTTGATAAATCTGCTTAGAGCGCACCGTGTTTTGCCAAAACTCCTAGTGTCAAATGCAGCTGGGAAATCCTCGACGCAGGGTGGATATTCACAATGGAAATCACACGCGCACGGTTCAGCTCAGGGATTATGGTAACTGAATCATTTGTAATGGATTTGTGGTTTAATATAACAGTGTAATTTCCACAAAAAATGGCTTTAAGTAATGTTGCAAAGAGACAGAAAAAAATCGGAATGTATCTGAGAAACGATTAATTGGAGCGGGGGACATTCAAAACCAATTTTCTTCACCAAATTGAATTAGAGGCTCACTTAATAGCTATTAGCTTTGGGATAAAGTGCTCATGGATGCATTTGATGTGTAGCTACTTTAAAAGTGTATTACCTGCTAATGATGAATTTGGAATCAACCAAACAAACTGACTGCTCAAAAGAAGATTACACAAAGCTTTCGAGTTTCCTTATAGATTTGGAAGTTTGCAGTTTAAACTGCATTTACGTGAGTTAAGGAACATTAGGAATTTTGCGTAGGTAAATAGCAGGAATTATGTTTAGTTTTATAACAGCAGATCAGTTTGTTCTTAAAGGGATAGTTCACTCAAAATTGTTGTTCCAAAACCGAATTAACCTTTAAAACCCAACTTTCTTTTGTGGATTAAAAAAAGATGATATGATGAAAAATGTCAAAGTGTGTTTTTGACTAAACTGATTTTTTGGACAAAATGGAAAAAGTGTGGACAAAAACAGTTCAATTCTTCAAAATATGTTCTTTTGTGTTCTAACTGAAAGAATGCAGGTTTGAAACAACATGAGGGTGAGTAAATGATGACAGAATTGTCATTTTTGGGTGAAGTATCCCTTTAAGTGTAAAGTCTGAAACCCTGTTAACTCTAGCATATGAGTGCTTCTATCAGTTTCTGGTCATCTGACTGGACAGTGCTAAGTACGGGTGTAAATGGGATCCAAAATGCTTTGTGAATGCTTAAACTATATGGGGAAGAAGGGGACATATGCATCGTATTTGTCGTGCAAACGCTAATCTGACCTGATGAGTCCCACCTACTCATGTGCCATGTGCTAAAACAAAGGTTTTAAGCAGGGCCTAAAACTAACCTTTTGCCACACCTGCCAATGGCCGGTGACATGTTCAAATTTACCAGCCAAAAATCTTTTTTACCGGCCATGAAACTCTTTTTGCAAAAACAGGCAGTTATTACTACTACAATAACTAAACATATTTACAATGTTTTTAATTTGTCCTGCTGGTGCATTTTCCCTCAATTTTACCTATTAATTATAGCCATTCAACATTACAGTATAATTGAAAGCCATTATTTTTAACATTTAATAGGCTCTGAAATATATAACAACTTTTAATTTAAGTGATTTTAAAACAATCTTCACATCTTCGTGCGTTGAAGCGCTACTGGTGCGCTGTCTGAAGCGGCTCAGCATATGCGTTCAGCCGAACGCGCAGCCTTTCAATATATACTTATACAATATATACCTATACTTCACTGGACCGTTTAGGCGGCGTAACTCCAGGTATGTGTCGTCACACTTTATTCTCGGGTTATGAAGAATAAAGAAGGGAAAAGTTAATCTTCTGAAATGAAGCAGCAAAATCTTCTCAGGTAAAAGTTATTAGAACAGTGTCTGGGGACAAGCTGGCCTTGTCACTTCATTGCATTGTTATAATTCATAAAAGTTGTACCCGCCAACTAGCGACTGACACTGTTACATGGACTCGCCGATGCTGATTTTTACTCGCATTTGGCGCTTGGCGAGTGTTAATTTTAGGCCCTGGTTTTAAGCATTGTATCTATGCATGGCCTTAAAGAAAATAACCTTTCAGTTAAAAATTGGGAAAGTGCATACATATACATGCACAATACTTTGTCTGATAGCAACATGCAGTGACAGACCACATGAAGCACGTGCATCTGAAATTAAGTTAATAGTACATAACTAAAAAATGGTAAATTGCATAAATAGAACAAAATGTGCTAATAACCAAAATAACTAAAATTATTTGTGCTTTTTTCTTTTTATTTCCTTTTTTTTAACTTAATCAACATTTAGTCATGAAACCAGATACCCTCCCCTCAAAATCTGATCACAAGTAGTCACAGAAGACACATTTGAGAAGCATGTTACTCCCAGGTGTAAACAGTGATGTGTCTTGCCTGACCACTTGTGACGGATCGCGAGACGTTTGCTAATACCAGGCCTGCATGCAGTGTGAGTCACTCTGCTGGTGGATGGTGACTCACCCAGACTGGAGCTGAGGTCTCCGTTCTCTGAGTCGGCCCCGAGCTGGGTGTTGCTTCCATGGTAGCTGCTCATCACCTCCAGTTTGATCTTCTTCACCTTCATGGCCTCTGCGATGGCAGCATTGGTGGCGGCCGCAGCTGCTGCAGCGGCGGCTGTGAGGCCTACAGCAGGAGGACATAAAGATGAAGTCACTGCACCATAAAGGTTAAACTAAAATGGGCCTAAAGCAAGGGTTTGGTCAAGAAATTCTTTTAGATTTTTTTTTCTAGTCATTTCATGGGGAGAAGAGACAGTAACATAAGAACAACAGATTCCACATTTTCGGGGGAAAACTAGAACTGATTATTTATTTATTTATTTATTATAGGATGCATTGGATGCAATTGGTGACAATAAAGACATTTATAATGTTACAAAATATTTATATTTCAAATAAATGATGTTCTTTTGATCTTTCTATTTATCAAAGAATCCTGAAAAAATGTTTCCAGAAGAAATATTACAAATATAACACTGACAAAAAAATAATTTTTCTTGAGCACCAAATCAGCATATTAGAATGATTTCTGAAGGATCATGCGACACTAAAGAATTAAGAAATGGTTGCTGAAAAATCAGCTTTGCCATCGCAGGAATAAATTACATTTTATAATAAAATAGAAAAGTTATTTTAAATTGTAATATATTTCACAATAAAGCATCCTTGCTGAAAAAAAGTAATAATAAAAAAAAAAAATTACTGACCCCAAACATTTTGACTGTTGTATTATTGTATATTATCGTTTAAAAATTGTAAATAAACAAATAAATAAAACCAAAAGCTAAATGGCTTGTTTTAAATGTTACAATTTGAATAACTTCAGACCTGCTAAAGATTTTTAAAAAAATGTATCCAATTGTTTTAGTATTCAATAGTATCCAATATTAATATATTATCTATGTAATCAATTATACAATTGTAATCAATGAACAATTTTAAACTCATGTTTTTGAGATCGCACATTACTTTGAGTAGGGCTTTACCTCAGAAAAGATAAGGGAAAACTGCTTCCTGCTCTTTAACTGTTTGGCACGGTCTTTTCTCCCATCACTAGCCTAACTCAGTCTAGCACCGCGTCTTAACTAGAGCGGATCATTTGCATCCCATCACCGACGGTAGCTTTGCTGTTTTTGATTACACAGCTGGCCCCATTGGACTGATGCAACGTTTTCTGCTGGAAGCCTCACTGTTGTGTACGTCTTCTCTCATTTCCATCTCTTTTTCTCTCTAAATACAAAGATGATGGCGTTAAGCTTTGATGGTGACAGATGGAGTCAGGAGAACATATCAGGACTGACATGTTGCCATGGTTTCTGTTTGTAAATAAACGGGTGGGGATGTACGACAAAGTGAAAACAGTCTGAAACAGTGGGAATCCAAAGACACACACATACACACACAAATGTGTGAAACATCTCAAACATACGCACTTTAAATGCTCTCAGCTGACTTCAAATCCATTGTCATTCCCTCTGAATGAACAGGAACGCTGCGATTTAAAGTCTTTTGGCTCTAGTGGCAATCATAATTTTTTTTCCATTGTTTAATTTGTTTAAAAGGAGGACAGTGCAGACGGGGAGATTGGAAAAGAACTGAAACACTGTCATTTACTCTTTTTCAATGACAAAACACCTGAAAGACTCACAATAAGTAAAAGGAGGATCCTTGAAAGAGACCTTGAATCCATGAATGAAGATTAATGAAATGATGTGAATGGATGAATCAAAGCAGAGATTTTTTTCCCAGCGTTGTTCAGTGAATCCTGTGATCTCGGTTTCATTTTATACGTACAGTGTATTGAAAATGGTTACAGTACAATAGTCTCATGTATGAGATAAGAAGGCAAAGTGGATTCTGGGATAAGGGCTGTGCAACTTCATAAAAATATTAAATGTCATAACTGAATGCATTTTTTTTTATTTAACATTTAAACAGATCTGCATTCTGTATATTTATTTATTATCCTGTTAATCAATTAACCAAAAAATGAATAAATCCAATTAATTACAAGATATGCCAATTAATTAACTGCATATTAATATTAAAGAAAGCACATTATTGTGGCACATAAATAAACCACTGAATAAGATGTTTTTTTATAAAAATTACATTACATTAGTCAGTCAATTGTATGTGTTATTTCCATATAATTACACATTTGTCATTTGTTGCTAAACTGAGAGATATAATATGTATCGCTTTTTAGTAAACTTATTAAAAAGATGCAGTCAGTAATTAAAATTTTCCCAAGACAACAGCCCTTAAAATCCCCAAATCCTCTACTGTAGCATCAATCAGTGATACGCTCATGTCCCATTTGACTTTTGTTTTCCCCCCACGTGAGGGAAGCCAATTGGTAAATTCATCATCACTAAACTGTCACATTCACTGACATGACTCAACTTTGGCCATTTGGCCTCTGTCTCCTTTCCTGAGCGTGAAGAGAAAAGGAAAAAGAAAGATATCGAACATATGGCATTAATACGCCACCTTGCCTCCCCGGCAGCAGATAGGCAGATGGTGTGGGCAACATTGCATGCCACCGGCTTTCTTGTTTGCATTTTAAAGTACATCAGTACCATATTGATGAATCGTATACACGGTGTCGGAGTGGCCGCTCTCGTTTGCTGTTGTATATTCATGCCCTACAGCTGCGGAGGGGATCTACTTCCCCTCCTCCACTCATAATAAATATGGCCTCCAGTCGCACAGAAGGTCAATCTTCATTTGCGTCTAATGGGAGAGAGTCAACTGTTTTCTAAATGAGATCTATGCGTAGCAGAGACCTGTAGATAAAAAAATAATAAAATCACCTTCCAGCTGCTTGCGTGAAAATGTCGGGCAATTGAGTTACATTTAGGGGAATTTTTAGTCTAGCAATTATGCACTTCAGTAATGCATTAAACACATCTCTCATATTCATTTATCAACTAAAATGGATATGTCTATATGAAATGCCCTGAAGGTATGGATGTTATCAATAAACATTACAATTACAATATTTTCCTGCTCAATTAGTCTATCACAGCATAGACCAGTGGCTCTCGGCTGGTGGACTGTGACCCAAAAATGGTAAATTTGAAGATAGCAATGAAAGAACATATGCTACTAACCATATTATTGTTCATAAGTATGATAGTAAAAAAAGCTTTGCCAACTTTTAAGACAGTGTTATTAAAGGCAAAGGCTTTGCATCCAATTAAACTTTTCAGAATTTAGGACAAATTGAACCTTCAACCACTGAAAAACAAACAAACAAATAAATAAATAAATGTTGCCCTTTTTCAACAACACTACAAAAGGAAAAAGTAGATACAACCCAGACTAGATTAAATATACATTCGTTTAGGATAAACATGATTTGTGACATGTTTTTGAGACAGCATATAATTAGATATAATAAAATAACAAATACTAATTAGGAAATATTTTATCATAGTAAGTACATAAATAAACAAAATTTTGCCTTTTTTTTCAACAACACCACAAAAGGAAAAAGGAGATACAACCCAGGCTAGATTAAATATTAGTTCATTTAGAATAAACATGGTTTCTGTCAAGTTTTTGAGACAATATATAATTAGATATAATACAATTATAAATACTAATTATGAAATATTTGATCTAAATAATAAATAATAAATAAATAAACTGCAGTAAAACCAGTTGAGAAGCACTGCTACAAACTACAAGCATGCAAAAGCCAATTGTATGTTTATGGATCCTCCTCTATCTTATCATTCAATATTGTTCCAGAGAGATAGTTTGGTTCATTAGATCACAAATAACATCCATCGTAGGCTACAAGAGTGTTTCACTGTAACATCTAGATCAGATTGCCCATCCACAAACTGTTCTTCACATCAGCAACAAGTCCACTCGTAGTGCCTGTGTATGTCTGAACATCACAAAGAGCAACCCACTCCTACCTCAATTAGCATTCATTAGTATGCAAAGCACCAATGGCAGATCGCAATGTTTCGACTTTTGAAAGTCACCTTTAAATTCAGACACTCGTGTCTGTTTTCTCACAGACACAAGGATCTCTTCAGCCATATATATACAGCTGAGCCTGAGAGAGAACGAGCGGGCAGACGGGCGCAAGACGGTGGCGTGGGGAGGGGACTTTGACAAATAAAGAATCGCATGGTACTGTCATACTGCGCACAAAACAGCAAATAATAGAGATGGGGTCTGATCGTAGCCCTTGGAGCAGCTGTCATATTAAATAATAATGAAGGATCTATTAATATGCAAAGGAACCAGCAGCAGACTGGCTTAACGCTGTCATGCCTCTGAATATTGTCAGAATGTTCATTATTAATTAACATGCGGGCTGCCCCATACCTGCTCAATGTCAGAACATTCCTATAACAAATTAGGAATGTATGTGCCTCCTTCCACTAGTAGTGTAATTAAATTAAGATCCGATTAACTTCACATCAGTACACAAAGAGTGACTTAGCCATGCTTATGATAAGCAAGTGCTTATCTACTGACTTAATGTTGCGGGATCCTAATAGAGACCAAGGCCAAATTTCACTCTATTTACCAGTATATTTGCAGAAATGAGCTCTGTTTCAGTGACTATCGAGGACCGATTGCGTGCTCAAAGCTGAGGTTGTGCCAGCGAGGACTGGGTGAATTAATGCATTTGAATTGTTCCATCTGCATTAGAGCCAAATACCGCACATCAATTATAAGCTGTCGACACTGGGTGTGAGGAGAGTCACATTAGAGTTGACTGATCTGTTTATGACAGTGTAATCTTGCATCTGAGTGAAGGGCTACATGTTTCATTAACCTCTTTTTGTGTCGATTCTCCCTGTCTTGCTGCATTTCTAGTTGACTGTGTCCACCTGATGACAGACTGATGCTCTGATGTCATTTCTTGCAATAGCTGTGAGACACTGTTAGTGTCAAGTGTGTGTGTCTGTGTGAACAGTCTATCTATCTATCTATCTATCTATCTATCTATATGTCTGTCTGTCTGTCTGTATATCTATCTACACATACATACACAGTGTGTGTGTGTGTGTGTGTGTGTGTGTGTGCGTGTGCGTGTGCGTGTGTGTGTGTGTGTTTAAAAGTCTGGGGTTGGTCATATTTTTTATGTTTTTAAAAGAAGTCTCTAATGCTTAAATATCTCTAATTCATTAGATTTAAAATAAAATAATTTAAAATATTATCCAATCAGATTTGAGAACCAGAACGAACTGTTGTATAAATATATATCATGTCACTTTCACTATATATATATATATATATATATATAGTGAAAGTGGCACACACACACACACACCCGGAGCAGTGGGCAGCCATTTTTGCTGGGAGGGGAGCAGTTGGGGGTTCGGTGCCTTGCTCAAGGGTCTCACCTCAGTCGTGGTATTGAAGGTGGAAGAGAGTGCTGGTCATTCACTCACCCCACCTACAATCCCTGCCAGTACCGAGACTCGAACCCACAACCTTTGGGTAACAAGTCTGACTCTCTAACCATTAGGCCACGACTGCCCCAAGAGCACAAATGCAGTCCCCCACTACCATAAATTATGCAGTCGAGATTCCCACATTTGGGGAATTCGCAGCGGTCAGCACGGCCGGAGTGCAATGGCCAAGTCTCGCCCTGAGTGAACCACCTTCTTGATCATGGTGTCTCCCCTGCCAGGTAAGTATATAAAATAATAATAAAAAATGTCTTAACCCCAAACTTTTGAATGGAAGTGTAAACAATGTCAAATTATCCATTCTTGGTCCATTTCTTGATTCTTATTTCTGTCAAACCCAAAGCAACTGACCTGTAAGATTTATGCTACACATTTAGGGATATTTCTGGAGCATAATATTTGTTAACTATTAAGTCACCTGCTCAATATAACAGGAATCAACATGGAGCTGGAAATATCTCTATTCTAGCAGTGTAAGTATGGTGTTAAATGACATGCTATGGAAGTTAAAGCACAAAGGTCCTGAACATTTGCCAATATTACAATTACACCCCTTTATGATGAAGTTACATTAGCAAAATAGCTAGGACCACTTCATGCTGTTTTTAACTGTTGTTTACATTTGCTCTCCCAATCCTAGCTGTCCAAGATCAGTGAAAGCCGAATGTAAGCAAATCTCACTGCATCTATTCATTGCATGCCGCTTTGTCAACTTTTCTTTAAAAGTTCCAACCAAAATGTCAATATCAGAGCCTCTCTCATGGTTTAAAGGCCTGGATATCAAAGGGTTTTTGTCGTGGTTGCTGAGGACTAAAAAGAGTAGACTCTCATCCTGTACCACGTGGCCTTTGAGTTCCTGATTCTAAACAAGACACTGATAGGCTGACCTCACTCAAATATGGAGGGGCAGCTGGATGCAGTTTACCAAGCCGAATGGTTCACTAATGCCTCACCGGCATTGTTCAAGATTACCAGTTCTGTTGCCAAGCTGGAATTTCAATAGTTTCCCCTAAATTTCAAGTTTAGAGACAGAATGCTACACTTATATAGCAAAGAACATAAGAAAGAAAATTCGGCAATTAATACATTTCATTAGGTTTATGCTTAAATTGGATGCACTGTAAGTCACAGTGGATAAAGTCTCTGCCAAAATGCATGCATTTAAATGTAAAGTCATCATGAAGAGCTACTTGTATAAAGACTCTGTGGTAGCTTGTTTTGTGACAGCAAGATACTTTGTCCTATAGGACAGAAAACACCATACATTGCAATGAAAAAATAACAAAAACAAACACATGGTACTTAGGTTTGAAAATGAGAACTATATGGCTTTGTGTTCAATAATTGCTCAAGAAACCACAAGAGAGACTTAACGAGAAGTTAACTGTACATTAACAAGGAGTGAACCATAACTAATGACTGTGTGTTATTAAAAGATGGCAGAACAACCGAGAGCACGATATGTAAATCAGGACCCTTTCTCGCAAAAGACTTCAAAGCCGCTACAATGAAAACCAGCCGTAAATAGAACAAAAGCATAAGCCTTGCTCCAGGCAAACTGAAAGCACAAACGGTTGTTGTTGATTCTTGTGGCGAAAAGCTTACTTTAACATCACATCGGCCTATGTACATATAGCAGTGAAATGGATTTAATCAGGCTAATTAAAATCCACTCAAGGCAGAATGCAGCATCTACTATAATAATCTGGAAGAGAACAACTCTCCACTCCAATTTATTCTGGAGCTGTGGTTGCACAGGGGGCTTGCTGGGAAGGGAGGGGGGTCGGCCGGGACAGTCAATGGTTCTGGCTGGTAGTTTGGATGAGGGCTGTCAGATTTTGCAGCGTGCCATTTAACGGATGGGCAGCAGGCTGCTGCAAGAAAGGGCTGGGGCACGGGAGGAGGTCTGTGTGCATCACCTGTGGGGTGAATGATTCCCGGCGACATGAGGCCCGGCACCGAGTGCGGCATGATGTGAGGGTTCTCCGGCGATGTTACACTCTGGGTCCGTTTCGGAGGCCTCCCGGGTCTTGAGCTAAAACAGAAGTGAAGTGGTGGAAAGTGGGAGGTAGAGGGAAGTGGAGAAAGAAGGGGAGGGGTGAGAGACAGAGGTTAACATTCGGACCAGAACGCAATTCCATTCCGAAGAGCTAACATGTACTGTAAATAAATTCCTTTTCAAGGACAGTTGCTTTCTGCTGCTCGACATAATAGACTTCCATAACTAATTAGATTACACAGTGAATTCATTTCCTTTATTGAAGATCAACCACTTTTTGATGCATAATTCATAGCCCGTACCTCGTTACCTGCCCTTCTGTATTAATATCCCAACACTATTTGAATTACTTCGTTTGCATATGATAAAATCTGGCCAAGCGGCTTTCAGCCTGAAAATTACATGTTAACTTGTTATAATTATTGCAGTCAGGCCACTATTGATTTATGAGACTTTTAAAAAACCAAATATGTGTAGTTCTGGTAATGAATGATATTCTAAGGTTCTTCAGGAAATTAAAAGGCAATGGCTGCCTTAGGAAACGTTCTGCTTGCTTGATTTAATAGGAGTCATAGCTGGAAGCTGATGTGACTCAGACCTGTTGTGCGTTTATGATGGAAACTTTTATTACTTGAAATGAGTGACCAACATCACACAATGATTAATGACTCAACAAGCGCAAGTCCGACAGAGGGGAAAAAAAAAAACGCCCCTCCGAGCTGATTGTCAGATAATTTTGCACACATTCTGTTCTGTTCATCCATGCATTTTTTTGGCAAAAACGGAATATTAAAATGGCCTTTACGTAAATATTTCTTCACAGAGAGTGTCCCAAATAAATCGGTGTTGTTCTTACCAAGGGTGCTGCAGCCACTAGGGACATCTCCCCTGATTTTTACCAAAAAGGTGATTCCGTCCCAGCATTTTTTCAAACTAATTACATACTGGAAGCATTCAAAATACGACAAGTTGCTCAACTGATACACACAAACTTATTATAGAGAGTTGTTTCAATAACAACCAAGCTAGTCACTGGCTACTGAGGCACAAGACCTTCCATTCACAGTTATATCAAACATTGTAACAATAAAGACCAGAACAATTAAACAAACAAACTGAATTTTAAATATGAAATTAACAGAAAGGATCATAACAAAAACGACATATAAATAAATAAACCCATAAATTGTCTCGGTTACGTATGGTAACCCTCGTTCCCTGAAGGAGGGAACGGAGACGTCACGTCGGATGACCGACGAATTGGGATCTCGCTTAGAGAGACCAATCTACTTCGAGTGTAAT
>NW_015558680.1:146239-146421 GCF_001515605.1 Sinocyclocheilus anshuiensis | reverse complement strand
GATACCGGCTCCACACGAAGGCTATAGAATCTAGCGAACGTGTTAGGGGTCGCCCAGCCCGCAGCTCTACAGATATCCACCAGCGAGGCGCCATGAGCCAGCGACCAGGAGGATGCAACACTTCTAGTTGAGTGAGCTCGCAACCTGAACGGGCAGGGCACACCCTGTGCCTGATAAGCCAG
>NW_015558680.1:145016-145941 GCF_001515605.1 Sinocyclocheilus anshuiensis | reverse complement strand
CCCAGCGCTGGGTTATATTTAACCCAGCATTTTTTAGAGTGCAGAGAAAAGCTCATTTTCAGGGCAGTGTCTATATTTCACAGTACTTGCGTTACAGTGGCATATCAGGACATGATTGAAAGAGGCCTTCATTAACTCAAGGTTTTGTTCCCTGCTTTTCCAGTGACTAAACATGGCCTCATTTTCATGGCTAAAAGGAAAGCAGAAGAGTGCATTCACTACGACCCAAGACCTTTTTAAAAGCTCACTTATTCCTGTACCACCAAAGTCTGTCATGTGCATCAGTTTAGTCCATTTACAGACTGGGCAGATGAGCTGCGTTTCATTGCGTTTTATCATGTTTTATCCCTGACAGGCATGAAATTGAAACGGAAATTCTTTACTTCGCACACTTAAAACAAAAGAGGCTATAAACTCCATGCTCAGAGTGTTAGCCATGAGAAAGAGCAGCACTCGATACAGTCAGGCCTGGGGCCATTCACACTGTAAGGAGTTTGAACCATATCAGCCTGTTCAGATGTGACAGAATCATTTCCACATCGCATCACGCAATGGAAATAGAGACATCATTTACTTCATATAAATGTTCCAGTAAGGGATTTCACTATGTTATTGTAGATTCCTCTTTAGGAATCTTTGATATTAATTTTTACCTCTGTTCATAATTGGCATTGGCAATTTTCTGTTGGCAGAGGCGGACAGTAACTAGGTACATTTACTTGAGTATTGTACTTAAGTACACTTTTTGAGTATCTGTACTTTACTTGAGTATTATTTTTTCTGGAAACATATGACTCTAACTTCACTACATTTGAAAGACAAATATTGTAGTTTTCACTCCACTACATTTCTATCAAGATCCTCGAAGTAGAAAGTCGTTAGCAGCTTTGAAAGTCAGTGGGTGATTTTTTTCTTCTCTAAAAAC
>NW_015558680.1:115386-143645 GCF_001515605.1 Sinocyclocheilus anshuiensis | reverse complement strand
ACCAGTTCCAAATGTGATATTTATTTACAACAATTCAATAATAAGAAGTTAATATTGTGGTTTATATTAGACACAATATTGTCTGATTTTGCTTAATTGTGTAAGTGAAAATATTACCTATAAAGCCACATAAGAACTGTTGTGCGTCTCCTAATAAAACACAAAAGGTGTTTGACTGAAGCAGCACTGCACACACCATTCTGTGTATGACATCAAAGAACAGCGAGAGCGATTAGACAGCATTTTTTTAAATTTTTGTTTTGATGTCAAATAAGTCTGTTGCTGTTTTGCGTTTTTGTTAAAGCAGTGTTGCTGTTTTAAAAGTTATACAGCTACAGTTGTGTTGCTGGGTTTTAAAGCAGGTTTGATTTTTTATTTTCTTCCTTATCAGTCTGTACTTACAGCAATTTCAGTGTCCACTCTGTTCAAATGTGGATGAATGGCTACACATAGATGTGTCCAGAGCTGTGTGAGATCACTACCATCCTGCTTTTGTGGGGGTGGGTAGGGGTGTTAAATAATAATTATTTTTTTGTTTTGTTTTTTCCCCATAGGTTTTTAACATTCTAAAAGCTCTTTATTCCAAAGATACTACAAGCTAGTCAGTGTATTCAGTAGGTGTAATGTATTGTAAGTTGCTTCAGAGGTATTGCAAGTATTACATACAACAATAATACAACAGTGCATTGACAAAAAAAAAGGACATTTACTTTTGATACTTAAGTACTTTTATAAGCAAGTACTTCTGTACTTTTACTTAAGTAAAAATCTATCTTTACAACTTGTACTTGTAATGGAGCAATATTTGACCAGCAGTATCTGTACTTTCACTTAAGTAATAGAGTTGTGTACTTTGTCCGCCTCTGTCTGTTTTATGTATTCATGAGTCTTTTCAGGCATGTGGCAGGCCATAAATGAACTTTAGTTCTTTTAAAATAATATTTCACTCAAAAATGATTCTGCCACCTTCATAATTTTCTTTCACCCATAGAACATACAGTAAAATGTTACTTAGAGCAGAATGTTCAAGCTCTTTCTCTTACAATTAAAGTGAATAGGTACTGGGGCTGGTGGGTTTAAAAAAATATTTGCATATTCAAATCTGGCAAGTTGCAACAGGTCCCGAGACACATAAAAACAATGACATTTGGCATTATCAATGTAAAAACTGATGTAGCATGCCGTATTTTAACATATGTGAATGTGACGATTAAATAACCATTTAAACTTGCATCTTTTCCTTACATAAATCTATGGCTTCATCTATTGAAGCTTTTTGTCACTTTACAGACTCGACATTCTGCTAAAATTCCTTAGTGTTGCACAGAAGAAGGAAAGTCTTGGAACGACATGAAGGTGGGTAAAGGATAATACAATTTTAATTTTGAATGAACTATCCCTTTAAATAAAGCACTTTATCAGAGTTTGTCACAGGAGAGCTAAAGAGACCCCAGCAAGAAATGATCACATGCCCGACCCACAGAACATCCTAAAATTAAATTCCTCTTCCTATAGAAACACCTCTTTGATCTTATGAGGGAGATTGCATGACAGTTTTGCTGTCATCACTTTGAATGTACTGAGCTGAATTATCTATGAAAGACCTCAATAGACGGCATGTGATGGTAAAAGCCTTCCTCCCTCCTCCCTCAACAATGCCAAAAGCAGAAAAAAAAGCAGACAAAATGTCACATCAACTTTAGCTCCAGGAAGAGCAGGGGACTGTGAACAAAGCAGGCATTTAGCGTCTGAGCTGTGGTGGGATCTGCTTACAGAGTGTTAACACCATATCATATAGAGTGGAAGAGGAGACCAAGAATGGCTTTTTTATAAGGCTGTAGCAGCAATATTTTAACTTAACATTAAATATTTAACAAGACAGTTTACCCAAAAATGAGAATTCTGCCATTGTTTACACATCCTTATGTCATTCCAAACCTGTATGACTTACTTTCTTCTGCAGAACAAAAAAGGTATAATATATGACAAAAAGCAGTATAGTAAGTTTTCTGGGTTACAAAGTAGTCCTTCAAAGTTTGCCCTGATCAAAACTGTTGTCTCATGACAGTAAGAGTTCTGATAGGGTTCTGAAAAACAAGTTGGAAACAAAGCTGAAATAACATCAAGTGTTTGAAACTGAAATCCCCATCATGCGACAGCAATGAAGGTTTTCACTTAAAACAGGACGGCCTGTGCTCATATGTTCAAGAGGACACTGCAGTCATTTAGCTGAGATATGCATGAGCATTCTCTACTGTTTGTCGCTTCTGTAAACAGTTATTACGGGGCCACTGAGGACGAAGGAAGAACAAGAGCTGGACCTTCACAAAAGAACGAGTACAATTTGTCATGTGCTGGATGCTGAGTCCTTAAATAGCCAGGCACAAAAAGTCCTCAAAAGTAGGCTATTAGAGCACAACAATGGTTCATGAGATCCACTTGTGTCTGAGATATGCCCTGTCCACGCCAATATACTGGATGTCACCACTACCAAACATAGTTACATCCTTTTTCCTTTCCTTTTCGCTTTTTTGTTTTTTTTTGTAACTCTGAGATGTATTTCCACACAATGGGAGAAGCAAGGCTACCCGTGACGTTTTGCTGAGCACAATGCTGACAAATTCAACTAAACAAGATTGTCACCCCTAGAGGCAGAACGCAATGTTTGCTTGCATTAATTTATTAGATAAAGCTGAGTGGTTTGTATTACTCAGAAGGTAAACATTTGAAATTAGCTGCAAAATGCAATGCAGATACAGCCAACCAGTTATTAAGGAAGAGGGTTACAGCCAGGGTGCAAATTATAAGGGGGTTTGAGGGGGGTCTGACCCCCCAAATTAAGGTTTGACCCTCTAGCCTCAAAAGAAGTGGGGTAAAAGGTTTAAAAGCTCTGAAATATTCTTAAACTAAACAGATTTAGTTCTACATATTACATAAAGCACATTTAAATACGTCAAAGAATAATGTTAAGGGGAAAATTTTTTAATTTGTTCATTTTCTTGTGGCACCGCACCAAATGTTTGACATAAACCTCATTGTATAACATGGACTGTATATCACACTGTTTACAGTATGGAAGTTACAGAAGAAACACAGTGTTCTTGGAATTGAACTCTTATCTTCTAAGAGACATCTGCGGAAGGAAGCGTGAATGATTAAAATTCAAGATGGTCAACCTGGAAAATTCTGCTCCATTGCTTTTGCTTTCCAGCACAACAACCAACTATTCACCCAGCATTCTTTTTTTATTGCTGATTCCATAGTTAATAACAGATCCTGTCTCCCAACTTAGGAACTTTTATAGACAGCACTTGCCTGAAGCCAAAAAGTGGCAAATTTGTAACAAATGTAGGAATTCTCTTTTTGTTTTGCATTCATGGCGAAAAGAAAATAAGAGTGAACTTTCCCTGAACCATACTTCCTTTAATGGACTTGGTCCATGTTGACCCAGGAGTTCACACTGGAACATGATCTCCTCCGTCCCACCACACTGAAAAAGCAATCAGAATAAACCCACAAAATATATGGCCATCTCACTTCCACAACACAAGAGTCAGCAAATAACGGAATTCACCCTCCCTTGTGTTGTTTCTTAATATCTGTTAGGAAACAATGTTGCAATATATATATATATATATATATATAAAATTCTGTTAAATACCAATGTCCTGATATAACAAATAAAAACCTCTTAAAAATGCTTAAAATACTGAATTAAAACTACTACCAAAAAAATTATATTTTACAATCTTTTACTTTTTGTTGTTGTTGTTACCATTTAAACAAAAATTAAAAAAAAGACTGAGAACAGACCTTTCTTTCTTCTAAAACAGGCATTAATTCTCTAAAATTGCAATAATTTCTCTCAAACTCATATCAAAAGACTAGTTTAAATAATTTTATCTCAGTAATAATCTAGAGTTTTGTGCACATAACAGGCATCATGAAAGCCAGTTTTAAAGGAAATCCGTGGCCAATATTATTGCTCCAATATTTACAGTATAGTTTGTATTATTGTGTACTAACATCTATTAAACTAATCTGTATACAGTCAGTTTGAGTTTCTTATCACAAGTTTAAAATCCAGTATTTCATTTTACATTTATAATATTTATTAAACACAGATTTGAGAAGTACAAAGAATATATTTGATCAGTATTTTTCAGACAGGTTTGTGGACGTCTGGACCTACTGGAGACACATTTCGGTGCCAGCTGATTAAACGTTATCCTGGAGTCAATGCATGTCTCGCTCAGGTTTATGGAAAGAACATTCCGTTTTGATTCGTCTCAAATGGAGCAATTAACCTTTCCCATCTTCTTCTTGTTTGTCATTTGGTAAGGTAAAGATGAAGATATTTATTCCATTTACTCGCAGTCAACCAAAAACAAGCGGACAAATCACAGCATCTCTGCTTCTGTAAATACAGACTCTTCCATAAGCCCGCCAATCAGGCCTTATAAAATATTAACCCAATGTCATTGCCCTTTTTAAATCTCTCACCTAGGATTCCCTAATTGTTCCCTTTCTTTATCTCACCGAAGCAAAGTGTAAATAAATTAACAAAATAGCTTTTATCAGCCTGAATAACCTTTTAACTGAAGGATTATCACTGGTTTATTTTTCATTTCTTTTCATGCGATAGCAGCACATGCCTCATTGATTACTTTGCTGAGGTGGTGGCCAGCAGAGAAAACAAGGGCCTGATAACAAACCGAGGTCTCTGCACTAACAATAACACACTACCCTCAGATTAGGCCTCCTGACTTTGCAGCTTTACTCGGCTTGATTAGATGGAATGCTGGCAGGTAAAGCTCCTCCATTTTACTATGCAAACTTTGTGTGTACTGACTGTAAAATCAAAGCATATAACTCTGGCCGATTGATCTTAGAAATATATACAATTTAAACTACTATTGAAAGAACACACTTGAAACTAAAACATGTCACTGGGCCAATACATTAGACTGGATAATCTGAAAAGATGGATTCCAAAGATAAATGGCAGTTTGAAAGTTTTTTTTAAGTGATAGTTCTTTCAAACATAAACATTCTTTTATTTTCTTAAGTTAAGATCAAAACAATACAAAACCAAACCAAAACAAAACTAATACAAAACAAAACGTAAACAAACCAAACTAAACACAGAAAAACTAAACAAAAATCCAAACTAAACAAAAACAAAAAAAGCAAACCAAACAAACAAAACAATACACAAACCAAGCATGAAAGTGAAACAAATCATTCTTTTAAGCTAGTTTTTTTCTTTGAAATGGTTGTTTAGATTGGCAAATTAGACTCATCCAGTTCTTCAATTCAACTCAATGGTCAATTCAACTTTTGGTCTGTTTAGCAGACAAATATATCAAATGGCTTCAGAAGACATGAAAAATGGGGATTGGTTTTATGGTGTTTTTTGTTATTTTTTTGTAATTTTTGGAACTTGACCGTCACTACAAACGTATGTATACATTATCTACGGAAAAGAGGAGCATGAAATATATCCTTTTTGTTTCATTTTTGGGTGAACTATCCTTTTAATGCTCAAAGACTGTTTTTAAAAAGTTCAGGACACACACTATGGTCGCATTACGAATACGAAACACTAACATTCTCGCCTTTGCAAACCACTAAACATGTCTTTTATTCTGTACACAGACCGCCGGCATCAACTTCCAACTTCTCTAGAAGTTTTCAACAGGGGTCGAAGGGAAGCAAAGCAGTGGATTGCAATGATACATGATATATAGCAACTGGAGTGGCTGTCTCAGTCACTTACACCTGCACATGAATGGAACACTAACTAGTCAGTTGGAGTGCCGCGATGGCCCTGCTCTGCCTCATCAGCACTGCCTCAGATCTCTCTTTTATCTCTCTCTTTATCTGCATTGAACTGTTGTTGCTTTATCTCCACCAGCCCTCTCTCTCCCTCTTGCACCTGTCACCCTCAGCCAGGTAGACGCCTTATCAGATCAACATAGATGGATTATGTGCGAGCACTTCATAGCGTTTTATAAGCAGGAACAGCTGCATCCGCTAGTAAACTGTGAACTTTTATGAGGAACAATATATTAGATCAAATGCACATAATCAAAGGGAGCAGTTACCCTCAGCAGCCTACAAACAGTGGCCCTCTCCTCCCCAGGTGTGTTTTTGTAAAATGTATGTGAACTCTTTGAATTTACCTGTCCACACAACATAAAAAAAAAAAAGTTGAGTTCTTGCTATTCACAAGAAATGGTTAAAAATAGCTGACTTGGTGCACATCTCCAATCTTGTCTTATTGACTGGACCACAACTCATTAGGATGGGGATTCACATATTTTTCCCAAACAAAAATGTGTGTGTGTTCAATTTGTTTGTTTAAGAATAAAGTGTTTGTCTATTTTTGAGACTAAATTGAATTTAAACCCTCACAATCTGTTGTAGTTGGCAAAAGCAGACATTATTCAGGCATTTAAAAATTTTTTTATTTTTTATATGCCATAAAAATAGTTCTTGACCTGCTGTTCACACTATGTCAGGGTGTGTACAATTTCTACAATTTTCTAAGTACTGACTGTGTATTTTTCAGGTGTGTAAGGGTTGTTTTTTATATTGTTGTAACTTGAAAAGTAATAAACATTTTATGACCAGTTTATCCAAATTCCAAGTAAATTCACATTTGACTCCCTGGACTTTTTCCACTGTAATATTCTTGTATTTTTTCTGTAAATAACTTCTTGCTGTAGATCGCAACTGGAAATACAACATTATTTGAGATAACTTTATACTGGAGGGAGATCTTAGAGGGAAAAAAGATCTGAAAGCAAGATAAACTGCTGATTATTTTAATGCATCATTAATGGCAAAAAGCCAATTTCTTAATTGCATACTATAATTGTGAAGCTTAAAATTGTTTTGTATCAGTACTATTAGCACTAATAAGGAGCAGCAGGCCTGTACATCCTGGGAACTGATGTAGAATGCCTAATTGGTTGACTTTTCCATGCCTAATGGACGATTCTCTTAATTAAAAAGACACTGCAGAAAATGTTATAGATCAGATACGGCAGAGAGAGGGAAAAAAATAAATGCAGTTAAAGAAATGTATTAAAAATAACAGTTCCAGGAAAGTTAAAATGAGATGGCTAGATATGATTTCCATCGCAATATTTATTAATTTCAGTCCCTTTGGTTAACAAAACAGAGCTGCACTTATCTTCAGAGCGGTGAGGAAATGCTGTCAGTGACCTCCCTTTACCATGCAGAACTGCGACACATATGAAACAAGTCTTCAAAACAAGGCTTTAAAAACTTACTAGTCAGGGTGCCTTTGAGGATATTTAATTAAAATCTAATCCTGCATTCATTAAGGCTCACATAAATTAAGCTGTCATTCATAAGATTTATGGATTCTCATTTGCATATTGCATACAATTCATCAATTACTCAAGTATGAAAGGAGCACATTTCCCTTGGAGCTGCCTGCTGCCCTGCCAGCATTTGAAATGAGAGAAAGAGCGATACTGTCAGGCATTCGAAACAAACTTTCCCCGCAATGTCTGCCTCTTGATTAATCTAATTTCCAAGGCATCCTTTTACAAGATCGTACACAGTCCAGCCGCAGTTTTCAATTATATGTCCTGTCCTCACCACTAACTTTGAATGGGAGATAGATGTAACGTAGGGCAAGTATCCAACCCCGGTCTCCTCCGCATCACATGCCTGTTTACTCCGATCTTCGTAAATTAAAAAAAAGAGAGAGAAAGAGGTGTTTTAGAGGCAGATGGAGTCGGGAGGGAGGGAGAAGGGGGAAATGCTGTAATTTTATTTGGTGGGATGTCAGACGAAAGGCTCGGGTTTAATAATAGCATATTTCCTGTCACATTTAAATCCGCCGTGCTTTCTGACAGAGGGAGGTTTCATCGAACACATTAAACGACTCCCTCTTCGAAGAGGCGCTCGGCCACTGTGGGAGAACGCCAGCGTGGAGGAAGTGCTTAAACCAAGCCGAGCGTGAATACTTCTAAGATAAAAGGTCAGGCGAAAACAAACAGATGACTTGCGAGGATGAATAGAATTAATTGAGTCATTAATATGCATGGCTAATAAAGCTTGAAAAAAATTCTATGTGGAGAATGAAATCATTGTCGACTATTCTCTCTTAATGGCCCATATTTTCAGCTCGAAGGGATCTGGGACGTGTACGTATCAATCTCGGTGAGGAGGAGGAAGGGGGTGTTTGACGAACAGGTTAGGATAACCTCAGCGGAAATTGTTAAAGTCAGACATAGCAAACAAAGCGAACTTGTTCTAGTGAGAATATTAATTCACAATTAATCCCAAATTCTGGCAGAGGAACAGACCAGTGCAGCAAGTGAAAGTCATCTTGAAGGGTACTTAATTGGTTCCCAATAGTAAAAGAGCTTGATAACAGAGATCAAGCCGCAGTTTATTAATCCTTCCCATTGTCTTATGAAATTGTCATTGAAAGTAACTTCAGATAGAGCCAATAGTTAAGACTTTAATGTGCTTTTAATATTAACAAGAGGAAGCAATTAAGAGGCCACAAAACAATAGCACTCAGGCTGATGCATATTAATTCGGCAAATATGATTTCAGAATCAATACGATTAAGGCAGCATGCCATACGAACACACTCGCCTACACTCACAAACACACACACTTACAAATCTAGAGGCTTTTTTTCCCTTTAACAGAGAACATTTGTCCCACATTATATGATGTTTCATAAACATCCATGTTTTGCATTACATGCATTTAAATTAGCAAATGACAGCGCAAACATAGTATTTCTGTTCATTCTTTGACATTTCCGTCGCCCACTGCCTTTCCAAAGTCATTAATTCAGTCGGCCACAACTAAAACAGGCCATGATGATAATTATAACGTGAGCAAATATCTGATATTGAGCAAGACGTAGGATGTGAGGTCTGTACCCTCTCAGGGACAAACAAACTTAACGTCAGGACTAAACAGGAAGTCCTTAATGATTAACATTAATTGGACTGTGGAATCGGAATCCTGTGTGAAACATTAAACAAAAATTATCCACTGTTTATACTCTTTCTGCTTTCTTAATAATTAATGAAATGTAAATATTCCAGGGAGTCCAGAAGTGAGCTGTGGTGGGAGAGGAAGAGCGATGTTTACACAATGGCACAGCGAGTCTGAGTGGCAGAGACGGGGGTTGCGATCCGCCCCGTCCTCCTCCTCCTCCTCCTCCTCGTCTTTGTGTGCTTTTAGATACTGTTTATGCAGAACGAATCATCCTCTGTGACTCCCGGATCCTGATCAATTGCATTTGAATGCAGTTTACTGTGAAAACACAACAATCAACCCCATAGAAATGGTCCCTGCTAAAAGAATCCCTCGATTTGTCCCTGCTAAAAAGAAATCAAGAACCGGCTGCTAAATGCATGTCAGCCGCATCCGTCTGCATCTCTTTGATCCTTCAGGACGAATCACCGAATGCATGTGGAGAGCAAACAACCAGAACCTTTTAAGACAGTTGGAGGGAAAAGCGCCCCACCCAGACAGGAGACAAATCAAATGTGGCACATACAAGTTTACTTTCATCCTCTCTGTCTGATTGCCATCAACTGCCAAATGTGGCGTAATGGCAGCGAGGCAAGGCCCATGTCGTTAAACCCACAGAATGACAATTACTTCAGACAAGCTTTATCAGGGCCCATGACCCAGCCTCCACAATGCTAACGAAATCACTCGCTCTATTCCTGGAAGCTTGTGATTCCATTAAAAAGCTTCATGAGGAGGTAAGAAAAGTCCATTTAGGCTCAGTGTGAGCGCAAATAGTCCGAGTCAGCACATCGTGCGAAGTCTTCACACCACTTGATGATGTAATTCTTAACCCTCTGGGGTCCGAGGGTGTTTTGGGGCCTGGAAAAGTTTTGACATGCCCTGACATTTGTGCTTTTTTTCAGTTGCTTACAAACATTTGAATGTCTAAAGTTTAATAACACTGTAATCAGCACAGACTGGGCTACAATAATATGTGAGCAGCATGTATGTACGTGATTGTGTTTTTGAGAAAACAACGTTTATGCGTGCTTAGTGAAAAACTACAATTTTAAAGTCACTGAAATAAGGCCATAAAACACATACAGAACATTTGATCACAAGACTTTTGAGAACTGGATCTTGAAGCCTAGAGTTTTTGCTTCAAAATTATGTGAAAATCATCTTACTCACTCATTCACAGAAAACAATATATTGATTTAAATTTTCTAAGACACTTTTTGTGTAGAAAAGGTATATGCGAGGAGGCGTGAATGATCATGCATAATGATGTGATTCACACCTGAGAAGACAAAGGCCTGCATAATGAGCTGCATAATGAGCTGTCAGGTGTGTGACTGAGAGGGAATTGCTACAAGAAAGAATGTGAGGAAAAAATAAATTTATATATTTTTTGTTTGTAGTTTATTTAGAATACATATAACTATCACATAAAATAACTCATGGGAGTGTGTGCATCACATGGTCTTAGCTGTGGTCCAGGTTCTTGTGCAGGCAGGAATCTCCATTTCCATGACCAAGTGGGCTGCTTTGCTTTGGCTCTCTTTGCAACAGGTTCTTTTACACTGTTATTCTCACATCTGAAATAAAAAATGCATAGCCCTGGTCCACATAAATCTTAAGCGAGACATCACCTGAGATTTTTTCTGTCCCACTCTGCTATCTCTCTCTCGGTTTTATGATGAATTGTTTGCAACATCTCTGCGACTAAAGCCTTCAACCTCTTCAAACCGCTGCCTCTAATAACTCTTCGCTACAAGGTGAGGGTGGGGGTGGTGGGTGGGGGGGCATGACAGAATGATGAATATCACAACAGACAGCTCCAATATGGTACAATTTTAGCAGATCAATATCGCACTGCAATATAAGAAAAAGCAGCAGATATTAGCCTACACAGTGTATTACAGATGAGGAACATCTATGCTCTCTACTCTCATGCCAGGTCCTCGCAGATATTTCACGCACGTCTCGTACGCCGCGCCTTGCATATTCACGGACGTCCGTGGAAACGAATCACTCTGTGGGTCGAACGGGCATCTGCTTAGAATTAGCATGATGCACTAACGTTTTAAGTGACTACTGTGGACAAGGTTACTTAAACAGAAATAAACTATGGCAAGGTGCTAGGGTCCAATTATTCACGAGAGCAGAAGTCACTCTCACGGGCTGATAATGGCTTTTAAAGAATAATGTTGTACGGATACTGTTGCATTATTAGCTACTACAGAGAAGACTATAAAGGTCGATGGAGGTTTTTGAGGATGAGGCCCATGTTAGCACTTGGCTAATTCGGCTCTCTTCAGTGACAGTTTTGAATGGATGCACAGCCTTTGACGTCAATAAGCCAAATTATTTTTCTAATGCTTTCCAAGGTTGTGCACCATTGCTCATTTGAATTGAGTAAACAGGATGCACAATCACAATTAAATTTTGAACATAAGGAAGTAGAATTAAAATGAACTGAAAACCAAAGAAGTTTATTTGACCGGTTTTTAACTAGAATGAGAAAGTGTGATAGATATATACAGTATATAGACAGACAGACAGACAAGATGGATGGATGGATGGATGGATGGATGGATAGATGTATAGATGGATGGATAGATAGATAGATAGATAGATAGATAGATAGATAGATAGATAGATAGGTTGATTGATTGATTTACTGAACTACATTTCCCAGAATGCATTACCTATGATTAATTTATCTTTCTGTCATTCCAATTCAAATTCCTGTAGGGTTTGGCCAATTAAGTCAAATAACAAGTCATCAAATGAAGGAGAGTCAGTTCTTCATTTTTACATTTTACCCAATTCTGATTTTAACATGAATGATTATATACTTGTATTTTATAGTTAACATTAAGTTAACATTAAGTTATAGTTAACATTTTTCCCCTGCTGTCAGAAATGACCCACCACTTTTTCAGAGGTGATCTACAATCAATAATTAGGTGCTAATCTATAATTAGCGTTTAAACGCCAATCAATAGGGACATTTGTCCAGTTAAAACTCTTTCTTGTTCAGTTAAGAAAAAAAATTAACAAGAGAGAAAAGGGAGCAAACTGAAGATATCATACAAATCCAAAAAATAAAAAATTATGACAAATGATTTCCTCCCTCATTATTCATCTCAGCAGCACATATGAGCATTTGTAAAATTCACAACAGCATGGGTTCTATTCTAACTAGACACCACTGACCATATTGCAATGGACTGTCTCGCTCTCACTCCCATCAGCAAGACAAGTAAGATGGTCTGGGGGGCAAAACAGGGGGATTGCAAATGTTCATAATGCATAATATCTTCTCTCACCGGGGAACAGCCGAGGGGCCCCTTAGCTGTCACCGACAATAGGGCCCAGCCATTGTGAGAGCTCAAGGTTCGTTAAATACTATTAATGGAACACAGTATCCGTTGTGCGCCGAAACTTGTCAGCATTTCATTAGAGACTGATAAACATATAATAGAGTAGTGTCAGGCTCAGAGTGGAGCATGTGACAGGCCGGCGGGGGAAGGATTTGGAGGATTTCACTGCTTCGATCATTCATTCCCATGATCCACTGCTGACTGACAGAATGATCTTGGCCAGCCCGGGACATTACTGGGAGGAACGAGACCTGGACTGTCTGAATTGGGGCTCAAACCACAAATACGAAGTTGTGCATCAGACAATCTGTCATATTCCCTTTGTTTTAGCATCAGGGTTTAATCAGAGGGAATATTGAACTTCATTTGTGGTCCAGCTGGATTTGAGAAAAACTTAGAGCAGCTTTGGGTTTGTGGGTTCAAATGGAGTGAATATGGCTAATCATTTGATTATAATGTGTGAGATTTAAAATAATTTATTTAACTTCTGCACGATACAGCTATTTTAAACAATTAGAAAAAAATACTAATACATATTTAGCTAATAATTAGTATTATTATGAAATATTCTATACAGAATTATTTTTTGAATATTCACAAAACTATATACCCCACTTACACCACAATTTGCAAGTTCATCAAATTGCTCCAAGATCACTGTTTTACCACAAATTGAGTTCTAAAACGTGGGACTTTTGTACCTTGTGCTAATGTTTAACGCAGAACAAGACACTTGAGCCTTTTACACCATCAGCAATCGGTCACCAACATTGTTAATCAGTTAATCTATTCTTTTTCCCCGTCTTGCGAGAAATATGTAAAGAAAGATAATTAAAAACATGTTAGGTGAAAGTCCAGCAGCCTTGCTCCGAGTGTATGTTCTCACAATGCACGCTTTGTTCGTCTTATTAACCTTCTCGCTACTCGGCGTGCCTATAAATGAAATCTTTAGCCCTTTACATGTGAAATTAAAACTGCAGTCCCCTGAGCACTTTTAATTATTCCTCTCCTGAAAAACTTCCACTTTTGTCAGCCCGCTTTATTAGCAAAGCAGCCGACTCCCACTCTTTCTCTTTCTCTTTCTCTTTCTCTTTCTCTTTCTCTTTCTCTTTCTCTTTCTCTTTCTCTTTCTCTTTCTCTTTCTCTTTCTCTTTCTCTTTCTCTTTCTCTTTCTCTTTCTCTTTCTCTTTCTCTTTCTCTTTCTCTTTCTCTTTCTCTTTCTCTTTCTCTTTCTCTTTCTCTTTCTCTTTCTCTTTCTCTTTCTCTTTCTCTTTCTCTTTCTCTTTCTCTCTCTCTCTCTCTTTCTCTCTCTCTCTCTCTCCCCAAGTCTGTCGTGGTTCACTCCTTTGAATCTCTCTCCTTTTTTCCCTCTTTTCTTCCAGCAGGCCTGTTAAATTCTCACCTTGCGCTGCCCTTGTCATCAACCCGATGAAGCACAAAGCTAGGCAGCGAGGGAGTGTTTACTCATTTCCCCAGCACATTATCTATCACATTAATCACAGGCCCGGACCTTCTGGACACAGCGGTCTCCTGCTCTGCCCTCGACTCTCATCAAACCTGACCATCCCTCTCAGTGCACTACGCACACTAAACAGCAGCGCTGAATGCCAGTAAGAGCGGCTGTCTCTTTATACAGCAGATAATGTTAAGAAGATAGATAAGAGTCAAATGCCCATGTTTCTCCTTATCAGTTAATAATCAGGGAAAAACACAAGCTGCTTGACATAAATATGCATGATAAATGAAGTCAGTGTATCCAATTAACTAAAATTAATTGCATTTAAATTGCATCTGTAAAGTTTTCCTTTTTTTTTAAAAGAAAAGAAAAGCACACTTTGCATATGCTTGATGACTGTTTTTCTCAGCATTTTTGCATATGGTTGAACGTTTCTTAAGGTTACTCAAAAATGTCAATTCTGTTCCTCACCTTCATGTGGAACACAAAAGAATAATTTAAAAAAATATCAAGGAAAGTCAATGGGGTCCAATCAAAGCTGTTTTGTACCCCACTGACTTTCATTGTATGGACAAAATTAAAAATATCTTTATTTCCACATAAGAAAGAAAGTCATACAGGTTTGAAACTATGTGAGGGTGAATAAGTGATGACAGAATTTTCAATCCTGTTCAAACTATCCATTTAAAGATTAAAAGTTATAATCTACATCTGCGTCCAAAAGTCCAATATCCTGTTGTTTTGGATACAGACACGTCTGGCAGCCATGCTGTCCAAACAGAAAAACAAATCTGCCCTCTTATTGAACTGCTCCGATTTGAACATTTTCTTTGAAACTGATGTGTTCCAGGCTCTTCTAATAATGGCTGCGGACACGGAGTGTGAGGCCCTGAAACAAGAGCTCTTTAAAGATAGGAAGAGGATGTGTTTTAAGACAAGGTTAGCCACAGGCAAGGAGTCGGCCAGGAACTTGTTTGTGAAATACATGCCATCGCAGGTTCTAATGAGGTTATGGTCAACAGCAACATTATTATAAATGATCCAGGTTTTTCTCTCAAGTCCTTGTGCAATTAACGTTTTCAACCGGCTCGAAGCCAAAGGCCTGGCTACATCTGAAATTCAAATAAATGAGCAATGTAAATAGTTTAGAGAGCGAGTTTACCCACTGAACAATGGCCTGTTATGAGACAAACAACCAGAGAAAAAAGAGACACACTGGTGTGGGGATGGAAACAGCAGGGGGTGAGATGAGCCAACACAATGTGGCCCTTCTCCTAAAGCAACTTGTTATCAGGCAGAACACAGAGGCTCTTTCAATCTGCATTTAAATACATTTCATCCCAGCCACTCATTTGCATTAATTTCTCCCATTATATTTGGAAATGGCCAAATGTCTAGCTGACACAATGTGGGAGCCCATCACCACACAGAGAGAAGCCCCACACCTGATGCCAACTTAGGGCTCCTGGATCTTTTCAGTGCTCTGGCCTGATCTGACAACTCTGGTTCTTTGCAGTCCAGGGGACTTTTCAATTGGATTTGCTTGCGGTGACAAAACTGTTTCGCACTCATCTGAGAGGTTTTTTCTCCCCCTTTCACTCCCCCTCTCGCGCTCCTTCTCTCTGTGAGACCAGGCGTCTATTTGGGTGCCATGGGAAAACCGGTGCCGAATGATTCTCAGTGGCTTCTGATTTCCACTATTTGTTCAGCATTAGGGCCACTTATCTCTCAAAGAAAAAGCAACATGTGGAGAGAGAGAGAGTGACAGAGCGAAATACAGCCTCGCTAACAGGACCATTGTGCGCTAAGGATCGGCATTCAAACACGAGGGGCCCTCATTCTCACTCGCTCTCTCTCGGTCGCTTTCACACAGACTCGGTTTTTGCTGCAGTCAATTACCACTGCTAATCCTACCCGCAATAGGGAGTAAATATTTCATTACTTTTTCAAATAAACACTCGGTGTGCACCGCTGAAGTGTCATCCATGAAGTGGAGAGAGACGACTGACGGCCACTTCTATTCAGTGGAAATTTTTTTTTTTTAAAACTTGTCTGAGTGGGCTTTTTGTTTCTAGAGCAAACAATACAGAAGAGAAACGAGCGACACTCAACCCTAAAACATTTTAGCTGATAAAAAATAGAGAATTTTCAAGCAGGTTTTTCATCGGGACTGAGTGCCTTCGGACTGTTTTCTTTTCTTCGCTAAACCAAACAGTAAGAGTGGCTCAGTCAAAAAACCTCCATAGACACCGTGTCATTCCCATCGGCCAATAAAGCCTGAGCTGTCTTGGAGGAATTAGCGGCCTGACTAAAAACACAAGGGGGGAAATGACAGAGGGATCCTGGCGCTTGGTGCTCATTAATCACTGCAGCGTCTTTGACCTTTCATTGGCCAAGGGCGCTGAGGGAGGAGGAGGCGGGTGGCCGGGGCAGAGGAGGGAGAGAGACTGAAAGAAAGAGACAGAAAAATAAAAAAGAGAATGACAACAGTCTAGAAGATGCCGCAACACATTTTTAATGAAGAGTGAAATTAATCAGCTTCACGGGTTGCTAAACGAATCAGACAGCCTCTCGGTAACAACATATAGGGGACACAATATCTTAGCTGCAAGAAAGATCATGGGATTCTATGGACGTTTCTAAAAGACACAGATATTCACAGAAATGTATGAAAATCGGAGAGAAAAAGTTGCACAGGGATGGCAAAGGGAATATTTTAAACTTTTAAAAGTGATGAGATGAACATAACAACAGAACGCAACAGAGGCACAGGGCCCGGGACCGCTGAGCCGTTGGGCCGGGGGTGGGAGGTACATGTTGATTTAAAGTGCAAGATAATGTGACACACGGGCAGACACGAGCCGCAGCTGGAATGACAGTGAGTGTATTGCTCCAGAAATAAATGTTTTCACTTAAGCCAACATGTGTTAGGATCCACTACCAAAAGCCTTTTTCTCTAAGCATGTAAAAGCCTGTGAGCACAAGCATTCCATTAGTGTCACAGTCAAAGGCCAAGCTGTCCCGCGAAAGCTCATTTATATCAAGGCTGAGGTCATTCTCTCCATATAAGAGGGAGTCGGATGGGCCATATGGCCGACACTCAATCAAAGAAGCTACTTAGTGCGGGTACATGTTAGTGTTCATTAACACTAAAGTATTGAAACAAAGTACAAAGAAATTAAAGCAACCAAAGTTATCACTTTAAAACCAAAACAACTGCTGTAATTAAAACTTTCAGAGTATTAGAATAGCAAACATTGGATTAATATTGTTGCTTGTGAGTTGTGACAAATACATATATAGCTTTATTTTTTAACTCTAATTGCAGTTCAAGGTTAATTTAATCAGCCCATTTCTACTTCTGAAGTGCTTGTTCTAATTTAATTGCCTATTTTTATTGCTTCAGCAAGGTTTTAATTGAAACCAATAGGGATCTAACAACAACTGTGACATGTTGGTGTCTGGGGGAAAGCTATAAATATGTGAGAAAAATATATGCATTATTAATGTGATTTCTTAATGCATTATAGCAGAGAGCTGGGCAGGATTTCTTTATTTTTATAGTCAGGCAAACAAATTATAATTAGTCGCCACTTTAAATGCAAACTTGATAAGAAAGTACAACTAAATATGGTTCAATAACACCTCGTCGCAATGCCACACCTGATCAGCTGAACGGCAAACCTCAAGTGTTATTGGCAAGGGTGAGTTATTGGGTTATTCTTGCATGCACTGAAGGAATCAATTGTAATGGCACTGTGTCAGTCTTTCTTAACAATGAAAGGCATTATGTATTCGAAAATGAAAAAAGGATTGCATGGCTATTGACCCAGCAGTGAACGTCATCACAAGTCCTTGGTATCAAATTCTGCATAGCCGTGTTGGCAATTGACACTATTGATTTGCCGCATGGTAAGCATTATTGTTGGATCTCGAGCTGTAGCCTGGTGAGGAGCACTTTGTATTCCTGCAAACCCAATAGAGATTTACATAAATCAGTTGTTATATAGTTAAGTCTAAAACTAACCTTGAGCTAAAATTGCCATAAAAATAAGCTGAACTATGTCATTTTTCAACAGCAAACAAGGATTCTTGTTTGAGGGACGCACATTGTATTTGAGGAAAACTTATACCGAAAGTACCTTTAAAGGGATAGTTCACCCCAAAATGCTAATTCATCATTTATTCACCAAACCTGTTTTATATTAAATATTTTGAACATTGGACCCCACTGACTTTCATTGTATGGACAAAAAACACTAAGACATTCTTCAAAGTATGTTCTTTTGTGTTCCACAGAAGAAAGAAAGTTAGACAGGTTTGGACATGAGGGTAAGTAAATGATGGCAGAATTGGGTGAACTATACCATTAAATATCAGCTCCTTTTTTACAGAGAAAAGAATAATCATTTACTCCCATTACAGTGCAAAGGATCCAGGCCCTGTAGCTAGAGTGGAAAACACCAGCAACTCAAGCCTGACATCTGTATAAAAACAAAAATAATCTGCTGTCAGCAGAATGTTCAATGACTTCTATCAAGCCGGTGCCGAGAAAGTCTAGTGGCTGCAAGGATCGGGCTGTTATGCCGGGTTAAGTGGATCGGAATGCATGCTAATTAGCATCAAAAATGTGTGTCACCGCCTCATATCTTCACCAGGAACATGCCAAAAGGTTCCTCTTCAGGAACTCGAGCTGCGTCGAAAACGCTAGTGGAACGCCTTCTGCGACCCACGCTCTGAATCACATGTGAAATCAGTCCAATAGCTGAACGGGACGTCACGGCGGATGACGTCATGACCAGGAAGCTATAAAAGCAAGTGCGGCGGAGCCAGCGTCAGCTTTCTGTCATTCAGCGAAGCGCTCTGTGTGTGTCAGTCATATTTATTGTTGTCTGTCTATTGTGAAAAGTCTAATAAGTAGCTATGTCTAAGGCTCACGCTAAGACAAAGCATGCAAAGGGCGAGTGCAAGCCACGTTATAGGTTGTGTGTTCCTCCCTGCCCACGTTATATCACGAGTGGGGATACACACAGCCTGTGCGTGGTTTGCTTGGGAGCGAAGCACGCAGAGTCGGCTCTCGAGGGGGCCTCATTGCGAGCGTCTCCCACTGCGTACGCTTCGCTCCCGGAGGGCTCTCTTTGAGGAGGGAGCCTTCGCCAGCGTTCCTCGCGGTGCTGGCCCCGCTTCCGTCGAGTCGGAGCGGCGGCTGCATTCGTGGGGTTCGCAGTTGGATCTGGCGGAGGGAATGGAGACGGGCGAGTCCCTATCTCCTTCCTCACACACCAGATCCAGTGCCCGATCTCTGGGTTCGGAAGCCCGTTCTGCAGCTACTTCCTCCCGGGGTGACGGCTCGACGTTTCTCCTGTCTTCCTCCGAGGAGGTTGACGTAGAGAATGACTTCTATCACGCCGGTGCCGAGAAAGTCTAGCGGCTGCAAGGATCGGGCTGTTATGCCGGGTTCAGTGGATCGGAATGCATGCTAATTAGCATCAAAAATGTGTGTCACCACCTCCTATCTTCACCAGGAACATGCCAAAAGGTTCGCTCAAAACCACAGATTAATAAAGTCTGTCGGAACGCGTAATGCCGTGTCAACAAAAACACACACGTTTCATTACGCAGGTCACGGGAGGTTGTGTTTTAATGTCACGGTTAAATTTTTACAGCGTATGTCTTGTATGTCAATCGAGGAAGGCTGAAAAAGCCAGATAAATATTTTACTTGCAGTACACCTCTGCATTATTGATGTAATTGTAATCACAGGCGTGAATACAGTAGACAAACGCGGGCTTTGACACGCCGTGGCGAATACACCTAAAACGAGGGCTTGTGTTACAGTGGAAATTCACACAGCGCATTGTCTGCGGTTGTCACTTTAATCTGGACCGTCTCGAAATCCTCCAGCGCTAAACAGAAGCAAGCCTTCCCCTTTAAATAATTGATATTTTCTGATTAAATGTGGCAGTTCATAGATAATGAATTCTTTATGGTGGTGCCTTGAGCTACTCCACTGCCCCTGCTCCTGCAGACAGCTTTATGGAACGTGCTGCCCAAATTTTGAAAGTTTAACCTATGTAGATCAATGTGCTTCCTTAAAAGAGTTTAATAAATTAAAGTGCACAGAGCCCTTTTTTTTCCTCTATGAGCAGAAAAAAGCTGATGAGACAGGTTTAGTTTAATCTCAGGCAATAGAAGTCATTAACCATTCTCCTAGGAATTAAAATATAGCTTGCCCTTTTCTACTCTCACTTATCATTAGCATCACTTTAATCTCCCAGCGTTTCACACTGCTATTTTAATCATTACTTACTGCCTTTTGACAACTGAAGAACATGCCTCACTCTCGCTCAGGCAATATCCCCATTTTAGCTGACAAAATGTAGGACATCATGTAAAAATATCTAAATTTTCTCTCCCTTCCCTTCCAATAACATTCATATCAGAGTCCTTGGGGAAAAAGCCAAGTGTGTTTGTATCAAAAAACATCAGGGTGAACAAGTAAGAAAACAAAAGTGAAATGAGAGATTTGAGTGTAATGGCGCAGGGTTTAGGGGCAATGTGACAGTATTTGCATTTATCACGTTGTTTAAGTAGATCATGAATTGCATGTATTCTGTTATGTGGGTCATTTGGTGAGCTGGGGCCATCCATTTCTTTGTCCTTGACTCAATGAAATATACAGAAAAATTGTGGGGTTTTTTCGCTGGACGAATATAAATCAAGAGTTATGCACTGTCTTTTAATGTCTTTGACAGATATAGGCCATGTACTCTAACTTTGTAACTTCTGTTTTTTTTTTTTTTTTTTTTTACAAGTCGAGGTTGTAATTTTCAAGGGGAGGGGGGAATCTGACAATTATAAATATGTAGACCTTACATCTTTTCAAGAGATGAGCATTTAGACCAGAGAACTACTAAAAGAAACGGAATGAAAAACGAATTAAAACTTGGGTGTACATCGTATAATGTAAAGGTTTTTTTTTTTTTTTTTTGCGCATTGGCATTGGTCTTCACATAGCAATCTATCTGGACAGGCACTGGAATAATACCAGTTGTTTTCCCACATTCACACACAAAAGTAAAGAAAACCTCTCTCCCAGGATAGAGTTTATCACCTCCATCTGACCTATTCTGTGTCATTAAGGTAGAAATAACAGTAACACCACATGAAATATATAGCCTTTTGCCATAAAAAAACTATTTATTACATTAATGCAATCTGACATCATTAGCACAATAACAATATTAGGATAGCCACATGAATCTGACTTTCTGTGGAACATAAAAGAAGATACTTTGAGAAATGTCTCTATGTAATCAGTACAATGGAAGTCAATTGGTTCCAGTGTAGTTTGGTTTCCAACACTCTTTAAAATATCTTCACAAGTCACAAAGGTTTAGAACGGAATTAGGGTGAGTAAATGATCACAGAATTTTCTATCCAATTCCTAAAACAACAGGAAACTAATTTGAGATTCAACCTTTCTATACATATACCTGGCTTTTTAAGGGTCTCAGATTTTTTGACAAGTAACCCCCAAATGCCTTAGATTAGTGCAAAATTACGTAATCCTATAATAGCATTTAAATATACATATAAAAATAGCAAATAAATAAACATGACATAAGAACATTTATTGCATTATTTCTCATTATCAATTAGTATATTTAACCCCTCTTGAACATCTGCAAAAAAGAAAAAAAAAAATTAAATAAAATAAAAACTTTAGACAAGTGTAAAATATAATACAACAGGGTTTTTTGAACCCCCAAAAGCAAAGTAAAACCACAGTCACTTTTGAAGAAAAACACAAACTTGTTTCTCCTCGGGTTGCTCTACAGGAGAGACAACAATGCATCTTTTTTGATCACATGCCTGAAGAGGAGTATCTCTCCCCTCATCCCCTTTGAAAATCAACACCAAACTGGAAATGGTTGTAAACCGTTTATGAACATTTCAACAATCAAATCCCTCCTTTTACATCAAAAAGGAGCCCAATTCATTTCTGATCTCTATCCAAGTTCAAAGGCAAACTTAAAGTGATACTTCAAAGAAGCGTGTAATCAAAGACGCACAGCTGTTAAAACAATCTTTTGTTAGTTCATTGTCTTCAAACCAGACTCTTCACGAATCCATAAATGAAGGGAAACAGAATCAAATAAGTAACGCTCAATCTCTGTTAAGTGGGAAGCTTTGGTGTCTGGCTGAACAATATTTCTTACCAGAGATTTATGTCTATTTACAGCAGCGTGAAATAGTACAATAAACAAAGTGCAGGCTTGCAGTTCAGTGCAAATTAAGAGGTTCAAGCTGAGCCTTTTTGACAGATAAAGCTCTCTGAGAGGGGGGCTGCGCTTTCATACGTGTACCAGCCTGCAATATGAACCCATCTGAGATATGATCAGATTCATTTTGACAGGTAAAGCCCAGTGTTCTGCAGATAATTCCCCTGCACACAAGTCATATAATATTTGTATGCTTTATTCAATGAAGTATGACGTTTTCCTCTCGTCTTTTTCCTTTTAACAATACTCCTGTATATTTAGTCATTCAGTTTTCTTCAAAAGAGCACTGTGAGACCTGGTGCTATCGTCTTATAAAAATGGACTGTAGAGGAATTTTAATGATGTCTGAGGGGGAAAATGAGCGAACAGAAAGGAAATCGACTTAATTTTTTAATACACTTTAACACCTTGCTTTAATCCGACACTAATGTCCATTGTCAAGGGTTACGGGCGAGATATCTCGAGCAGCTGTCAATCAAGAGCTTGGTCAAATTAATCGTCTTATAAAAATGGACTGTAGAGGAATTTTAATGATGTCTGAGGGGGAAAATGAGCGAACAGAAAGGAAATCGACTTAATTTTTTAATACACTTTAACACCTTGCTTTAATCCGACGCTAATGTCCATTGTCAAGGGTTACGGGCGAGATATCGCGAGCAGCTGTCAATCAAGAGCTTGGTCAAATTAAAGCACAGTTCCATTAAGTTACGAATGGAACCTGGAGGTCCGCTGTGAATCAGTCATATCCACCAGCCACTGTTATGCTTATTACAGCCAAACATTAGACTGACCTTATTAGAGCTTCTGTATTTAGATAATACAGGGTTGCCTATAATAGTCATACGCACTTAGATGTGTTATGGCCAATGTGTGTTTTATCTTTGTAATTTAAGTTGAAACGTCCTACTTTCTCTACTTACTTGAAACGTTTCTACTTTGAAATTTAGTTTAGTTTGTCTCTGTGGACAGAAAGGATTTATACATAATAGATACAATTCAAAATATTGAACATCACTAACCTGAGTTGGGAGTGTTGTCACACAGGGATGCCCAAGATACCATGCAAGGAAGAAAGAGAAAAAAGGGAGAGTTAGTGGAAACATAATAAAGCAGTGTCCTGTTGAAACACAAAATAAAGTCTAATCATCTCAGTCTCTTTTGTTTTTCCATGCATGTTGCTGCAAGAATCCAGAGTTAGTGGAAACATAATAAAGCAGTGTCCTGTTGAAACGCAAAATAACATCTAATCATGTCAGAGTCTCTTTGTTTTTCCATGCATGTTGCTGCAAGAATCCCACCGCAAAGGTACATGTAAAACACCTCCCACATGGGCACACAGAAAATGAGGTGGCAGCATCTCTTTTTGAATGCTGATTTTGGCACCTTTCTCGGGAGTCATGTGGAAGAATCATTCACAAGAGCAAAGTAGAGCTCAGTGAGGTGAGCATTTGGAAAGAAAATTTGCAACAAAATGAGAAAATTAGAAGGAAAAAAAACAAGCATACACAACCATTCAAAAGTTTAGGGCTAGTAATATATTTTTTTTTTTAAGAAATTGATTTTTATTCAGCAAGGATGCATTAAATTGATTAAAAGTGACAGTAAAGACTTTGTAAAGACATTGTTATACAAGTTTTCAATTTCAAATAAATGCTGTTTTATCATGGTTTCCACAAAAATTCACAGCACAATTGTTTTGATAATAATAAGAAATTCACCAAAATTCACTAATTCAGCATTTTAGAACGATATTTGAAGGATCATGTGACACTTAAGCTTTGCCATCACAGTAATGTTACATTTTTAAATAACTATATAGAAACTGTTATTTTAAAGTGCAATAATAATTTCACAATATTACTGTTTTTACTATATTTTGTGATCAAATAAATTCAGCCTATGCATAAGAGACTTCTTTCAAAAACTTTTTTTCCAAACAAAAAAAAAAATCTTTCTGACCCCAAACTTTTGAATGATAGTGTAACTAGGTATGACCTCTAAGATTCAGAACATTTTTCACAACACATTCATCTTGCGTGTCATGTTCCGAACTTCCTAGCACAAAATACTAGACCAATGTCTGCCATTTTGACACACTTTGTGAGTAGCTATTAGCGCTTTAAAGTATGTGTAACATGTTGATGATAGCTCAAGATTGTGAATGTAGTCAACCAGTGTGGTAAATTGTGTGGTAACTGTGGCTGAAGCTTAAAGTCAACATGAAATCCAAGACGTCATCACTTACACTGGATAGATACCCAAGCATTGTTGTAGCAAACTTGCTAAACTGTTGTACCAAAATGCCTTGTGAACTGCAATTCGCATTGACTTTAATAGATGGAAAGTATTTATAAATGTCTTTTAATAACTGTCGCTCACATTTCCACTTTATATTATTTCCCTTAACGTTTGGGTACCATAAATTAAGTCCTGGTTAAGTGCATGCCATTAAGCCATTAAATTATTTCACAGCAGTGCACCTTGACTGTGAAATTCACATCGAATCCTGTCAGCAGCGCATAACGCTGCAAACAAGCGAAGTAACAAAGTTAAAACAAAGGGTAACACTTTACTTGAAGGGGTGTGCATAATGCATAAAAAAACTTCATATTCATGACATGTGTCATGTCATGATTATGGAGTTGTCATGTCATGATTATGAAGGTGTCATGTCAGTCTTATGCACACCCCTTCAAGTAAAGTGTAACCAAACAAAGTGCCTGACACATTCTCACTGATATAGAGTATATACTTTAAGAAGCAAGACATTGAGAAACATGACAATCATTTCACCCTTTACCAAACGCTAAAGGTATTCCTCTGTGTGTGTGTGTGTGTGTGTGTGTGTGTGTGTGTGTGTTTACGTGAGCGTGCGCTTGTTTGCTAGCGTCTCTTTCTGGCTAGCTCCATCTGGAAGAATCAAGCACTCGGCGGCTGTCACACAATAGGGAGACCAAAGCCTGCTGAAGGATAACAAATGACTTCATGGCAAAACAACTATTGAAATTCTTTCAGTATGTGGCATTAAAAACAACTGAACAAATAGAGATAAGGAGGGTTAGTAGGATTTGAAATGAGATTTCTCTCTCTCTCTTTCTCTCCCTCACTCTTCCCCAGCCCTCTGTTAAAGAGCTAAACAAAACAAATGGAGCTTATTACTGCAGATTACCTTACACTGGACAGATTCACGGTGTGGGGCCAACTGTAAACAATGTCTTTCTCTCTGTTTACAAAGTATGTGCCATTTATAAGACTGAGCAATCATAGCCACTGCGTGGCTAGATAAAAGAAAATGTATGCAGGGCCTGCCATTTGAAAACACAATCACTTAAGACTGTTACTGCGTGTGTTACCATAGCAAACAATGCTAAACTAATTATTCCCTGCTATACAGCTTATATTATTTCTGTTTAAATAGTGCCCGGGGTATTGGGAGGGATTTCAGCATGTAGGCAAGTGGCGGAAGGGATTGCAAATCAGCAGAAGGTCTCAAAAATTAAAGCGATAGTTCACTCAAAAATTAAAACTGACATAATTTACTCACCCTCAAGTCTTTTCAAAACTGTATGACTGACTTTCTTTTGTGGAACACAGAATGTGGGAGTTTTTTTTCCCATACAATGAAAGTCTTTGGGGTTAAGTGTTGTTTTGGACCTCATTGACTTTTATATGGACAAAAACAGTTCTTCAACATTCTTTAGAATCTTTTTTGCCGTTTTTGGATTGACCTGAGAACAAATGATTTTGGGCTGAACTATTCCTTTATCAAAACATAAAAGTCAATATGGAAAGCTAACGAATGGTGTGTTAATGGCTACAAGTACATCAACGTTTTAGATACATTCTGTGGCAAATGCGAACGACTCTGTGGTCGTTAATCACAGCACAGGACATTCCTGCGCCCCACACCTCTCCCGATTCAATACGAAACTTTCTGCCAACTTCCAGTGGTCTGCAGCAGTAGCAGCCGGGGTAAGATAAATAGCGTCGGACATATATTCTGTTCATTTGCCACTCTCTTTCCTGTCAACAACCAGCAAAAGCTCTCTCATGCAATCGGATTTATAATTTATATGCGGCGCCGAGGTGCAACAGGCTCCGAGCACGGGTAAAGCTGCGGTCTCTAGATTTATCATCGGCCCAGTCCATCTAACAATCGGGCGTTAAACAGAACAAAAACCCATTCCAAATAAATTCCCACTGTATTTGTGTGCCGACTTGATTTACCGGCCTTTGGAGAGGCACCATTTGGTAGCGGAGAGAGGTAGGTGGTGCCGGAGACAGAAAAGGCGGAAGGATGGGGGGGGATGCATGTGCCAGAAGTGTTTATTGTGTCAGGTTGATTTATTGAGTGAGCTTCATTTCACTGAATGTTCTCAGATATTTATTTCCCTAAAGGCCCCACAAAGATATGAACAAGCTCGCATCCACATATGTCATCATTGCCCATTTTACAGAGTCAGGAGATTTCTTTCCGAAGAGGGGGGGGGGCACCAGGGCACCTTTCCATCTGTGTCTCACCGACGATGCTTCTTAAAAAGAGAATTTTTAAACAATGAAAATTCAGTTCTAAAAATACACATATACAGTCATCTTTTTTCACACGAGCACTCAAATGTCGCTGAACTTCACCTTAATCTCACAGGTCAAAATACATATAAAAAAAAAACTGCACCAAAAGAAATGACTTGAAAAATTCCACATCATCCACGCTGACAAAACAAGAGGGCACTTAAATCCTGGAGATGGTATAAACAAAGATCCCATTTTGAGGCCCGGTCGGCAGAGAGAAAGAGAGAGATGGGAAAACAGTGTGAAAGTAAAGCAGATGGTGCTGGCCTTTGATTTTCCAGATGGCTGTCCTGACTGGTGAGCTCAGTGACATCGAGTCGTCTCATTGACATGCTGCCTCCACTGCATCCCCAGCCGCAGGTCTCTCTCTCTCTCGTCTCTCAGACGCTCCGCCCGGGCACCATTCGCCAACCTGGCCACTCTGGCTTCAGCCTGCTGCTGCTGTTTATTCCATATCGTAATGGTAATGAGACGCAATTGTACATGGCATCTTTTATTTAAAAAAGCAAAAGCTATTACTATTGCGAGGCCCGACTGCAGCTAATTAGGAGATTTAATATAATGTTAATATTAGAGGTAAAAACACCCAGCACATAACGAAGTGCACTATTTGCTGTTTTGCATGGGAATAATTAACACTGACTGCTAGTCATTTTTTACGAGTGCATTTAGACGTCTGTGTTTATTAGCAAGCAAATAAGTCCTGCGCTGCTGACACAGACAAACGGTCCATCAACCTATGCCCTATGATTAGCTTCCAGTGGAAAAAAATTCATAAAATATGATCCTTCGCCCTTATCTGTAAATAAATCTCCATTTTAGCACACGAGAATTGGAATATCAAACAGTGGCAGGGTAATTTAAATTGGACCGGCGAGGAGAATTAAATGCAGGGTGCCTATTCCATGACCTCGCAAGTACCTCGTATTTTTTTAGGGTCATATCATCATTACCATAGTGCAAGCTCAGAAACGACAACTCAAAATTCCCTAATTACTGTGTGTTTACTGGGGGCCACAGGCCTGCGCACAGTTAATGAAACATCACAGTGCAAGCCTCTAGGGCCCAGGGGAGACTCCATTGTAACACTCGCCATTCTGCTTTTCCACTCTGTACGCAATTAATTGATCCAGGAGCCATATTTCATGAGGCATTCGAGGACAATCTGGAAGCGCATCAAAATGTCCTCAGCAAAACAGAATTTTGCTCTTTAATACAACAAAGCGATCTGAGCAAAATAAAAACACAGAGTGAAGTGCCCATAAGGTGTTTAAACCTACTAATGACTATGTACTGTGATAAAACACAGGCACACCTGATTACTCCTAATTGGGGTAAATACATTTAAACAAACCAATAAACCAGCTAGACTAGCATAAACAGTTTGCTTAGAATAGCATTAGGTCTTATTCACTAACTGTGTATACACATGTATTTGTGTGTAAAACCTGAAACCTTGATGCCTTTGAATTTATTCACACACAATAATCATGTAAATGTTTACACTGGAAATGTCAAAGCTGAGAAAAACTA
>NW_015558680.1:107339-115261 GCF_001515605.1 Sinocyclocheilus anshuiensis | reverse complement strand
ATTTATATTATTTCTATTTTTTATAAAATTAGGAATAATTACAGTAAATATTAAAATTATATAAATATATAATAAATTCAAATAATTAGAAATGATACAATTATATACAATTATTATTTAGAACAATTGTATAAATATATACACACATACACATCCAATTGTATATAGAGCAGATTCATGCTAAAACTGTATTAAAATTTTTGAATATATTCTGAAGATTGTATATTGTTCTGTGGGCATTTGGCATGAACCTGTTCTGAGCACACAAGTACACAAGTTAGCAATAATTAGTGAATGAGCCCCAGTGACATTTTGTTGCATTGTAACTTAAAGGCATGTATTACAAGAACTAAAGTGCATATCACACACAAAATCACTACCATGTTGTGTTTACACACTGACTAGCCCATGTGCCGACTGCTGTACCATATCCATCTCTGGCCTGGCTGTTACCCTCACAGTGCAGGCCACTGCGAGTGATTCCCAATTGTTGTGATGTCATGTCTGAGACTAGGGCAGACTATAGATACTATTAAAAAACATGTTGCAGGGGCTAGCATGTGGCAGATTGCTTTCTCCAAGCCAGTTTTAGATCAGTATAAGTACAGACAGGGGCCACGGTCTTTGCACTGGGGACTGGAATGAGAAATAAGCATTTCCGGCTGTATTCAGCTGGCTACAGAAACAATTTGCTGTGGGGAAAATGGGATAAATGGACTTCGCTAGCAGATAGCAGGTTAAAAAAGGACTAATGTTGGAATCTGAAATCTTTTACGGAATTGGGCGAGTTGAAAAGCCAAATTATCCCAAAATGGAAAGCTGATTGTGACTCAGGTTTAAAGCCACGAGACAATAACAACAGATGAAGACATCTAGTCAGGACAGGACAAATCTCTGAAATGTAATATTAGCTGCCAGTTAAAAGTATCAAATTGCTCATCACTATTTCAGGCATCTTAACTGCAATGCCTAACTAAGCTACCTTTACAGCAGGATTGCTATCTCAAAATGTCAGGCTTCCAGAGAACTGCGTGGAATGTGTGTTGACATCACATCTAGTGAAGAGGAACTCAACATGGGAGTGCCTCTGTGTTTCAGCCATAAATAACTAGAGGTTGAGATACAGCATCTATATTAGAGCAGTTAAGCTAGGGAGGTGTCACGTGGACATGCTTTGGTGTGCACAGCATGAAGATATTAGAAACAGGTGCAATACACAAGCATGTATAAATCTGATGACAACGATCATTGCTAACAGGTCAGTTACTATAAAATCTCCTTCATCCTCTCATGCAGGTAAGATGTGGTTTAAAGGTGTACTCTGTAATATATATATATATAAAAAAGTTTTACGCAAAGAAAATAATTTTGAAAATGTTTAAAATCATGGACATACACAATATATATATTTTTAAATATATAAATAAAGTAAACATTCAATTTATATAAAAACATAATAAAAATATGGACTATGAAATAAAATTACAATATTATGTATGATAAATATTATATATACAGTACACACACACATATGTATGCAGAACAGGTTAATGCAACATTTTGACAGGACAATTCACAATCTCCAGAATATATTCACAACATAAATAATAATTCAATATATACAATTTTGCAAATGTTTAAAAACATGGACACTCAAATGAGATGAAGACTAATCATATTGTCACAAAGCAAGGCCAGACACAACAGGTAAGTGCAAATCAGGATGGTTTATTGACTGGGTAAGGGGATGACTGGAATAGGTGAGTTAAAGGCAGGTGAGTGACAACACAGTGAATGGTTCCAGGGTGCTTATCGGAGTTCTGATGGTGAGGATCGGATGCCAGTTACATTGGATCGCGGGAGGAACAGCAGGTAATTAGTTCTATGGAGAATTTGGCAGAGAGAGTCCAGAGCAGTTCGTAGGAGTGAACGGTAGACCAGACAGTGAGTGACTGTGTGTGTATTTGTAGTGTGGCTTGATTGGTGACAGCAGGTGCGGGTGATCAGAACTCAGGTGACTGTGATCAGGTAATTATCCTGGATGGTGACTGAAGTGACTGTGATGAATCCCTGACACATATATGTGGCATAATAAAAGCTGTATTATTTAATTTAATTATTATGGAGTAGATAAGACCACATGACTGACCAATATTAAGTATTTGGATTACACAACTAACCAAATACTAGTTATTTCACTTTTTTGTATTTATTTATTCAGTGACAGTTTTCATTAATTAACATCAAGGCAATGTAAATGTGACAGATTTAGCCCCGGTAGCTCATTTTTATTATTTATTTTTATTTTTATTATAACTTAGGAGAGAAAAAACAACAACAAAAATTACAACACAAATCAAAATGATCAATAAAAATTCTAAATATTAAAAAAAAAAAAAAGTGAATCATGGTTGACTCCAAATAAAGAATTTCTAAAAAGGCATTGATAACGAAAAACTACTACTGCTGCCACTAGGTGTCAGAAAGTATAAAACAAAGACAACCATTAAAAAACATGAATTTTTTTTAAAAAGTCACGTTATCATCACAAGCACCTCATCGTAATTATCGAGTATTCTCTGTTATAAAAGTTTTCGCATCAATGAGTGTAAAGGAATGCAGTCTCTTTTGAGAACGTCGCCACTGTAGCCAGCGAACACAAAGCAATAAGAGTCGGGCTTGATCTTGGTATGAGCTATGAGAAGCTGTTTTCTCCACTTGAGTGGAGCTGATTGGAGGTGGAGGATTCACAACGCTGAGGCTGATTTCCATAAGAAGTGGAGGACGGGATCTTAATGGGGGTCAGTGACAGGGCCGGAGTCTGAATTGGCAGGGGTGCATCAATTAGTGCACGGGCAAAGCTCAGGCTAACGATAAGGTGAGTGGATGGTAGAGAGGGGTAATCTTCATTAGAAGCACATGAAAAATATTACAGGCTCACAAAGAGGAGGCAAATGAGAGTGTGGCAAAGGGCATGATAGAATCATTCTCTCTCCTCACAAGCTCATTCCAGTGTGTTACTAGTGCTGTGGTTAAGGGTTTAGCGTCCAAGACTTCAGAAGGGACTTTTAATTAGGTAGTACTTTTGTTTTACACAGTCAGGTATCATTTTTACAAAGAAATTTTTAATCTCTCAAAATGGAAATATGATTCTGTGGAGGCTTCGGTTCAAAAAAGTTAAACGTTAGCATGACTCTTAGCAAATTTTAAGCACGCTACAAGCTATTAATGAACATCCAGAAGAATATTACAGAGAAAAAACATGTAACCGACTGTTGCACTTTTATCTATGAGGCATTCTAGATGAATTCTCTGCAGAAAGCGACACGATTAAACAATTTCCACTAAACAAGCTGTTTTTTTTTTCTTGTTGAAGAAACATAATCAAACGAAACCGTCATCAGCTTGTTTTGATAATGCTGATAAAAGAAAAGCGCGCTGTTTACCGTGCACACGGCCCTTTGATATTCAACGACTCCGACTTAATAAGGCAAGACATTAGTGTACACGTGTAAAGTGTGTTCATAAATGTGCGAGAGGAGCGGCGAGCTCAGAAGCAGAAAAGAATTTGATTACAATGTGTCCACCTATCCAAATGAACCCCATCATGTGAACATTGTGCAACCAAGCAGACAAGCAGCTCCAAAGACCATCCAGGCAGCTGTATACCATTTAAGTGCATACTGAGAAAAAAAACAATCTGCCCTATTGAACAGTTTCATCCCCATAGGGCAAACAACCATGGCACATTCTCCAGGAATTACAGTTGTCTCCTGTTTATAGGACTAGGGGGAAAAAAACATCACATTTCATGAGCCCCTAAACCTGTAAACAAAATCTTTGGAGCAGATCAATTTGAAACGCCACAATGCAATTAAAGCCCAATTCGATTTGAGCATGCACAGTCCATCTGTCAAAGGGAAACTGAAGCGGATCCATTATTAGTAAATTCCTGCTTGCATTTTCTGAAGTCTGTAAAGCAATAGAATTATCCGCCAAGCTAAGGTGCTGTATACTGTGCAAAACGCTAGCTACGCCAAGTATGTCATCATCCCAAAAAGTTCTTTGTGCAAACTTTTCCCATTAATTATTACATCTTTGGAGATTTGATTCTTCATGCTCTGGGGAATCATTGTGATGTTCTTGGTTTAGCTGAAATATAAATGTCTCCTATAATCCTATTTGTCCACTTTAGAACCGGGAAGATAAAAATCTTTATTATCTAGGGGGAGGGTTCAAGGGACCCCAGCTCAGTGCTTTCAGCTTGAAATGCTATCATCTTCAAAGGTAGAAGAGGATGTCGATTTAAAATCAGAAATGTATCAGGGATCTCTATGCTCCTTAAAGTACAATACATCTCCGCTGATTAAAATACATCAAAGCCTCGTCATTCGTTCCTCTGAGCAATAAGGGTGGATTTTAATTGCAAAATGTTAAACCTCACAATTAAAGGCTTTGTGCTTCTTAAAGCTAGCCCAAACAGACACCGAGAGAGCAGCATACAAATGAGCCGGTGAGAGGGAGAGAGGAGAATTAAATGATAGCATTAAAAGCAGCCTGTTAAATAATAACACTGTTGAAGATCAATCACGGAACGCACCGATAATGCTACAGTGAAATATGTCTACAGATTGCACTTTCACAAGCTATAATTTTTCTCTTAAATTAAAGCCGTTTCTTTAAAGGAAAACCCATGCTCAAGTGGCTAAAACAGGTGCCTGTTTACGAGAACACTAGTGTGCCTGCCAATGATAAGGACCTCGACATGACGCGATCCTGCTATAAAACAGTTAACACTCTGCCAATGCAAACAGTTACTCAATTTACAGCCTACAGCCATGAAAAAGTGCTATAAAGTTGTTACCAGATTGCTGCCATCAGATTATAGGCACACAATGCAAAACCTACCAGCCGAAAATCTTATTTAGGATTTATGACAAAGTAAAACTCTAAACCACAAAGTTATACGCCTGCTGAATTGATGCAATCCAACCATGTGCACAAAGACAAAAAGGAATTATGAAGTATTTCAGGTATTTGAGGGAGCATCATGTAACTATTTTTTTTTATATAAATCTTTTTTTGAAGTTACATTTAAAATTAAAATTAAATAAAACAAAAATTGCCTATCTACGAATTCCCCGCAAACACATCATGCAGCATTAATTAAAAGCCTGTGATGGACACGGCATGCTTCTAACAGACCTATCAACAATGAAATTAGGATTTGCTGGCAAAAGAGCATTCCAGGGTCCCTTGAAGGGACTAATGAAAAACACTTTCATGGCTAACCCATCAAAAAAGCCAGGCTGGAGGAGAGTGAAGCAGCGTAGAGCTCCAGCAGCAGGATGTCATGTGAGGGTCTGGAACGTGCGACCTCTCATTTCATCCTTTAATAAAGTCGCACCCAGGTGGCCTTGATGCCTTACAGTTGCCTGGGGCTCCCGAGTGCTAAACAGGAGCTTGGCTCAATGTCATTACCCTACATCACTCTCTTCCCTGTTTTCCGGCATTAAAACCTGCATGCTTTGTTTTCCATTCCACAATTTGAAAGTCTGTTATCAAGATCAAAACACTACTTAATCTCAGTTGGTGAAACTTGTTCCATTGCCTCACTGATTGACTTGCAGAGCTCTCTAACGGCAGTTGTGAAATGATGAGGTGAGGAAATAACTCAACTAAGACCAAGACCGCGGGATCGGTTTGAGGTTAAAGCATTGGGGAAGTCTAGGGTAAGAAGACTTGGTTGGAATGTTGCAATCCTTGCCTGCTTAACATGAACACAAATCCTAAACAACAACAACAACAAATAAGTCCCAAAAAGGGCCTTTGTACTTAAATGCTACATACTTGCAGCTGAAAGTGAAAGTGAAATTAGCCTCGAGGTGGTCATTTTTCAACTTGCTACGCTAATTCAAACACAAACACTGAGAGAGGCCTGGGATTTCATTGTGCAAATGATCTGCGTGTAATACTTTCATAACTTCCTGTGTGAAAGGAGCCCGTTGGCCAAGAAGCCAGAAAAACTTTCAGGTTATCAGAATTTCTGTAGGCCATTTCTTTAATTAGTGCCCACAATCTGCGTTCAGATAATGTCAGGATTGATTAATTTAGTCATGGAAGGATGACGGAAAGTTAAATAAAGTTCTCCTCGGGCTCTGCGCCGTTCCAATAGACAGAATAAGGGCCGTTTCTTTAATTAGTGCCCACAATCTGCGTTCAGATAATGTCAGGATTGATTAATTTAGTCATGGAAGGATGACGGAAAGTTAAATAAAGATCTCCTCGGGCTCTGCGCCGTTCCAATAGACAGAATAAGTGCTTATACTGACAGATGAAAAGATACCTGTCTGGTTTACTGCTCATTCCGACAGTAACTTAATACCAGCACACACCCACGCATCTGTCAAATCGAGGCTTTATGCTATAATTGCAGAAGAAGGAAACTTTTTCAAACAGTTCTAACAGATGGCAAATTGCGTTTATTCCGCAACATGGATGCAGCTTCAACAGTTTCCTGTCTTTGATTTATGTGTCCAGGTCTTTCATAACTTTCGAATTCATCAAGGCAGCTTTCATTCGGAAACCGAGCAAGAACTCTTTCTCAAACACGGCCCTCCTAATTAGAATTATTGTAACTCTGACAAACCCTGGACAGAGACGCCACTTAACTGCCTTGTCAGGCCCTGGACTCACAGCCTGAATACAGATTCTCCACCTGTCCGCCTTTCTGTATTGTTCAAACTTTTCCACCATACACCTATTTCCCCAGTGGGAAGCAGGTGGTGTGTGGAGGTGTTTACGGAGAGAGTCTAACTGACAGCTGGCGGGAGGAGGCTCAAACAGCTGCAGACGAGTGGAAAAAAAAAGCGAGAGAGAGAGAGAGAAGGCAAACAGCTCTAATACCCTCAGGGTTGTCAACTCCAATCCCCCAACCCACAATGCTTTTAACCAAGCAAACAGAGGAAAAACTGTTGCCGTCTCAAGACATCAGAGTCTTCAACCGAACTCCCCGATCTAGGAGCGATTTCGCAGGCTTGAAATGGGCTGATAAGAGCAGCTCAAATGAGTGAGAGACTTCATTTAAGCTTCATTTAAGTGTTGATGTCAAAAAAACAAAGTGTTGTATTTTCAGTATGGTGAATGGGAAACTACAAAAGATGCTGACGAGCAGAGAACAATAGAAAATGTGAGATGTGGGGATCACAGCAGACGGCCGTAGGGATCCAGTTGTAAAGGAGACGTACCGTTTTTTTGAGCAGAGTGTGGCTAGGAAGGTGATCCTTGACAAGTGAACCGAGCACTTCTGATCACATACGCCCGCAACGTTGACACCAGAGTTGTGCAAAATTCAGAACTGAAGAATTGGCCCCCTTTTAATTTATGGGTGTGAATTTGAACTGAATTGGAAACAGAGAAAGTTGAATTTTGAATTGGACCCTCTCTGACCCTCCCATAGTCTTCAATCTGTTTGCTGCCTCAATTAAAATTTAAGGAAATACTTAGAGATTCAACAGTCCTTTAAATTCAATTAAGTTCTGAATTACGCACAGCACTGGGGCTGGATTCATGAAAATCATCTTAAGAAAGAAGTTAAGAAATTTCTTATGATAAATTTGGTCATAAGAATGTCGCAAGAATGTTCAATTCTGAAGTGCAATTCCTGACAAATTTTTAGGTTTTCAAATTTTTTAAAGAACATCTTATTCTACTTGAGAAAAAAATGATAAGCGTTGGTGCTATCTACTCATGCACATCCCTAGTAATAATGATATGCATTATTTGCAGCTAGTGTTATGTTTTATTTTCAGGATTTCTTCTTAAGTTTTGTCTTAAAAAGTGACGTGACATGTGGCCAAGTATGGTTTCCCATACTAGGAATTAGTGCTCTGCATTTAACCCATCCAAAGTGCACACACAGC
>NW_015558680.1:88160-107189 GCF_001515605.1 Sinocyclocheilus anshuiensis | reverse complement strand
ACCTCAGTCGTGGTATTGAAGGTGGGAGAGAGCGCTGTACATTCACTCCCCCCACCTACAATCTCTGCCGGTACGAGACTCGAACCCGCAACCTTTGAGTTACGAGTCTGACTCTCTAACCATTAGGCCACGACTTCCCCCTAGTAATTAAGAAACATTGTTAAGAAAAGCTTTTGGGAAAACAAAATGCTATGACCTGTATTCAAAAAAATAAGAAGAAAAACAGCAGTTAAGAAGAATTTTATTCTTAAGAATGTTCTGTGAATCCGAATCCTTGTTGACATATTCTTTTCTATAAATAAGTAGAGGGAACTGGCAAAGAACAGTTTGTTTGGGATGTATGATAGCATTGTTTCTTCAGAAACAAAAGGCTAGCAAAAGCTAAGAAGAAAAGTATGGCATCAGGCGCTAATCACTGCGCTATTCACAGATACCACTAGAAAAAGTAACATATCACTTTTATGGGCCATGTTCTCCTGCCATATACGGCTAGCGAAAAAGACGAGGCCATATGAGCACAACCTTAAAATGAAACGCCTGCCATGGTTAATCATATTCGGTTGTAAATTAGCTTTAATAATACATCGGCTAACACATTTTCCACACACACCACTTTAAATAGTTAGCAAGATGGACCCATTGCCGACAAGTGCAGGGCCGAAAAAGAGATGCAAACTAGTTTAATCAAATAGGGCTGAGATTGGGTCAGTACATTTCCCTAATAGATTTGGATAGAGGTTCAGAGACACTTTTAGGTGTCCGCTAGTGGATTTGCATGAATGTAAATTTACTCTTCTGGGTCGCAGGGTAATATAAATAGCCCCAAGTTCCTCAAGTCGTGTCTATTCTAAACAGCAGTTATTCACTGCAACTGCTGCAATGGTGAAATTAAAGGGGGACAGCAGGGGGAAGGTTCCTCTTGCCACAACAAAGGAAGGAAATCCCACTTAGATTTGTACTTCTCCCTTTCTTCTACCTTTAGCGGGTGTATCAGAGAATAAACAGTGCCTGAAGCTGGTAGCCACCTGCAATGTATTCCCCCACCCCCATTAAAGTCCTTCACAGAAATCAGAATTTAATAAATCACCCTGGAGTCTGACAGAGTTTATCTCAAGGGGTCGCTTTGACTCGGGAGGAGCCGCACCTCAGTCGTGGTATTGAAGGTGGGAGAGAGCGCTGTACATTCACTCCCCCCACCTACAATCTCTGCCGGTACGAGACTCGAACCCGCAACCTTTGAGTTACGAGTCTGACTCTCTAACCATTAGGCCACGACTTCCCCCTAGTAATTAAGAAACATTGTTAAGAAAAGCTTTTGGGAAAACAAAATGCTATGACCTGTATTCAAAAAAATAAGAAGAAAAACAGCAGTTAAGAAGAATTTTATTCTTAAGAATGTTCTGTGAATCCGAATCCTTGTTGACATATTCTTTTCTATAAATAAGTAGAGGGAACTGGCAAAGAACAGTTTGTTTGGGATGTATGATAGCATTGTTTCTTCAGAAACAAAAGGCTAGCAAAAGCTAAGAAGAAAAGTATGGCATCAGGCGCTAATCACTGCGCTATTCACAGATACCACTAGAAAAAGTAACATATCACTTTTATGGGCCATGTTCTCCTGCCATATACGGCTAGCGAAAAAGACGAGGCCATATGAGCACAACCTTAAAATGAAACGCCTGCCATGGTTAATCATATTCGGTTGTAAATTAGCTTTAATAATACATCGGCTAACACATTTTCCACACACACCACTTTAAATAGTTAGCAAGATGGACCCATTGCCGACAAGTGCAGGGCCGAAAAAGAGATGCAAACTAGTTTAATCAAATAGGGCTGAGATTGGGTCAGTACATTTCCCTAATAGATTTGGATAGAGGTTCAGAGACACTTTTAGGTGTCCGCTAGTGGATTTGCATGAATGTAAATTTACTCTTCTGGGTCGCAGGGTAATATAAATAGCCCCAAGTTCCTCAAGTCGTGTCTATTCTAAACAGCAGTTATTCACTGCAACTGCTGCAATGGTGAAATTAAAGGGGGACAGCAGGGGGAAGGTTCCTCTTGCCACAACAAAGGAAGGAAATCCCACTTAGATTTGTACTTCTCCCTTTCTTCTACCTTTAGCGGGTGTATCAGAGAACAAACAGTGCCTGAAGCTGGTAGCCACCTGCAATGTATTCCCCCACCCCCATTAAAGTCCTTCACAGAAATCAGAATTTAATAAATCACCCTGGAGTCTGACAGAGTTTATCTCAAGGGGTCGCTTTGACTCGGGAGGAGCCGCTAGACAGACAAAGCCTAGGCCGATAAGATGTGAAATTAAATACAGTTAGCAGTTGGAAACAAAGGACGGAATGTGTCACAAGCCACTACGTAACCACCAAAAAGCTTATAGCCGAAGAAATGGCAGAGACAGGAGGTGATTCATTTCAGTTTGTGCACATTTAACCTCATTTGCATGCTTACTGTCAACATATCTTTCTGTCGCCGATACGTTCAAGAGCTTTCATTAAGGCCTGAAGTTGACATCCTTTTTATTGAGGCATGGCATATAAATCATGGCCGTCGCACACCTGCACATCTCGATCGGAGATCTTGCTCTATCATGTTATGCTTCCTTTTAAACACATGACAGGTACGACACCAGTCATCGCTTAAGGTAAGGAGAGAGTTATAGGAGTGCGGTTTATCTCTGTGTGAACAAATATCCTTACTTAGCGTGTTGAAATACAGATTATTTACCACAACAAATATGCCACTTTTGTAGAGACCCAGTTAAAAGTGAAGTGAAGATGTCATTTTTGCATAACTAGCACCACCAAATAGAATTACAACAAAACTGACTATTTTCAAACAGGTTTCCTGAACACTGCCATTGGTTGGAAAACTGGTAGTCCCACCCCCAAACTCACTATGTTGGCTGGTCAGGATGTTCAAAACAAAAAGAGCAAAGTTTGGAAAGTGCCAGAGTCACAAAGTTTACACTTTTTGGCATCTCGTATTAGGGAAATGGTGCAGATTTGAATCAATCGCATACATCGGTTTTTATACAATCTGCCTAAACTGCACTGAGGGTTATGTTTAGAGGTGCTTACATTTACTAAACATTTAACTGAATGAATCAAACTGTACAAATTCATATGAAGTCACCAACTAATTATGTTGTCATGTGGTCAGGTTTTTTTTTTTTAATTAATATGACATGGCACATAACAATTATTACGAACCTAATATGACAGAGCATAATATTAGAAACAGCACACCAAGATTTGAAACTTGGATTTAAAGTTGCTCTGTTGTGTGGATCTCAGATCTTCACCTGTTCAATATTGGCCAACCAAGCTGTCTCAGCATCTTAAGCTGGGATATAAAAATTTGTACATACAAATGGCATGTTTCACCTTTAAGTTACATAGGTTAAAAATAGGAAAAAGAAACTACTAACAAGACAACTGTAGGGCACATTACATGTCAGCTAGTGTCCACAGCTAGCATACTAATGGTGTGTTGGTGTGCTAGTAACATACGCCTGCTCTAATGAAAGAGATGAGTTTGAAATTTTCAGTGAGCACTTTGGCCCTGTCTTTTATTAATAACACTCCAGGGTCCAGGAGGGTGCGAAGCAAAATGGTGGGAATGGGCTGACCCGTGGGCCGCACCTAATCTGTCCCGATTCGGTCCGCGCCACCGACGACCTCGCTCGCTATCTGTTTCTCAAACTGATGCCTTCCTGCTGGGACGGCGTGGCTGGAGAGCTGTCAGCGTGCTGCCCTTTCTGGGGCGCTGCGCTATCTCTGCCTGCACCAGTCCACCGTGGCCTGTTGAAAAGAGCTGTCATAGCCTCGCAAGTCTCTGACATTCCTATTGGCTTCACCCTGACCCTTTGAGAAGCACACCTTTAATTATCCTGTCTCAAATCTCCTTCCATGGCAAAACGAATATACATATAATAGCCGTGAGCATGTGTGCTGTTCTTTTAAAGTATGCATTTGAGGGCCCCACTCAAAGCTGTGACTCTTGGAATAATATTAGACTATTTGGAATGTGACTGTGAGACTAGTAAGAGACACAGCTGCAGAAGAGCTTCCTTTATCAAGGGAAAATTACATAATGCCCCAACAACTACGAGCTGTTTCCAGCACTCCACTTATACTTATACTTTAATACTTAAAGTATAAAAACAGCACAGAAGACATAAATATGATGTATTATTTTAGCTGCCTTCCCCAATATCCTCCAATTAAACATCTCTGTCACTGATAGGAGCATAAAGACACCTTTGATCCGTGTAATCAGATCAGTGGGCTTGCTTTTGTCTCACATTCCTTTTCTGACATTTGAAAGGTCAAGAGTGAGAGGACATTTGATAACTGCAAAATCCTCATACTCCATTTTACAACCCTAATCTGCCGTCTCGGAATTGGTAACATAGCATTTTATCTTTGGGAGGAGGGCTGGAGAGACTAGGAAACTAAGTCTGTTCGCATTTGTTCACCATTAGGTGAAGCTTTAAGAATTTGCTGCATTGAAGACAAAACGAATAACGCTCTGACCGCAATAAAAGGTTAAGTTGCTACACAGAAATACATGCTTGTTAAGAGAACCAAACTACTGTACCATAAATAATGGAGTGAGGCAAACTGTGTTTTTCTCTTTTTTTTAGACTTCAGGAAAGTGTGCATTGTCGACACTGAACATGTAGTGCAGATTTGACCCAAATATTTACACAGTATCACACAAATCAAGAGCGCTGTTTGTTCCAAATGCAGATTAAAAAAAAATCCCTATCACTAATACACAGACTGACAGTGTGTCGGAAACACTTATATCGTATCGACCGAAATTAAGAAATATATCGTGATATAAATTTTGGCCATATCGTCCAGCCCTACACTCAACCAATAGTCCCGTGGGGGCCAGAGTCATCCTCACAGCTGTAATGAGCTTTACTGAGCTGAATAAAACAGTTAATAGAAAGGTAAGATCAAAAATGCATGAATTATGAAATATTAGCCAGATCCCAATGAAAACGGCTCTGGTTAAGTAGACGTAGATGTCCGTAGCATTTATGGGCGGCTTCAGTAGTGCAAGAGACAGTTTAGTAGCTTATTGAATGGCTATACCATACCTCCTCCATGTATAAAGTTACTTAAGTGTTCGCCTGCAGGGAGAACCATGTCAAATCGCATTGAAAATAACTTTGAGGAGCAAATTGAATGTATTAGCTTAAAGGGAGGTGATGTCTATGGGACCACTGACACTTAATACTGAATTATACTAGACAAAATACATTGAGCAAAAGTAAAGTGATTCACTGTTCTGTCAACCACCCCCCACCCCAAAAAAGACACAAAAAACTATTTTCTGTTGGTGAGAAATCCTACTTATTACTTGGTTGGCATCCACAGAATACACAGACAGGCAGTGCTGTCCCATGAAAACCATTTTTGTTCCATTACAAAAAACTAGGTCATCCTCTCATAATTGTCAATCATGCAATAAATCTTTCTGTGCCACAAATGAATACTGCTCTGGGACTGAAACAAAGCTTATTGGCATGCAGTGTCAGCTTGACTTAATTCATTCTCCTTTTCAGCTGAGCCTATTCATATGTGAAGTTTATGGATATCACACTGCCTGTTCCAGAGCAGGATAATGGATGTGGACAGACACATTATGCTGGGAATGTTGTATTAGCACAGCGTAAGCTGTCTGAATGGAGACACAGCTCACAACAGAGTGTAAAATGTGAGACCGGATCCACAACTAGAATAAATGATCCTTCTTTAAGACTCTTTGGAAGAATATTCTCTCCCGAGCACATGAATGTAAATGTGTAAATGTATGTACAACCATGAACCTCCTCTTCAATGGCTCTGAAATGAAAACAACAAGCAGAACTTTCAAGGGAATCGTTTTCTCTGAATCATCTGTTAGTGACGTAATGTCTTAAAATAAATTCCACAATCAAAATCATTAGTAACGTAATACTTTCTGGTGCAGTAAGAGCATGGGATGGAAAAGACTTGAGCATGTCTTAAAATTAATAGCGGTATTGCAAAAGACAACAAAGGGTATCATGGGAAAGAAAAAGCACAAAAGAGAGCTCTTAAATGTCTCAACAGTTTCTCATTTTTCTCCTGGGAAAAAGACCCCATTAATCTCACAAGTATCTCCTCTTAGAATAAATGTCATTCAATATCAATATTTCAAACTGTGCATTAAAAAGTCAAAGATTTCAATATGAAGTCCCAATTTCCCATCAGATTCTTACAAATTATGTGAACTATGCATTTCATATTAATCTCTCAGTTACAAACTCTTTTTTTTTTTTTTTTTTATTAAATATATTTTTATAATTACTTGTAAGACAAAAGATCTCATACAAAGTTGAGGGAAAGTCTCCTGATTCATTTTTGTATATTCCAGGTCATACAATGTCAGAGGATTTCACCATGTTATTACAAGTTATTATAAGACTGTGATTGTGTTTCTGAATATGTAATTGTTCCACCACACAAAGGCTTGAACACAATATCTGTGTCTGCTACAGCTCTGGGCTCACCATTTACCTTCTCCTGCCAGGTGTCGTCAGTTTACAAATATCTGATTGGACAGACGGGAAATGCAGTGGTACGCCTCCAGCAGACGAGTTTGGTGTCATGTCTCTCTGGAGCAAACTGTCAGTCTTTAAGAAAAGAGTAATAATAGCCAGGTACAACAGCCACTTGCTATCGAAAAAAAAAAACACTTTCTTTTTTTAAAGAAACCTTAGCGAGAAGCTGACATTTGAGTCAGGAGGAGAAACTCAAGCGAAGCATCATAGAAAGAGTTATCAGAATGGCTGTCTCACTGACAACAGCATTGTGAGAAGCTCTGGACTGCTTTCAAAGAAAATACAGTAAAGCCCATGGAGGGGATCGGAGGGTTTTGGGAAATGCATACTTTGTACTATGGTTATTAAAAGAAGCATTTCCATTTGTTTTAAATGGACTGCGTTGCATGTTGGGATGTTTCCCCTGCATAAAGTAGTGTGCAATGCGACACTCATTTACGTTGGCCTTCATCTGGCATTCTATGATCAAGCTACAATGTCTCTTGGGAATCTACGATGTATGCTTTGCTTTCATAAAAAGGCAACAGCAGCATTTAATAATGTTTCATATATTCAAGTGGAAGAGAAAAGTGAACACAGTGCATGCACTTTTTGAGGAATCTAATCAAAACAATTAACACTTACATATTTACATCAATGCAATAGACGAATTAAAAGAAGTAAAAGCTATTGAATAAAAAATAGGAAATATGCAAAAAATATGCTTCCTCAAAAGGCTGCAAGAATGAGATACAAACACACAAACAACTGCATCAATATTAGCAACATATGGGATCCTCAGTGGGAACGAGTACCGGAATTTGGCTTTTCTATTATAATTCAATTGTGTTAAATTGACTTGATAGGCTTCTGTGCAGCCCGTGAGGATTCCAGCTTCATAAGAGAGGCCTGGTGTCTCAGCTTTGTCAAAGGCTCATCATGCTTTGAGCTCTGATAGAGTTCCATTCTATTCTCAAGTGTCATTAGCTGTGGGCCAGGTAAAGATTAGATAACAATCAGAACTTTATGAGATACCTTTAGAGGTGTTAGGAGTCTTTTGTCACACTGCTAAGAGAGGAATGTGGATAAAAAAAAAACTCTTATAATTTCCTCTTTTCTTTCATTCCGTTGAATTATCAGAAGAGCACTCTTCAGTTGTTTTGGCAGTACAGAAAAATGTAAACGTATTTTTAAGGAGCCAAGAAAAACTCAACATGCCTTGTTAAGCATATTTCATGGAGTATTCATAAATTGCTAAATATATCATTTATGGCGGAATTCTGAAAGCAGTTTTATCAAAGGTACTTTAATAACATAATTCATTTTTGCAGGAGAGCTTGAAGTGAATTGAATTGAGACCACTATTTATTTTGTCCTATATAGGAAAAGAATCTCCAGCACTCCAGAGCTCTTTGTTTTTTCTTTAATGGAGTCATGGTGCTCTCATTGCGCTGTAAAGTGGTGCTTGTTCTGACCTAAATGAAAACAGCCTCGAGACCTCAGCGGTCACCTGTCCTTCATTGCAGTCCCGCCAAAACCTGCTGACGGCATCTCAGAGATTCCCGCACCTCATTGATGCTGTTTTTGACTGCGGTTCAAACTTAAATATCCAGCTTTTGCCGCAGAGCTCATAAAACATCCATCATGACTTTCCCCCATTTTATAACAGAGTAAATATCACTCTTACGAGGTAGTTTTCCCATCATTTTCTTTTATCACAGTAGAGTGGGACAAGAAGAGGCCGTTAAGTTCAAACAACGCAGATATTTCCGTGATAACATGAAAAAGTTTATATAGGAGGAGATTCATCATTTGATAGGATCTTGAAGACGAGGGGGAAACAAGAAGAGGAAATGTCTGGAATCCCATTTGAGATTCCTTCCCTGAAGTATTATTCTCCTTTTTTTTTTCTCATGTCAGTTTCAACATGAAAATTAAGCCAGGGAAAATTAACTCCTGATATGGCTACGCTGAATTAGACGGTGAAAAAAAGGGACTTTTTAAGGATTCCGGCCTTGTCATTTTCAATTTTCTGCTCTTTGGACATGGTTGTATTCAGATTCCCGAACATCTACTCAGCATATCAATCCTAATTAGACAATCTGGGTCCGCGAAGGATGAGAGCTGAGTTATTTGCATAATTTAATCATAAATACATATTTCCGAATGCATTTGTACAATCATCTTTCTATCCTTAGGGCAAAAATATTAATATTATTAGGCAATAATTCTTTTAAAAAGGAGGAAAATAGGAAACCAGAAAGTGCACTCTCTTTTTAAACTCCAGCTTTGGGCTATATGAAAAATTAATTAATTTCTGGGGAAAATCAATTTCTTTATGTGACCATATTAGACAGAGCCGAGCTAAGGCCCAGAATCGCTCTCCAATCAAGAAATCTCATCTGTTCTCTCTAACTTGTGTCAGTAGTGGTTAGTATCCCTGCACGAGCGTCAGAGATCTGCGCACTGCTTCCTAAATATGCTGTAATGTGGAAGGGATGGTGGGTAAAGACATGCCAGGGCTCGGAGTCAAAGAGCTCGTAATGCATTGCTTTTTCCATCTGTCTCAGGTGTGACCACGGAGGCTAGTGTCACTGTCCTGTCTCATTTCATACAGCTGGTGGTCAGAAAAAGAGAAACCTGCAGATGATTTGACACGCTTACTCTTGCTTGTTTGATTTGAGACTGATTGATGACTCACACCGTCACTCACGGTCACCACAAACTGTACTAAGAATCATGAACGTCCGCTATTTGCGCAATTAACGACCAGTCGTATTTTTCATTTAAAAGGATAGTTCATCCAAAAAAATTCTGTCAACATTTAGTCATGTTGTACCAAACCTGTATGCTTTTTTTCTTCTTCTGTGGAACACAAAAGAAAATTGTGAAAAAATGTTCAGTGTTTTTTTTGGCCACTTTTTTTGGACCCTATTGATTTTCATTGTATTACACAAACATTCTTCAAAATATCTTCTTTTGTGTTCTGCAGGGGAAAAAGGTTTGGAATGACATGAGGGTGAGCAAATAATGATAGATTTTCATTTTTGAATTTTAGTTTTTCAATTTCATTTTTGGCTGAACTAACCTATATATGCAGGTCAAATGTCAAAAACAAGAGTTCTGCATACTGAAATTCAAGAGTGTGTGAAAGTACAAGAGCTTAAACAGATATAAGTGTTTCAAGAAATTTATGTTTATTTTTTTTCCTAGAACTAGTGTTTCAAATGATCCAAGTTGCAAGTTGCTTTTATCAGTGTCACATTCATTACAAACTCCTCTTTTACCATCTCCTCTTGCATTGACGACTGATGCCAAGTGCACAGTTCATTTGAACACACGTGGCTAATCCTATCAAGGCGAGCTCCAGCGATTCACGGCGACGGAAAAAATAAAAACCGGATTGTTCATCTGCTTCATTTTCGATCTATCAGCACCGATTGCGAGTGAGGAATATAGAATCATACATATGATTTGTAAGAAAGTGCTACAATGAATCTGTGATTTTAACAAGCCTTTTAACATGCATCCCCCCCCCACACACACATCCCCCCTCCAACTCTTTCATCCTAATCAGCATCTGTCTCTCTGTTTTTTGAAGTTATTATCGCCTCAGCTCCCTCTTGGATGTGGTTGCTGGGTGACGGGTATCTTAGCACCCACTCTGACTGGGAATGATTTGAATTCGATCCAAAGATTTCCCATGAGTACCTGTAAACACATCCGTGCCTTGTCGAAAACAAATATATCAGAAGAGCACTGCAAAGAGAGCGAGAGAGGGGGAAAAAAAGAGCGATAAAATCTGCCACTGTGTTAAGACGCAACCCTGAGTGCTAAACAAAATAATGACGCTCCTCTGTAAATATGCCAGTCTGTGTTGGACACAAACAAAAATATTTTGTCAAATGTGATGCACTTGTGACTGAAGGATAAATCCTTAAAGTAAAATAGAAATATAATAAAATAGAAATTTAAAACATAATCAATTAAATAAAAAGAAACACAAGACATCTTCGTTAAATGAAATGAAATTATGTTAAAAAATCTAAAATATGCAAGTGCATTCATATGCATCTATTTAACCTGACAACATCTGTCAATTAAGCCTAACAAACCCTCAGACGTAACAGCTGCCTCAGCACTCACCTCCAGCCCAACCGCCCTGGTGTTTCAATAACCTTTCCTAAGAGTTCAAATGTCACCAGGCGGCAAGAACCGCACCGTCCCACACAGACAAAATGGAAAGGAAAACAAGTAGCTGAAGTATTGCTTCTCACGGGGCAGACTCATAACTCCTATGAAAGCAGAGAGATTACAGCCCTGTATCTGTTTGGCGGCAGAAGGTGCGCATTAATCTGGGCCGAGGGTCCCCGGGAGAACAAGTGGGGGGAGCCGGAGGAACACGTCCTCATGCGGAAGGGAGAACGGGGCGAGTCTGACTCTGCTTCACGGGGAATTCTTTTAACGTGAGCAGACAAAGATGTAAGGCTGCTGTTATCCCATAGCAAAGAGGATTATTAGCAGTTCTTCAGCACTCTGTGCTGGAAAAGTGAGACCGCAGGAGCTTATGCCATTTTTTTTTTTATTATCTCTAGTTTTTGTGTCTTTGTTTGCAAGACAATGGGAATAGGATTTGAACACAACCCAAGCCGGACTCAAACTTGGCCACTTATGCTGTAAGCATGTGCACAACACAATGCACCACACCTCTGACATTCTCATGGCATGATATCATTAATTTCTCCTGTACATATCACTTGAAAAAAAACAAACTCATAATGTTTATTATAAAAATGTATACTGCCTTTAGATAAACTAAATGATTCAGCCTTAAAATTCAACATCTGAGCATGTAACGGCATCCCAAGTCCCATCCACGCAAAAGTTATGACTTAGTGTGCTGACCTTCTCTGTACAGAGAACCAAAACAGATGTAGATACATTAAATCCACACAGTAAATAAGAGCCAGTGTGTTTGTGTTCCATCCGAGCAGATACCTTTGTCCATACAAATGATGTAATCCTCCAAATGGGAAGCAGACATGGAGGAGGTGACTGATTTCAGCATATCACCGGCAGTACCAGGTGCTTTCAGAGACAATTACAGGCCTCTCTATGCAGCAGTAATAGGCCAGCACTTTAGCGTCATTAAAGCAATGTGTAGCACTGCATTATCCTTTAACCCCATCACTGACCACTCTCCTTCCCAGCCCCGGAGTTCAAACCACACACTCCATCACCTCAGGGCCCTGGGATGGGCCGCACGAGGAGGAGTGGAGTCGGATTGAATGCAAGCTCAGGCCCAGATGGAGCTCGGCACAGACTGAGAGCAGACTGCTCCATTAGCACCGCTGCTGGACAAACACACATCGCACTTGTCATAAAACTAGAGGGGAATATTTACAATGCACATTTTCAGACAAAAATATATAATAAATATGCTGCTTTAAATCAAGTGTATTTTTGATTAAAAAAAAGAGTGCAATGCATTTGCTGTTATTCTGCAGCTGTCAATGACTAGCATTAAGAAATCCAAAATATGTGCTTCACAAGAAAGAGAAAAGATAAATTAATATAATTAGTCAACCAAGCATATTATAATTGTATAAGTTTTGCAAAAATATGTGATGTGTTTTTAACAGAGTTTTTATTCCACGCTCACACTGAATAAAAGTGGCACTTGTCCAAAACAGAAAATCATATTACGAGTGTGAGTTTTATTCTGTTATTCTATTATTTTAATTAATAGTATTGTGTGAAAAAAAATTATATGATAAAAATATAAAAAATAGTTCCTGTCAGATTGCACATTCAGATCTAAAAAGACTGACATCAATATTATGTGCAATGTGTCACAATATTCTCATAAACAACTTATGATTTAATTTTAAGTTTTTACAGCATTGAAATTCCTCATTAAAATATATTATATATGAAACTGTACAACACTCGGGCTCGAATTGCTGCATGCAAGGTGTTTTATGTTTTCGTTTCAGACGAGCTGTCAACTTTGACATTTTTAAATTAGCTTACTTTTTCTAGTAATTATTGAGCCCATTCAGTTGATCACTAAAGGGTGACATTAAAGTTTCAGGGCGAATTATTCACCGATGTTACAAGCAGTAATTGTTTCCTGTGTGATTTTGTACCTTCAAGCACTGTATCACTCCTGCCATTAAGTATACAAGCACTTATTGACTATGATTTGATTTTTCCCCATAGGAAGAAAATAGCAGAAAGAAATGTCTGCCTATAAATACAACTAATACATAGGAAAGAACATTTATTCTAATAATTCTGACAGGCATGCTTATTTAAATCTGCTCAAATAACAGAAAACCATTTCAAATAAAATTTTCTTCATATATGTTCACTGTGAGCTCACTATTACTTACAGCATGCACAAATACAAGGTGACTTTAAAACATCAAATCTGTTAGTAGCAAAAATACATAACAAGAAAAAAAACTCTCATGCTCTATACATAAACCTGTGCATGATTTTCACAAAATACATTTGAGCCAACTGTCATTTATGAATTATTAATTCTCGTAAATATTTGAAAAAAGAACACCCTGTATTTTGCATGCTCTACTACAACAATTCAATAAAACCATTGCTTTCCACCATTGCAAAAACTTGAGTTAGTCGCTTTATAGTATTCTAGAATCTGTTGCAAATTTTTCTATATTTTTATTATAATTATTTTAATTATAAAAGAACAAGTTGTGTTTCTTCTGTGGTTCTTTGCAACGCCTTACGTTCAGCAGAGATCCCTCTACTTTTCTCTCTGTGTATAGTTCTTTAGATCAAAGTTACTGATGTCACATTATAAGTAAAGAACATAAAACTACAGAATAAAAAGTTTTTTTGTTGACTTAAAAAGCTTCTCGTGTGACATCGGACGGTAAAATCCTCTTGGACTGTAATTTAAAGTGCAAATACAGATCTGAAAGGACTTGCAAATATCCTGTACATTATTTCCACATACTATTGTAATAATTAGCGTAACGCATGAAGTAGCTACATTAGTTTTACTAACCATACTTTCTAATGAAAGGTTCACTTCATTTCTTATCTAACTTTTCTATTGATTATTTGTTTTGGAGTACTAAAAGAGTGTTCTAACCTGGCATTAGTGCAGTCGTTGTAGAGGGACTCGAAGTCTTTTCTGGAGATGAGTTTGCAGCGGTTGACCCCGGGCTGGATGGCCCCCAGTCCGCGCAGGATGCGGACCTGCTCCACGTTACACACCACCGGCGTGATCTCCAGCCGCTTGAGTTTGGTGTAGACGGTGTGCAGACCCCCGACCAGGTGTTTGAGAAACAGGTCAAACGCCTGGGGCAGGCAGATGAGCTCCTGTCCGTCCACCGTGAAAGAGGCCACCTTGGCGCCCCTGAGCTCCACCATCCGACACTCATTATTCTGCGGGGTGTTTTCAACAGGGGACGGGGTAGTATACACGGGCTTGCCAGCCAGTGGGATGCTGCTGGTGTTGGTGCTGATCAGATCCGTGCGGAACAGATTCTGGGTCGCTGACTGAGAAGGAGACGCAGAAGTGGCCGAAGGCGAGGATGATGATGCTGCGGTCGCGGAGAATGATGATGATGATGCTGATGATGCTGACGAAGAAGTTGAGATCGGACACGGCTGGACCAGAGACGATGGGGGAATCAGAGCAGCCGGTACGGCCATGGTGTTCTGCATCTAACAAATAAGTTCAGACGGGAAAGAGAGCCAGTATGAAAAAGTAGCGCAAAGAAGCAGAAATCCACCCCGAGTGCGCTCCGCCGACGCGCGAATGGCTGTGAAGAGGTGCCGTGCTGAAATTGGGGCTCTCAGAAAGATTGAGAGAGAATGACAGGAAGAAAATGAGCAGAAAAGTGTGCCTCTGCTCTGTGGATGAGTTGTTGTTGTCACAAGGTACAGAGAGGGAGGAGCCACTATCAGCCCTTTGAAACGGAGACCTGCACAATCGACACTTGTGGGACCGCGTGAGGAACAAAACCTGCGCTTCTTCTAGGAATGTTCTCTGAAACTCAATTTAATACGTCGAGCTCCTCTGCTACATGTCAGGACGCCTCTCTCCTATTATTGTTCATTATTTGAAAGTACACTTAAATGTTCACACTTTTTGAGTGAGACAATAAGCACATAAAAAGGTAAAACTTTTTTTTATAATGTCATTAATATTGTATACATTTATGCAAAATACACGAAGAACATTTTAGCGATGTATATAATGATGTTACAAATATGTTTGTTGTAAAAATTAATGAAAGTTATTATCACTAATACACTTAACAAAAGATGCAGAAAGTACTGTGAAATGATTCAGTATCCTATTCAGAACTTCAGGTGAGTTACTGGAGGGGAGACCAGTGTGAGTTGTAACACCATCAGTTTAACCAATTAGAAAAGAGCTACAGGGGTGAAATTACTTCAAACATGAGCACCATCCTCTTGAGGTGACGGTAATAGTTATAAGAGGACTTACGGGACAAAAAAAGTAGGTAAAGTAACGTTTCAGGTCTGGTGTATTTGATTTGCCATCAGGTTAATGCAGGCCAATGTTACATGACAGAACTAGTATCATCTGAATCTGTTCTCTTGTTTAATTGGACATATGGCATCCACACAAGTTTTCATGTAAAAAAAAAAATAATGTATGAGCAGACAAGAAGGGTTATAACACTTTCAGGTCCTTTACTGAACCTACAAAGATGCATAAAATAGGATGCATAAAATAGGTCAATGTAGGCCACATTACACACAATTGTGAAAGTGACTAACACACACACACATACACACAGATGTTATAGCCTATGCATTTTTATATTTCTTTACAATTTTAATTTAAATGTTTTTACATTTTAAATACATTTCTTACAGCTTTATAATTTTGATTTAAAACCATAAACATGTAAGGAAAAAAATTTCAAATATATATATATATATATATATTCTATAAGAGTTATGTACAACCAAGCACAGTTCATTTGTAACAGACGATTATAGAAACATTGTGTCTCAAAAGTTTATACAGAGAAACAACAAAAAAAGTACAGATGTTGAAACAAAATGTGTTACAACACATCCCTTTTTGATATATAAAGACCACCAAAGTGTATAATACTGTTATTTCTCATGTCTCATTTTGCATGTTTGTATTTCTTCAAAGACCCAATTCAAACATACAGAACTCTGGATGCAAAGAAAAAACAATGTGGAAGTCTACACTGTCAGAACCTATCCAAGTAAACTTATAAGTTCAAGTTAGTCTGATCTGATCTGCTTTAAGATAAGCAGAATGCCATTTCAGAATTGTCATTCAGGCACAGAGGTAGCATGTAGTGTAAAAATCGATATCCACTTAAAATTCATAGCCAGACAAAGTTGCCCTTTATGTTGCTAACCTTTGCTTAAATATGCATCATATTAAGATTTCATTAAAAACAATGAATGTCATGATAGTTTGCCAACAATTGTTCATGTTAGAATGGGGTTAACTGCAAATGATGGCCATACAATTCCACACAAAGAGCTGCTAGCAGACATTCATTTAGAGAAGAATGATGATAAGACAAAAAGGCATCCACAAACACCACAGGACCTCTATGATGTCTCTGATTCAGAGTCTCTTAACAAGCTGGGTGGGCCTGATGAATCAAACTCCCATTAGACCATTATCAACACTCTTTCAATAGACAAACAGCAGGATGCACATTGCAGAGAAACTCTCAGTTGTTCAGTGCATTCTAACTTTGAATGTTCAATTAGTTTCATTGGTTAACAATGTCTGCAATCTTTATGCACTGGGTAAATGCAAGCAACTACGGCAAGAACAGAATTCTTCAATCTCGCTCTTTAGAAGAAGCCATTCTACATTGCATCATTATTCAATGAGCCGGGATGAGAAGAGAAGTTCAAGCCAACAGTAATCAAGAGGTTACGTACAACCAAGAACAGCTTGAAACAGCTGAGAACTAATGTTAAACTGTTTTAATTAAGTCCACTTCAAGGTCAGCAGCATAGAAATGGCATATCCACCTCGATTAGACAGTCATATATCTCTATAAAATCTAAATATGTCACACTTTAATTATTGTAAATGTTATACATTATTATATCATTATTATAAATATTATATGTTACATAAATGTTTATATACACACACTTCATATATACTGCATGTATACAGTATATATTGTTCTATATTGTTGAGAGCCCTAACTTGAGTCAAGATGTTCCTTCCTTAAGGGAAAAAGTGTAATTACAGAATACCAATGGGTTCACAACATTGGCATTTACAATATTAGCGTTTGAAAAAGGATCCAATCCATCAGGAAGGCAAACAGATGACATAAATGCTACCATAAATGCTACCACAAATTAAAACAATCTGACTGTTTGATCGCAAAGGATAAAATGGTCAATTGTCTTCTAAAGGAGCATAAAGGGTGTTCTTTGTTTCTATTCTCTCACTCGCTCGTTTTTTTTTTTTTTTTGAAAATGGCATTTAAATGGTTTCTAAATAGTGCTTGAAGTTAGTCAACAAGATTTATATGTTTCTTCCATGTGTTTATATGATATCAGAGGCCCATGATGACTGCTGGGGGATGACATGACATCACTAATGAGGAAAGGCCCATCACAAGACCACACGCACAAAGGTTTGATGGCGTCGCAGTGCTGATGACTAACTCGTTCCATTTTGTTTATGCTATTTGTCACAGGGAGAACACACAGCAAACATCAGACATACATGAATCATCAAACAAGCTGAGAACAATGTGGCTACTTTCTTTCTTAATCATGAACACACCAATTAGAAGACTAACGAATGAAGAGGCAGTGGGTGCACAGAGTTTCCCTCCATCTGTATGAATCACCATAAAGCTAATGGATCAGTGTTTAAAAGTAGAACTACGATATGACTCGTATGATCAATGGCACTGTATGTTGTTTGATATAATAATTTATTCAGCCTTATAAGGCTTTGATAAAACAATGTTGAAAAGCAATTTAAATTAAATTCATTTAAATGTCAATTCTCATGGTTAGGATTTTTCTATAATTGGCTATTTAATTAAAATAATTTTCACAGTCATTAATACAGCTCGCAACTTGTAGTGCACTGACATGTTTTAATTACATGGTATTAACAAAATTGATATGCTTTAGAAAGCATGGTGAATAAGAAATAATTACACCAATCATACATCATCCCCCTTATGGACATTAAGAGTATTTCAACATAATTGATGAACTTTGAAAAGGGAGATAAATAACTTTAATTGCATAAAATGGGCGTACCTGGTTTAAATAGAAACAGCCGTCATTGCATTGCAACATATTGGCAGATTCCATTAAATGCAAACCTGCTTACTCTCTCATCTGATGAATAAACATGACTTCCATGCAGTAAATATTTGGGTACATCTGCAAGTGTTGTATGTCTGTCTTCTGACTCGCGTTCATTACTCACATTGTTCTGTTTTCAGGGGAGGATGCAGCTTAAAATGCTGCTCAGACAAACAGAGTGCAGAGTGACACAAATACTTATTGATTTTGAATATTTGTCTCCTCAAGGTCACATGCCATTGACCCCATCCACCCGGAGATGCCCCACGCCATACACACACACACACACATGCACACACACACACCATGGCAGAGGCAGCTCACCAAAGGCTGGCCGAAACGTCACCCACCCTATAGGTCAGTGAGAGAGATGGACTGCAAACCTGTAAAACAAGTTTAGAATAGTATAATAAAAAACTAAGCCTGCCAAATTATTAAAACAATTACAAACAATGACTCGCATGATTACTCACAACCAGTTCAGTTTTTAAGGAAAAGTGGTAACAACTACAATAAGGTCCCATTAGTTAATGTTAGTTAATATGTTATATTTGTTACAGTATGTATTAATCTTTGTTATTGTTAGTTAATAAAAATAACTGTTGATTGTTAAGTCCAGTAAATAATATTAACAGAAACAATTTGTTATTTTAATAATGTATGAGTAAATGTTGAAATTGACATTAACAAACATTAGTAAATGCTCTAGAAATATGTTTCATTGTTAGTTCATGTAAACAAATGTAGTAAACGTCTCGGTTACGTATGGTAACCCTCGTTCCCTGAAGGAGGGAACGGAGACGTCACATCGGTGACCGACGAATTGGGATATCGCTTCGATAAACCAATCTACTTCGAGTGTAAACTAAACGAGCCAATGCACATTGGCATGCAATTATTGCATCCAGCTGCCGCTGATCACAGCGTGAGTATAATAAGGCAGCAGGTGCAATCCATACCAGGTTTTCGCTGAGGAGCCGAGCCACGGTTCCGGCCGCTCAGCGGTGGTACAGCAGCCGTGGCGACGTGACATGACGTCTCCGTTCCCTCCTTCAGGGAACGAGGGTTAC
>NW_015558680.1:50708-88099 GCF_001515605.1 Sinocyclocheilus anshuiensis | reverse complement strand
AGCGGTGTAAGTGCCGCTGCGGCCGCCATATGCCCCAGGAGCCTCTGAAAAGTATCAGTGGGACCGCTGTCCTGCCCTTGAACGTATTCAAGCAGGCTAACACTGACCGCGCACGTTCCTCTGTGAGGCGCGCTGTCTGTTCGACCGAGTCCAACTCCATACCGAGAAAAGAGATCCTCTGCGTCGGGGAGAGTTTGCTCTTTTCCCAGTTGACCCGAAGGCCCAACAGGCTGAGGTGCCGAAGCGCCAGGTCCCTGTGCTCGCACAACTGATCCTGAGACTGTGCTAGTATAAGCCAATCATCTAGATAGTTGAGGACAGTTGGAACACCCTGCTCTCTGAGGGGAACAAGAGCCGCCTCCGCGACTTTCGTGATGACACGGGGAGACAGGGACAGCCCGAAGGGCAGGACCTTGCACTGATATGCCCGTCCTTCGAACGCAAACCGCAGAAATGGTCTGTGGCCCGGAAACCCCGACCTCATATCGGCTGGAGGGACCGGCTCTATCGCATCCTTCGCCAGTAGGACTGCGATCTCTGCCCGCAGAACAGGGGCATGGGCGAACTGAATCACATAGCCGAGGCAGATGGTCCGCAGAAGCCAGCGAGATGGGCTAGCGAGGTGGAACACAGGGACCCAACTCGGGCGGCTTGTGAGCGGGCCGGAGAGGGGTGTGAGTGTGGTGTGCAAGGCTCACCTGGTTCCACGGGTTGGCAGAGGGTGCGTGAGTAGGGCCTTTGTTGACGCTCTCGAAACGCCCGCAGCTGCCGGCTGGCGAAGGAGGAGGAATAGTGAGGTCCGGCATTAGTCCGTCCGCAACTCTCCGTGCCATCCTGGGACCCAGAGATAAAGGAAACTGCTCTTTTTTCAAGAATTTGGGTAAAAATGGTCGAAGTAGATTGGTCTATCGAAGCGATATCCCAATTCGTCGGTCACCGACGTGACTCAGAGTGACTGACTGAAAGGGAACTAATGTTAACAAATGAAACCTTATTGTGTTACCGGAAAAACAAAATAAAATAATGCAATAATATGTTTTCTCATTTATTGGATAAAATGCAAAGACAGAAAAACCAATGTATGTTTATAACAAATATTTGCAAATATATATGGTAACGAAAAACAAATATATGCACAGACACTACCGTTCAATTTATTTTTTATATATTTTTTTGGAATAAATTAATATTATTCAGCAATGATTTTTTTAATTGATCGATAGGCCAATGTTACATGACAGAACTAGTATCATCTGAATCTGTTCTCTTGTTTAATTGGACATATGGCATCCACACAAGTTTTAATGTAAAAAAAATCATGTATGAGCAGACAAGAAGGGTTATAACAAAGACATTGATATTGTTACAAAATCAGTGCCAAATAAAGGTTGTTCTTTTTAGCTTTCTATTCATCTAAGAATCCGGAAAAAATTCAAATGTATTATGGTTTCAACATTGATAATAAGATAAGATAAATTATAAAGTCGAACAAAGTCGAATTTTCATCAGCCATCACTCCAGTCTTCAGTGTCAAGAAAGATTTGTATCTAATAATAAGATAAATATTATTATTTATCTTATATTCTTATCATTGTTGAAAGCAGTCATGCTGCTTAATATTTTTGTGGAAACCATAATACAGTACTTTTTACTGTATTTCTGTTGTACTGTACTGTATATATATATGTATATATATATATATATATACACACACACAAACAAACACACAGTACAGTAACACTTTTAGGAAAATGTATATAGTGTATATAGTATATATATTTAAAACATTAATTGCTGTTGATGAATGGGGTGCTTGAGCTTTACAGATGGGTCAACCAAAAAGAAAAGGAAAAAAACTGACCCAAGGAAAGATGCTGTCTTTCCTATCCATTTGTTCCTTTAAAGAAAAGCATATTTTGGCTTTTCTTATACAGGTACACAAAGGACAGGGTTAATACACAGACTCCCAATTAGAGCCCCCTCATTTAGTAGACGTCTGAACGAAAACTTTACGACAGGCAGTTGGGGACTGTCATTAAATTAGATGTTGAGAGAATGATAGCATACTTTCTTTGCTTAATGAGAATGGAGTTTCTCCTTGGAGTTCACTGCCGTCGGAATGTTTCACAAAGCAAAACTACGGCTCTCTTTGTTGTGTTCACATTACAGATGAGATCAGAGAGTAAACAGAGACCAAATGTGCTCTAATAAAACTACAGATCTTCTAGCGGCTCATTTCCATAAAGCAGTTCCTGCACAAATCAGGTATGACCTTCAGAGACATAATTAAAGCAAATATTTTTAGTCCCTGATTGGAATGTTGCTTGTCAATACAAATTGTGAAGGAACCTCATAACGGAATGCATATTTTATTGTTTACAGGATGTATGGAATCCGAAACGATAAAAGTCTGTTTAACTGCATCTGAATAAAGTTCCTATGAGTCCATATGAATACTGGCATAAAAAAGGTCTGTCAAAGTTAATGGGTAACACATGATTAATTAAATTTGTTTAAAGCCGTAAAGTTCTTTAAACACCGTTAATGCATTTCACTATAAAAAATGTCAGCTGCATTCTTTTGTATAGAGGAATTTAACTATCATCAAAGCTCAAAAATTAAGAAATATCACCAACTTTATTGGTTGGCAACAATCTAGCTGCAAAAACAAATTTACATACAGCACATGTCCATAAAGTATATACATATGCACACTTTTATTCAGCAAGAACGCAATAAATTGGTCATAAGTGATAATAAAGACATTTTTAATCTTAGTTTACAAAAGATTTTCATCTAAAGAATATCATCAAAGCTCAATATTTATAATGTGTGTGTGTGTGTGTGTGTGTGTGTGTGTGTGTGTGTGTGTGTGTGTGTGTGTGTTTATATATGCATATGTATAGCAAAAGTACATTATTAACATAAATTCTCATCAATGTTTAGCTTCCTAGAACAAACTTGGAACAAAGTGGTTCATTATGTGCATTATAGAGATATGCTGCCATGAAATAATTATCAGATGTCAAGCTGTTCTGAAGCTCAAATGCATTTGTGTGGTTTGTTATGATGATGCCATCCTGCCTTACAACTCACTCTCTCTCTCTGTGTGCATCCTGTCTGCAAATATATCTGCAAATCTCAGGATTCACTTGGAAAGATGCCAGCCGAGTGTCTTGTGAGCTGAGCTGGCAAAACGTCCAACCGTATGTAAAATACTGCCCCTTTGGTGTTATCAGTCTTTAAAAGAGAGCTAATTTCATTTTTTTTTTCAAAAGAAGCCGCTTGATAGCTGCACAATTACTCTGCAGTGCCCCATACCCTGTTTAAAGCCACACAGACTTTTATATCAGGCAAGAGATTTGTGGATATCTAAATTGGAAGGTAAACCTGTATAAATAGTAGTAATTACTGTGCCATTCACAGGGCCTGTTGTGCTCGTTCGGCAACAGCCACCGTGATTAAAATGAATCTCCATCGACTTCTACATTAAATTGCTGGCAGTGGCGATCCTTTGACCTTTCCCATTGATTGAACATAACAATCACAATTCAATTGTAATGCAAAGAGAACATTTGTTATAATGTACATGAGATGCATGAGCCATTTCCTAGAGGGTTGAGGTAATCAATGAAGTGACTTCAAAAGGAACCTGCACAAAGACTCATTCTGAATCTGCGCTACATATCGAACCCAACGTTCAGCTGTCTGTTGCATCACTCAATACATTTGCATTCTATAAAAGAAACATATTGTGCATCCAAAACCCTTGGTGTCATTTCATGCTAGTTACAATAGCCCAAATACTGACGGTTATGATCCAGTCTTCATTTGTTTTGATTTTTAGTATGCTAAGCCTTCCCAGAATTCATTGCATGTGGCACAGAGGTCTGAGAAAATGATTATGGCTGACATTTCCCTGAAATATTTTCCTTTTTTTTATTTGTTTTTTGCATTGCTCTCTGTACATCACTGATTAGTAACATCTGTATGTGACACTGGTGCTGCTCGAGCAACACGTCTGGATGTAAAACGCTGTTTTAAACTTGTGGCAAAACTAGTCTCTGATTACTTGTGCGCAACTCTGCTCCCTCCCTCTGACCAGGAAGGAAAACCTCTGTGAAATACCTGACTTCTAATCAGCATTTAATTCTGATTTAAGAGCAGTGCTAGACCATGCATTTCAAAAATGAAGAGTATGTGAATAATGTCCTTAAGGGAATCTGCAGAATTGAGAGATTATGGTTTACACGCACATTAAACAGATTAAACCAGTCAGATCTCAAAAGGCAGTTTATCTAATGGAGAAAATGTAGTATGCTAATTGGGTAAAGTCTGGTGCTGAAATTATATAAATAAAGTTTGATTAAAATCGCAAGGCTAATCAGGAATATAAGCTGCAAAACAGTCCCTGAACGAAATCGTGCTCGCTACACAAAAAAGTAATTGTCTCCAAAAACTTCTGCGATGACAGATTCAATTCCATTTAGTAAATGTTTAATAAATGTTATACAAACACTGACTGTATTCAGAAAACAAAGGGAAACTTTAATTGCTTTAATCATCCCGAGCTTTGACGTTGTTATTGGCTTTAAAAATAGCGGTTAACAGTAACTGTCTTGTAAAGGAAATTGAACCACATTTGCAAAATGATCCCCAATTAAGATACGGCTGTCCAGACCAGCAAAGTTGAACTGGGATGTTGTGTCTAAGAAAAGCAGTCGATGCCATACAAAGCTATTTAATTAGCTGAAAGGCCCAAAGAAAACAGGCAGCCTAATATGTATCACTTTAATCAAATTTAAAGTGATTGCATCTCTTTTGAAGATTCCAGAGCACGGATATGTTCATTAACAGATATGTGGACGGAATGAGGTAGTTGTTTCACACAGAACGTTAAAGCTCACTGCGCTGCTAAGCAAGACAGAAGTGAACGTTTCTGTTAGCTGTTTTTAGTGTTCACTAATGTGTTTCCGAATAGCACAGTGCTACCTTTAATCTGCACTAAAGGGAAATAATGCGTTTCCTGCCTTATTTACCATGCTTACTTAACAAGTGCTGTACAATTGGGATTGTTAATAGATTGAGAAAAACAAAAGGACTTTGAAGGTGGGAAAGTGCTGACATTATTTCACAGGGGAAAAGCACCCCTGAGAAAAAAAAGGTCTGCAATAAATGTAGTTTCCTGCGCTGTTCTTCAATGAAACGCTGCTCCCTCTCATTAGAAATGCCATAGAAGACATAAATCAAAGACAGTAAAAAAAATGTCATTGCCTCCGTGTTAAATCACTCACTTTGCGCATCGAACAGCAACTGTGTAAACATTGTAATTTCACTTGATTCTCGTTAAATGTACTGTATGCACACTTTTTACAATCCATAAACAGATCTGGAATAAAAGTTAATAAATGTCAAAATTTGCATTCTGGGGGAAAAAAAGCATCTTGCTGCATTTTTGCAAATATCAATCTATGAACCTTTCAACATTTTGTCAGACAAAATGCTAATTGTACCTTTAGGAATTTGGGACACAGTGACAAGAAATGAGATGCCCTGTCCTTTTAGATGTGGAAATCAACTGGGGTAGCACACAGAAACCCTCGTGAAGGCAAAGCAAACACAGCCAGCCACGTTTTCTAGGAGGAATTATCAGTGCATAATGATACATCTCTCTTAGATAAAAACTGCTTCTTCCAGTTGGAGAACCCAAGAAATTGTAGTACTGGAAATTTACAATGAACTATATATATATATTGCTTATTTATATATACATACATACTGTTTATTCATTATATATTGTTGTACATTTATATTGAAACTATTTGGTAGATTAATCTTTTTACATTTTCAACTACCGAAGTTGCAAACCATTACATGCTCCAGTATCAGCACACTTAGGTTTCTTCTTCATCTGCTGTCCCATCATTCCAACACTGAGGCTAATTTAACAAGGGAGAATTAAGAGTGTAAAAAGTGCTTACCCGAAGGTTTCCACGTTATTTGCTTGGAATTGATTTTAACACTTAAACAGAATCCTAACTAAGGGCTTATCACCTAACTAAGGCCAGACCATCTGCATTTCACCGTAAACGCACACACATACATAGTCTATGGATATCAGAAATGCCAGTTAAAGCTGGCAATGTATTTCCAAACAAAGTATAATTTGTTTATTTTTACCCAACAAACATGTTCTACATTGTCCTTATTAGCGATTAGAAATGTTTCAAAGGTCCTTAAGAGGAGTTTGATGCAGTTCTTGCCCGTCCTCCCATTAATCCAAGATCAGTTAAGAGTCTGCCATCTGGACGTGTGTTCCTAGCGATAAATATGATTTAGGGTTGATTCAGACATGTTTTCCGCACCAAGTGTGTGTGGATTTCAGAATTAAATGGCACAAACAAATGTGGAGTAGAGAGCAAATTAATATCTCTCGTTTTAGAGCTCCATAACAAAGTCGCACCCTTAATTAAAGTCTGTAATCATTTCCTGAAACACAAATATCATGGAATTCAATTACCATCATAGAGCTATTGCACAAATAAACTGATCTTATAAATATAAAACATCTCCTGACGCATGTTTAGATGATTCAGATTGTCCTGCAGGTAATTCTGCAACAACACTAGATGCTTAGCTGTTTCTCGACTGATGCTGGGATCAAGTTATTTGAGCAATCAACATAATTTTGTGAAATGTTAAAGGTATGTGTGAATATCAGATAATGTTGGATCTAATTACCTTCCTTTTGAGCTTCAGTTATTTTTCAGCTGAGCCAAGCAACAGTGACCTCTACAGGGATTGAAGATGGAAAACCCAGATACACTTTTGACTTCCTGCAGTAACCTCCTCAAAGCGGGAAAAACAGAGAATATTATCATTTAAAAAAAAGGTATATTAAAAAGTCATAGTAAATTAAATAAAAAAGTAAAACAAATATGTAGTAAAAAAAAATGCAGAGTGAATGATAATCAAACATTAGTTTACACACAGACATTACACTGAAAAAAATGATTAAGAAACCATTTTCAAAGAATCAGCAAGCAACACACTGAATTAAACTACATTTTTAAGATGAGTATTTTCTTGTAAAGCATACTTTAGTAATCTTTATTTAGCAATCTGTAAAATATTTTTACAGTGTAACAGACACAGTGTATAGAGTTAAAACCAATAAAAATACAAATTAGAAAGCTCCATTGCATGTGGCATACTACCAGCATCTTAATATTTAAATATATTTTTATAATTAAATAAAATACGGTAACAGTTTACAATAAGGTTCATTAGTTAACATTAGTTAACTACTTTAGTTAACATGAACTAAACATGTTTATTAATCTTATATCATGTTAATTTCATCATTTATTAATGCATTATTAAAATCAAAAGTTGTGCTTGTTAACATTAGTTAATGCACTGTGACTGAACATGAACTAACAAAGAACGACTGTATTTTAATTAACTAACATTAACAAAGATTAATACTGTAATAAATGTATTGTTCATTTTGTTCATGTTAGTTAATACATTAACTAACATTAACTAATTAACCTTATTGTAAAGTGTTACCTAAAATATTAATTAATCTGTAATGTTAAGATACTTTTCAAAATATGCCTTCAAAATAAAAATTACAAATTTAATTAATTAATTATAAATAAATCAATATGTTTTTCCCACAAACTTTTAACAAAAAAAATGTCAGAAACTTTTATTCTGTCAATTCTTCTAATTAACAGTTCCCACTATGTATCTAGTAAGCAGTTCCACATTGTAAATACATATATTTAGAAATGCGATAAATAGTTATACTATTTTCACATTATTTTAATCAAAATGATATTGAAAACTGTCATTGTCGCTTCTTCTGCTGTTTGGTGCAAAATAAACAAAGACGACTTCATTTGTCCAGCACTGCAGGAGAAGATCTTCCTGAAGACAAAGTCTTGGCCACATCCAGGTGTAATGGCAGCAAATGCAGAAAGTGTTGCCAAGACGTTTCTCCCTCGCTTCTAAACTTTAGCACAGGAGGACAAAGTGTCTTTCACAAAGAGAGGGGGTAAGAAAGGGTGCCAAACAACATGAGGGAGAGCCAAGCGCTGTATCAAGCAGGAGGAATGACTGATGGAAAGATAAGGGACAAACCAAAGAGAGCAGACCAAACAGGAAAAGCAGGAAAGCAGCAAATGGAGGGGTGTAGCCTGGACCGACACAGAGCGCATGGTGGACGCTCACGTTGCATGTATCTGCTTTTGTTTAGAGCGAACAAGAAAGCAAATCTCATAAAAACAATCTGATAACTATTCTCTTTCCTGTGCAACCTGAATAAAAGTTCAAACTAGCATGTATCTAGTACGCAAATCACTCATACATAATGAGTAACCTATTTAAGAATAAACTGAGAATACGTTCATATTCTGTGCTGATTACAAAAGACACACAAACCATGTTGTGCCCTATTCCCCGCTGCTGCAGCGTTTTCGTTTATGCATTCAAATTCAGTTCGGCAGCATCAAATCCTCCAGAGAGCCAGCATTGTCCTCCTGTGTGTCCCCTGGGTTTCCCATCACATAACTGCATCTCTCGTGCACACAATATAACACCCAGTAGATCTAGCGGCGAACGGGCTCCTTTTAAATGCTCGCACACAATTTGAGGAAGATTCATTAAAATGCTATTAAAGCCACTGCTGATTGTGTTGATTCTCAAAGACTTTCGCAAATTATTCCACTTTTTACTGAGGCCTTGAACAAATGGATCCAATAGCCTTTCGCTGATTTCACCCTCTGAATAATAAACATCTGTTATGTCATTATGCGCAGAAATAAAAGGGACACATACTTTCCCCGGCGATGTGGAAAGAACGTTTTGCACGAACAGAAGATCTGCGACTGTAGTGTTACAAATATATGAGCACTGTGGTTTCATATCGACGTGGTTCAAGCGCTTTCAAAGGCCAGGGTCTGCTCTAGTGGACTTGAATGTGTAGTCTGTGGTGCATAAAGTGCAACATAAGGCCTAGCAATGACGCTTTGTCTAATAGGATACCAAGCCCGGGGCATGAAGGAAAAAGCGTGCACCATGGAGATGAAAAAAAGTACATAAATGGGTGATTTAAAGTGACTCAATTAGCCTCCATTTTAGTGCATCTGCTATATTTGTCTCTAACAGTGTTGGGGAAGCTGCAGTACACCTTTTCTTATACTAATAAACTGTAAAAACAAACCAAAAAACCGTAAGACTAACAGAATTCCCCCAAATGTTGTCTAGTCAAACAGTTGTCTGAACAAAGAATTGCAAATCGTTCAGTATTGCTGAAATTTGTATTTGAATAAATAATAAGGTTACTGTTATAGGGTTAGTGTTTCACTGTTTGCAAACATGTTGTTTTGCAATTTTTGTTGGTTATTTGTTGTGTTAATGTTCATTTTGCAGTTGTTGACTGCCAACATTAATGTGTTGAAGTCTATGTAACCTTTTAAATCTATTTCGCAGATTTATTTGCTTTCTAATGCAATTATGCCTTCTGAAATAAAGATAGCATACTACACCACATATTAAATGTCCTATATATACAGCACTACCAAAATGATCAATTTATTGTTTTACTAATTGAAATTTTGTTGAACAAAAAAATCTGTAGTTGCCTTGATGGATTTATTGGCCAATTAAACCATTTCACATTTAGTGAACAAACAAATTCAAATTGCCAAAAATTTGTGACCATTTTTACACAATAATTGAGGGAACCTAAAAATCTTTAATTTAATCTTTTTATATTCTTATATATAAATAATACACAACAGTATCAAAATGAACATGTAAATGTGTAATAACCCTAATTTGTACTAAATAAAAACATTAAACAATAAAAAGTGTAAATTATTGTTTAATTTACATTAAGTTAGTTAATGATTTTTTAATCTATTAATTTTTAATCAATTACATGAACTTTTGAGAATTACATGAGAGAGAATAGTTTAGGATGAACTGATTCACTAGGATGAATCAAACTTTCCAACAATACATATGAGAGAGAATCATTTAGGATAAATTGATTCACCAGAATCAATCTGACTTTCAATGCTATATGTGAGAAATGGAGAGGCCTGAAGCCCATTTAGGTGAGCATGTTTGATTATTCAGTCCAGACATACAGATCAGACATTAACTCACGTAAAAATAGTCACAGAGTATTTGCTTGCACTACTACTTGGAAAAATGTGCTTGTTACTGGAAAAACTACAGGACACTGAAAACAGCAAAACTAGCTACCCTATTAAAACAAGCTTATGTTAGTAGCATCACTATTTTCATTCAGTTACTTCCCAGTACTGTTCTATAATCCCTTCTTAAGGCTTTTAAAGTGTGTGTTTTGTGCTATTAGCAAACATAAAACACTATTCATCTTTAATCTTTAAAATTTCTTTGTTTTTGGTAATCAACAAAGACTAGTCTAAAATACTGTATGTACCAATGGGTGAAACCAGCTCCGTTGTTTCATTATTTGCATACTTGCATATCACTTTGCAGTATATTTAGCCAGTTGTGCGATGCAAATCTGGTTACCCCTACAAAACCGTCCCAGAGGATTGAAAACTCTAAGTTCAATCTCATTTCCCACTCAGCACTCAGCAGCGGCGAGTCCTCAGCTCTCTGATCTTCTCAAGACAAAATGAGACACAGCAGCTCGAACAGAGGGAGCCTGGCGTACGCTATTCCCTGCGCTACTTGAATAGATAATGCTTCTCTTTACTTTCTTTATTCCTTCAAAAAAATGCATCAGAGGCCAAATATTAATTCTCCCTGTCATCCAGCAAAAGCTGGAGCGCGACGCACTCGGCATACCAGCCTGTGTTTTAGCATGATTAAGGCACACATAAAGGCCTTTCGCAGGCTGCTTTGAACCTTGCTATTCAATTCCTTTTGGTTTTTGTGCATATTCAAACTCACCCCCCACCCACTGCCGGAAGCTGATCCTGAAAGATAACGTTGATGAAACATATAACAGGTTAAGACAATGGGATTAGCGGAGTCCGAGCGTAGAGCATCTCCATCCGGGCTGGCAGGTCCGCTCTTCCCCCTTCCCCATGCCCATGAATCTCCTTTTTAAAAAAATGCCAATAGTTGTGATTGCTGAAAGCTCGATCCTTCGGCTCCATAAAGATGTGTGTGGAAAGAATCACATCAAGGAATGACATTGACAGAGGAACTGCTGACTCGCATCAGTGTTTGTCTTTTGATGTGAGAGATCAAATCGATGTACACACTCTCGTCGAACAGCATGCTGGGAGGGGGGAAGATGGGGATTAGCATTTTGTCGAAGGTGCCTGCTTGCCTTAAATCATTAGTGTTTATGTCCTTTTGCCCCAAATAATCAGGATTTACCAGAGTTTTATTGTGGAGAGCTGGAAGGAGCGTTCTCCTGAGCTGAGTGAAAGATCCCCTTCGCTTCCTCAATTATTAAGTGGCTACATGGGAAATAGGGATTATTTCCTAGCATTAGCTGTACATTACACTAGCAGGTGTGTAAAAATTTTAAAAGATTAAGTGCTTCAAAAGAGTCACCCAGGGGAGAAAACAGGAACGTGAAACTGCTTTGGCAGTAACCAGGCAGTGAAACAAACGCTTGAGCAGAAAATGGTTATAGGAGATACAATGCCAAGAGTTAAGTGCATTTCTGAAGTTAAAGCAGTATAAATAGAGAGATATGAGAAGGGTCCAAATGAAGAGTGGTTAGAAGAAGAAAACAAAATTCAAAACCTACAATTCACAATACACATTGCCCTCAAAGAATGGCCAATATCACCCACTTATTCCCACAACAGTGTGTCTCAGTTATGCATTCGTGAGTTATGCAAGTTTTGTTTGAAAAATTAAGCAACAAACACTGGGCCTTATTCTTGAAACACAGAACAAATTTCTAAACAAAACAAATTCTTATCGTTCATAAAACCATTTGTACATATACAGTAAGACTGAATTAAATTTGACAGTTTACCTACAAAATGTGTTTATGCATGATTTAAGCAAAAATTTGTTCTGCTTGCTTTTCACTTTGTTAAACTGATGTCTGCAATACTCTATTCTGACTGGTCAATTTGGCAAATCAGGATTATTATATTTAACTAAAACCATAAAAATATATATATATTTTTTAACTTGAAATAAAATGAACGTTAACTAAAATAAAATATTAAATATTTTTATTTTACCTAGTTGCCAACATTTTTTCATTATAATTTAACTTGAGGTACTAAATTGACTAAAAATAAAACTGTAATACAAATTAATGAAAAACACACAACAAAAGTATTTAAACCTTAACTAAAACGAAAATGGAAAATATAAAAATAAAAACTGATTTAAAATATTAACTATAATAGCATGCATCAAATTATTATTATGTATGTGTATGTGTGTGTTCGTTGTATGAGTAACTATTTTTAAAATATGAATTTATTATACATATAGACACTGACACACACACACACACACACATATATATATATATATATATATATATATATATATATACACAAATTATACATATGCATATATGCAATTTTAAATTAATATTACGGTAATTAATTTAATATTAATGTTTAAATACTAATGAAATTAATATAATAATAACCATTTAACTTTGTGGTTGTTCTTCTCACATAATAAAATAATATTCTCAATAATATTTAAAAGTTCAGCAATTTAATTGGCACATATGATGTGTAATAAATGTGATAATGTAGAGTTATTCTGCAAAATAAAACCTCAGCAGTGTGATCCTGTATCATCCTGAGTGGCTTTATTTTGCAATGATCATCTAACGGTATATTATTCCTTTACTTAACTACTTTTCATGGCCTTAAATTCCTTCATTGTGTCCTCATCTCTCAAGTAAAGTACTTATCCTTGGCTATACTGCAATCCTACGGGCAGCTAATGAAAGTATCAGAGTGTGTGACATAGAACAAAGTTGTTAGGAGCTGTGCAGGAGTGACTTTTCAGTTAAAAGTATTGCGCTTTTCTACACTATTTGAATGCAGAGGGCTTGCTTGCAACTCTAAGCTAATGATCAAAGTTGAGAGGGGAAAAATCTCCTGAGTGTAAGTTATGAGGATGAGACGAGCAGAGGAAAATGCTTTGCTACCCAGCTTTGAACACTTTTACACTTTCCAATAAGCTTTGTTTTTTAATTGGCTGAAATTAATCTTAGGGATGTAGATGCCTGATTTGCATTCATTAAAACTCAACCAAAGAAGTCATGCTTAATTCCAATCAAATTTGCTTAATTGTGCATGGCGAAAGAATCTCAAATGAGCTGAGGATTTTTGTTAGCTTTCCTTTTTTTTCTATAGCAAATAAAACATTTTTTTGTTTTGTTTTGTTTCCTATAGCAAATAAAATGTAATGAAGCTGTCTCTTTGTGTTCTGCTGAATGTCGAGGAGCTGGGCAGCTGCACCTTGAGTCTTTGTTGAAAAACAATATTATGGCTAAAGTAATTATAGGAATATGCATTTTTCATTGTTAATTGTGGATGTCAGCATCATTAATTTTAATTTACAGCGGGCAATAAAATTAAGAATACTTTGTGCTGATGTTTTAAATCAGGCCAGTGAAGGCGATGCATTATGCAACTTAAATTTCAAGAAGATATTGATTAGGGCAGATAGCCTTTTCTATAAATCTTAAAAAGGCAGATGCAAGATAAAGCCTGAGGTATCACTTTCGCTCGCTGTCACTGCGCCGGACAGGGGAAAGGACATCCATATTCCCTGTGATGCTACTTTGGCAGTGAAAAATAAGTAATGGGAATGAAATGTAGAATAAATATACAGGAGAAATGAAAAGGGTCACAGAGCTCATACTATATTCTGTAATTTGCTGTAAGCAGCATCACTTGAGTATGGGTCTGAAGACTATTTATAATGTCAAAAGTACTGTTGCAATATGCATATTTAACATTTTTTTATGCTATTAAAGTAAGTTATTGATTGAGTTCAGCTAAATCTCTGAAATAAATAATAAAAATGGAAATATGTAGTTGTATGGTGCCACAAGAAGAGAAAATGCATGTCATATCTTAAAATATTTCCATCAGTGCTTATTTGTTTCAGCCAGGCTTCCTTCCATATGTCCAGTTAACTACGTTTCTTTAGCTACAAAATATGTGCGACTGGCAGCGTAACAAGAGCACTTTAGGTTGTCTCTATTGTGCAGGACAACACAATGTGCATGCACCAACACCATTTGATTAATAGGCTCTTTTCTTCTTTGGTGTACAGGATATGTCCAGCTGCAAGAAGCTTTGAAGCATTGTACTTGGAAAACAAAGGAAGAATAAAATTTATCTTTCTGGAAACAGAAATCAATGAATAGTTATTTCCTGTTTCATACATGTTATTTAGACAGAATCACTAAGTTACAAGAATTCCCCTTTCTACTTCAAGAATAGCAAGGACTTGACGGTAAAGTGTAGAGGCAGATTTAATGTTTTTGGCCTAATTATGCTTCAATTGCACTTTGCATTTTTAATGTGAAAAAGGAAAAAAATAATAATTTCAGTTTGAATTATTGGTAATTTTAAAGGGGTCATAGGATGCTACATGTACTTTTACAAGTTGTTTGAACTGAAATGTGTGTTGGCAGTGTGTGTACACAACCACCCTATAATGATACAAATCCACCCAGTGTTTTTTTTTTAATCTGGTTAAATGTTGTCCCCTTTCTCAAATCGAGCCGATCTCAGATGTTTTGTAATGAATCTTTGCAAATCGCCTTTCCTAATAATGTGCTAATTAGCAAGTTTCACGATGAATGCGGCTGAAGTAAACGGTCTCTCTGAGAGCAGTTCGGAAGAGAGGGGCGGGGGCAGCAGAGCTCATTAACATTTAAAGGAAAATGCTACAAAAACGGCTTGATCTGAAAAGAGTTGTTTTTTACAGGGTAAAAAGGTGTTTTTTACACTACCATTGAAAAATTTTAACCAAACTATGTAACAGACTTTTCATTAAGACCCTAAAGAATCATATCAACTTGTGGAAAATGGGCATCCTATGACCCCTTTAACAAGACAAAATGTTAAAAACTTGACAAGTACTTTTAAAAGGATAGTTCACCAAGTAAATTGTCATTTACTCACCCACGTTACTCTAAACCTGTATGACGTTTTTTCTTCTGTGGAAAATAAATTATGTTTTTTTTTATGGAAGAATCTTTCAGGATTTCCTTTTCTACTTGAAGAATTGGGTGTAAATGTAAAGCATAGACGCATATTTAATGTTCTGGCCTAATTATGCTTCAGGACATTGCAACTTCATTGTGAAAAAGGGAGAAAAATATAATTAGAATTATTGGTGATTTTAACAGGATAAACATAAAAAATGACATGGTTGAAATAAAGATTTAGGAATAGTTCACCCAAAAAAATTTAAATTGTCATTATTTATGCACCCACATGTTACTCCAAACCTATATGACTGAATATGAATTCCCCATTTTTCTTCAAGAATAGAAAGGTCTTGGTTGTAAATGTAAAGCATAGATGTATATTTAATGTTTTATGATGATTATGTTTCAAGACATTGCAACTTTAATGTGAAGAAGGTTTTAAAAAGTATAGTTCAGCCAAAAAAAAAAACTCTCCTCATGTTACTTTTTTTAAACCTGGAAGATATTTTTCAAAAAGATTTTGATGGGAAAATGTTTCAAAAAACAACATTGGAACCCATTGACTTTCATCCTGTACAGAAACAAAAACATTACTGCCAAGGAATAAAAAAGACATCACAGCCAAGCACGGTTATAATTGCCATGTTTGTGGTCCCTAGTTAGATTTATGTCTAAAAAGATTTGCCTGTGCCTGTTCTGCATACAGGACTATTATTTCTTGGGGGTGATTGTGTTGCTATCACAAAAGCTTCTCTGCTCAATTGTTCTGTTTCGAAGTTGGAGGGCTGCCCGTGGCCTTTTTTTATTACTCAGGCAACTCCAACTATCAGCTCCATTTTCCTCTTCCTGCTTTTTTCCTGTCAGACACTGAGACAAGTCACTCCAATGTAACAATGAGGGTGATTTCATTTGACTTATCTCACACACTAACTGCTAAACCAGCTGCCCGGACTTTGATCCAATGTATTTCCTGCAATGGACTTCCTAAAACAGGCTGAAACTATGCTGTCATTTCTTCAGAGTAGCAAAAACATGTCAAATTGATTATTTGACCTGTTGCCTGGGTCCCACTAGACCTAAAAAGAAAGCAGGCCTGGCGTAGCAGTGCTCCAAACCTCCACATTTCCCAAATTCAAATCTTGAGACAATGGTGTTAATTCAGCCATGTGATCACTGAATAACACAGGGGCATTACGACAGGAAATCATACGGACGTGTAACGTTAGCATACTTCTGAAGGAAAAAAATAGCCCCCATGCTTTGGGAAATGCCCTTTTATTCATACCACTGTCCTTCGTTCTCCCGAAGGTTAACACACAGCCATTACTTCTATTGTACTGCGAATGAGAGAAAATAAGTCACACAAGCTCTTAAGGGATTTTCCCTTTCTCCATTAACCATTCTTTTTCACGTGGGGCTAAATCATTGACATCGCGTTAGGCTTTCTGGTCAACACGGTTGAATATAAAAGACTCAAGATTAATTCAGCAATCTGTGACATCATTGTGTGAATAATTCATTCTGAAGGCCAGATAAGAAATGATCTGTGTGGAAATTAATAGCGCTTATTTAATAACATTCTCCCACGGTTTCTCGGCGCTACATGACGGCGCTGGAGTCGCGGAGAGTGGGTCCAAAAATCAAGGCGGATGATTCATTCGCACTCCTCTGGTAGTTGAGTTTGATGGATCATTCTTAAAAGCGTCGTCGCTAATCTTCGGCTCCTCTTTTTTAGGTTATTCACAGATCAGTGAGTTTTCCGGCTAATCCGGGTTTTGATGCTCCCCTGTCTGTGTACATGGTATTCATCATATCTTGACAAGAGGAGTCCTTCAGACAACAAATAACCTTCAGTAAGGGGACATGAGCAGTAGATGTGCAGTTATTTTGGATATGTATCACAGAGGGGTAAGAACACAGCGGGAGATGAATGGTGTCCTTGTTGGCAGTGGGAATGGACCCCTTTTCGGTTCCTCAGAATAATCATTCTGAACCCTAGCCATGCCTTCGACAACTTAATCAGACAGCCTACTACCTGTAAAGTGGCTGGGCTGATTTGATTGCCATTTTTATTGGATCTCCCACCCATAAATCAAAGTAATGTGGACGGTTCTACAGACATGACCACTCGTCATACGCTAGTATCCTTGAAAACATTTTTGCGGGAGTTGTGTGACTGTCAGTTGGGGTAAATCAGACTTTGGAAATTTTGCCCCTTCTTCAGAAGAGCGCTATGGTTAGAGTAAATCATCTTGAAAATTGATGTCCCTTTGCCAAAGTGGTTCACCTATCCCTTGATGGGGCTCTGTCATCCCGTGTCAATGTCAGCACTTTCATCTTACTTTCTAAAAAGTGGCTTTTCCACATGATGGGCGACTAAGGGATCTCTAAACTGCAGTGGGGAACGTTTCTCAAACAAACTGCTTGGTAACAGTACATATTTAGAGCTTCTCAAGTTTTATCCTTAAAGTAACAGCACACAAAAATAGAATATTATTGTCATTATTCATTCACCATATCAACCCCAAACTTTTTTTCTGTGGAGTACAAGCAGAAATGTTGAATAAATTTTACACATCTCTTTTCAATGCATCCATGGTGTAAAGTTCCAAAAAATAATTAATTTAATTACATTAAAAAAATGAACTATCCTTTTTAAAAAGCAAGACACAAAACTGTCAGATTTGTTTTACATTCTTCAAATTTTGTATCTAAATTCTTTTTGAATATTCACTTATATTCTGAGGAAAAAAAGTGAATTATTGAAGTAAAATAAGATGCAAATAGCCAGTCACGCTGAATAAAAAATATTACTTTAAAAAAGTAATTTGATGGGGGAAAAATCTAATGGAAAATATTAAAATATCAAGGGGCTCTATTGAGATGTCCCTTCCAGTAGTGTGTCAAAAGTGAGAGCACTAATGATATGCTAAGGATTGAAAATTACCATCTCGGATATGTCTAAACCAGTAAACTGGTAAACAAGGCTCCTGTTAGGAACAGGGATGATTTGAATCAACAAGGGTGAACAGATATGGATACTCCCTGCATTAGTGTTAATAGGAATAGATTATGGAGGGATTTGGCGATGTGACCTTCAGTGTACTAATTGAAATAGTATTCAGAGTCAGCAGTGGAGTAATCAAGTTAAACACAGTATCATAAATCATCATGAGAAGCGCTGTCACAACTAAGCCATTAGCCCCCTGTTTTTCATCCACACACCCTCATGGAAATATCTGACACGCTGCTCCGTAGGTTAATAGGAACAGAAATGGCATTTAAAGTCTATTTGGATCAAATGTACCACGCGCCTGAAAGTAGAACTTCGCTAATTTCCAGGTAATATGAATTGATGTGGTTATGGTAGGGACTACTTGAACCGACAGTGGAGTTGGACTTGGGACTGCTGGGAGTGCAGATATAATGTTCATTTGGTCTTTAACATACAGGATTCAACAGGTCATTCTGCGTTAAAATAATAGAAATAATTAAAAATATATAATAACTGAAAACAATTTACAATTAACTTGCAAATAACAAAAGAAAAATGTTTGTTAGCTATCACATGTTAAATAAAAGATTGTAAATGTACCTGCAATAGGTTTTTAAACAGGGTTTCCCAAACTGGAGTTAGTAAGTTGATAACAAGCTAAAATCCAAGACCATAAAAATGTAACATTTAATAAACGTAATAAAAATAAAACAATATACAAAAAAATATTGAAATATTAACTTAAAATCTCAGGAGGTACTTCATGTGAATATTTAAGTCAAAGGGGTTCAGCTGACAAAAAAAAACAAATCTGGCTGAATAAACTGTGACGTTCAGCATTTGTGGTCACTTGTGCCTCCTGTGATGCATACAGCAGCACTCTGTGACACTGGGTGGTTTGTCAAACTTCCTAACATCTTTATTGATATCAACAATATTCTCCTAGCAAATAGCTTTTTAATTGTTATGAAATGAGTGAATTAGATACTAAACAGTCGGTTAGCGTCAATGAAACGTCTTTCACAGAACAGTGACCACCAAACTTGTCAGAACGCTGATAAGCGGCTGAACTGGAATGCTTACATGGCATTAATCAAATAGCTACGTCTAATTAAACAGGTTTAAAACACGGCTTTTTCTAAATGTAGCTCAGGTATTGCAATAATTTTTGATCACCCAAGCCTGGAAGACAAATAATTAGAACTGCCACACCATTCTGATGAGTGATGTCAGCGTCTCGGAGTGACCTTCCCACTGCTAATTAATTTTCATCCCGAGAAAAAAAAGACCCTGTTGTTGCACATTATTAATTGAGTTCATGAAAAGATGCGGTTGATTAATTTTTGTTGATAATACTTGTCATTCCATGGAGCGTTGGTGATCATTTTATGGCTTTTTTTTTTTTTAGCACGATGTCAGCGTCTCGGAGTGACCTTCCCACTGCTAATTAATTTTCATCCCGAGAAAAAAAAGACCCTGTTGTTGCACATTATTAATTGAGTTCATGAAAAGATGCGGTTGATTAATTTTTGTTGATAATACTTGTCATTCCATGGAGCGTTGGTGATCATTTTATGGCTTTTTTTTTTTTAGCACTACTCAAAGTTGATCCAAGTCATCTGCAGTGCCATTAATTTGCTCCAAAGCTGGAATTACAGGTCAAAAGTGGAGCTTTGCTTTTGAAGTGTATTTACCATAAAAAAAGCAGTGAGTTACTGTTTAATGTCGGCCAGGTCATATGAGAATAACTGTCATGTACTAAAAAAAAGACCACAGAAGTTGTCAAAATCACCATTTGCAAATACTTTTGAATAAATTTTGTGAACTCTAACGGATTGCTAGACACTTTATTTACATTAGCTGTGAGGGAAAGTTAGTGAACCCTTTGGAATTATCTGGAGTTCTCCTGAACTGACAGGACTATCTGACTCCAATTACCCCCATTTCCAGCTGTCAATATCATAGAGCTTTATATTTATTGCACGTTCATCTATCTATCATAGATTTTCTCTTCCTGTCATTGCTCACTATGGCTAGTAAAGCATTGTTCTATCAATGATCTTGATTGTTCAAATCATGTATTCAATAAAAGTATGCCATTTATTCTTATTATCTCAAATAAGAGCAGTGCTTCAGCGGTTTGCTCCAGAAATATGAGCACCAAAGTAAACCTGCGAAAGTTGGATTGTGTCATGACCCGATCCCACGCCCCTTTTCTCTCATTCATTTCCTGTTCAGCCTAAATCAATATGTGAGGCCTAAAAAGCTTCCTAAAATAAATAAAAAATAAGATCAACTTTAGTTATTACTTGCAAAAAGATCATATCACACTTCAAAAGCCACGCACAGAAAAATCCAGAGAATTTCATTTGACAACAAACTTTCTTTCACAGCTGCATGGTGTCGTAACCGTCTCCTAATGTTGTAGGCAGTCAGTGGCACTCACAGAAATATTAGACTTCTCAGGAGGCCTTTCTCAACATAAAATGAGTCCCCAGCTCAGAAGGGCTGCTATTCTTTGATAAGGTATAGCTGCAGAATTCTGTAAAGAAAACCATTATGAATTGATAATGCTGGGCAGACTGTTAATAGAAAAAAATGTCATTTATCTGAAACGTCCTACAATCGTCTGTGAAATGCAAGATGTCATTGTGCCGGTGAAAATGTGTCCCTTAATGAATATTCTGACAATTTCCAAGCATTGTCCTTGACGGCATAAATGTATGTGAATAGCACAGTGTGTCATGGTTGTAAAATGACATCAATAGAACAGTAATTATACAGGAGCATTGTTATATTTTACTGCTGTATGTCATTATGCTTGGCATTATAAAATAATACTTGAGGACTAATAAACAGAATTCTTTGTGTAATTTCTATAGCGACATACACTTTACAATGACCAACACTGGCCTTAGCCTGCAGTCTTAAAAGTCTTCAAAATATGATGATTTAAACTGGATAAATATTCTTTAAGTCTCATGAGAACTGATAACACCTCAGTTGGAGGGAAACTTTATGGCTTTATAACATTAATCCACTGGTTCATGGTTTTCCTTGTCATTCCCAAAGAAGCTTAAAACACAGCAACACATATACAGAATAGTTTATATACTTGTTTTGAGAAGGGGACATTTTTTTTTTGTCTTGAAACTGGCTGAAGTGTTGCACCTTTTTTTCTGTGGCCTTTGATCTGGAATTTTAATCCATTTCTTTTTCTCAAAAAGCATATATAATCATTTAAAAACCTCAGATCTCATAATCAGTCTGTCCTGAAAGTTTTGTAAAGAATCAAGAAGCAAAAAAATAATGGGGGTTTTCTCCCTGAAACCTACTGTTGCACAATACATTGAAACAAATGAAAACATGTAACTTATATTAACAACACAGTATAGAAGTTCAAAGTATGTTTGCTGCTATGAAAATTCCTTCCAGAGTAATATATGGAATATCAAAGACTACAAGCACATGAATTCTCTGTTTAGTGTTATTTAAAAAGTCAAATCAAAGTAGACATTTACATATATAAAACACACACACACACACACACACGCACAACAGGCTCACTCTAAACAGTCAAGACTTTGAAATGCTAAAAAGCTGAATAAAAGAATAAAAGTATTGGCGAGCAATCCAAGAGTCTAAACAGAGGGGATATCAGGGGATTAATGACTGATTGCCATTCATCTCTTAACCTGAAGGAGATCGGCTGCTTGAATCCTCCTTCTCTGGAGGTGAGCATATGGACAGTGCATCTGTTTTTGTGGCGAGCTGAGCGATTCTACGCCGAGTATAAAACTGGGATTCTGTCCAACTCAAGAGTAAGTTGTCCCCACCTGATAAATGGTGTATGTTTTCCAGATTGCATGTTTGACCATTTAAACTTAATTAATCACTAGTGTTCAAAGATATTGTTTCATGTTGTTGGAGGCTTAAAAAGTGTTGTTTGTTTTCAAGTTCGGGAACACAAAAAACTGCTAGAAACAAAAATACTAAGCACCACTTCAAGGCTACTTCAAGTTTGGGCAGCCATGAGCAAATGTTTGTCTTTGGAAACATTAACCAAACATTGAAAGGGATTCAGAAAGAAAAAAAAAAATCATTAGACCATTTTCATTTGTCTCTTCAAACACAAGTCCCTGAATAAACCACGAGTGTTCCCTAAAACAATATAGCTTTCAGCACCACCCACTGGTAAGAAACGTCCCATATAAATACTTTACCCACCAGGACTGCAGAGTCTTTCTGAAACGATATTCTCACATGCTTTAATCTCACAAGACTTTGACCTCACTCACCCCATCAGAGAGCATTCAATCATCTGTAATTGTGATCACACATCACCCTTACAAAACAACTGCTGCAAATGCAATCTATAACTGGACCCAAACAGGGGAATGGAAATCCCATTCGAGCTCTAAAACAAACAATGTTAGTCCTACCAGTAACCTCTATCCTGAGAGGACAAGGTTAACATCGACACTCTGTGAATTGGTGCACCCAAAATAACAATCGCACCGAACAACACAATCAAAGCGTTCCCGCATTCCCTCATTGTTTAATTTTCTGGTTTTTATCTGCGATATCTCCCAGCGAGCTCTTATCTTTGACCCTCAGCTTGTAGCTTTGTGGCAGCTTCCCTTTTAGATGGCTGATGACCTTGGGAGGGATGTCATTAAAACCTGACCCATTTGATGATCCCCTCATGTGGAATACATATGCCAAACGGGAGCTGCTTTCACGCAGCAGGGGTGATGTGAAATACTTACAAAAATATGACTTGACACACTTTATCAAATGGGGAAAGATGAAGATAAAACAGTTGCTGCTGCTGTCATAAGCAATCTGGCCGTGATTGAATAAAAGTGTCAAGAAAAGGGCCACTTGATGGTCTTTTGTTCTCTCCCATCCAGGTTGATGTTAGTTTGAGCTGTCAGGGGGGAATCACAGCTGTGTGATTTATCAATACTCCAGTGACCTTGTAGCCGGTGGAGGATGAGAGCACAGCGCCCCCCGTTTGAAATCTTGCTGAATGCCCAGAAACTATACACATTTTGGGTCTGTGTGCCAAGTGGTGCATCGGCCAAAAGAAGGGAGTTTGCTTGCAGTGTGGATTTCTAACTGGATATTCTAACTTGATTTGTAAATATACTATTGTTCATTCATGATACATTCATCTTTATTTATACAAATGGAATGTATATAGAAATTAAGGATAGACATTAAAAGCAAAACTATTGTATTTTCAGGCACTAGTCAACTTTGAGATTTGGGGCTATTTTACTATATAACTTGTCTTCTTTTAGACTAGTGGAATGAAAACAACCAAAGTTTAACACATTTAAGTGGTTATTTTATTAAACTTAATCTACTTGCCCTTCCGATTTCAATTACTTCAGTGCCATTTACATACACAAAACTATCTATATTCTCAAGGTTTTTGGGGAACTGGAGAAAATATGGTAATATCTATTATTTAAAATGTTTACCCTGTTCACCTGTAGTGTCTTGCCTTATCATTAAATAAATTCAATAATCATTTTAATAAACAATCAAATTGATCCTTAATGTAAAGTATTACCAAAAAAAGGGGGGAAAAGATATTAAAGATGATCATATAGTCAAGTCAAGTCAAGTCTGCTTTATTGTCAATTCTTCCACATGTACAGCATATGTACATGTATATATGTATATATATGTACATATATATACCACACAGAGATTTTAAAGCATGTGTGTCCAAAAAAAAAAAAAGAGAGAGAAAAGACGGACAAATCGCCAAATTTAACATGACTGTCCCTGCAGCTATGTCTTTAAACTTGTTTAAAACAAAGTAGAAGACACATTCCCACAAATGTGTCTTCATTTTGTTTTCCAAAGGACAAGCATTGTTATGATGAACCAGATGTTATACCAGCATTGCACATTCATTACTCCCATAAACCCATCTGTGGAATAGATTTTATTCAAATTTTTTCCGGGATCTGCATAAATAAAGTCCTAATTAAGACCTCTGAAGAAACCTCAGTACTGTTTGATACTAAAGCGTTCTTAATTATGAAGGGGAAGGTAAGATGCCCCCAGGTAAAACTCAACAAATGGATAGCGATCAAGAAACATGGCGAGTGTACTCTGGACCTTTTGTTCTTCTGACCTGTGATGGAATAACCATTAAAATAATGCAGCCTAATGTATGACCCACTGTGATCATTTCTCATTGGATGGCTATTTGATAGATCACTGCTTGTGTTATTTAAATGGAATACCAGCCTGCATGTTTAAATGCCATAATGCATAAGATGCTTAAAAAGGGGGGAAATTGTTATAACTTACAAACTTATATTTTGATAAATAAATAAAAACTTACCTGGCATAGATACAAGATATTAATATATTATATTAAATAATTACATAAAATAAACATATAGAGTATGTACACATGAATGTCCTACTTGTTTGAATTAAAAATACATTCAATAATTCAAAAAAATAGCTCAGAAAAGTGTAGTTCTGAGAAAAAAACTCTACCATTTGTTTTCAAATGCAACTTGGTTTGATCTGATTACACTCAATTCAGAACAATCAAATTGAGCAATTTCCCAGGGAACACTGGAGTCTATTTAAAGAGGTCTTTGTATCAATGCTTCTAATAAAACCTAATTAATTTCCCCCTTTTTCATTAGGAATGCACGAGTTTAACCAGATGCCTTTGGAGCAGTCCATTGATTGGCAGGTTTGTTTTTCACCAGACACTGATGGCTTTAATGGTGAAGGTGCCCCTTTGTTCAGATTTTATTGACTTGAGCCAGAAGAGGCTTAGCTTTATCATAGTATTCGACATCAGTTTCAGGGCTTAACCAGTCCATTTCACATTACAGTAAATAACACTGTTGGTCAAATAATTAATTAGAACAACAATAAAAAGAATAATAATAGGCAAATCTGTGCATGTACTTGAAGCTGAACAGAGACGAGTGAAGGGAGGGGAGGGGTAGACAGAGGCTAATAGAGACAGCTTTGTCATGTGATTAGTGGTCTGCTCTGAAGGAATCTGGCCAATGACTAAACAGGAGGAGGTGTGGACAGATCAGCTAATGGCTTGGAATGCAGCAGCTAAAGAGGTACCAGTTACTCTTATATTTTCTCATGTACTTCAGCTCATGTATCACATATAGTATTTTCCCTTTTATTGCCTTTAAATAAACAGCAGTGAAAGCGGGTGTTTTAGATTAATTATCAGATGATCATAAATATTAAATAGAAATAGTAAATAAATAGTAATACAATAGTAATAGAATCTTAAAATTACAGTATATAGTAGCCCTAAAATGTTTTTGGAGACTTTGAACAACATCACTGCATTAGAACTACAACGTCAAACCAAGAAGCATCTGTTTTAAGAAAGACAACCCAATTTTCAAGCTAAAATTTTACAAAAATAATTATGGATGCACTACTGTATATATCTATACCATAATGGTTATCGACCGATAGATAGATAGATAGATAGATAGATAGATAGATAGATTATTGGAGTCCTTGTCGTCCTCGTCGTCCTGCCTGCCTCCACACACCAGTTTCCGTGACAGAATAACCGACCCAAAACAACAACATGGAGATTGCGGCTCGTTTCCTCACCATATCCCGCCGGGATCTCCCCTTCTAGGAGTACGCCGGGGAGTTCGTCTCACCTACCTGAACCTGCCTTGTTGTGTCTACAATAAATGTCATTATTGGAGTCCTTGTCGTCCTCGTCGTCCTGCCTGCCTCCACACACCTGTTTCCGTGACATAGATATTGTAATTCTACTGAATATTTAATTGTGCATGTTCATTTTGCTTATTTTACACTGATCACTTAAAGTTAATCTTTAAAAACACCAATAATAAAAAAAAAAAGTTAAATATGATCTTTAGCAAACTTGATAATATCTATTTTTTTTATAGTTTTATGATGCCTAAATACTTGCAGCATTTAAAACTGCATCTAATTTTCAGACTTAAGTGTTTCTGTTTTAAATTTAGGCAAACTGTTTCAAATGTTAAAATCAGGCATTTATCAGTTATCAGTCATAACATGAATACAATTATCGACTTAAAGGTATGCATCCCTAAAAAGTTTGTTAGGTTTTAAATGATGCAACAATAGATAAACTGTTCAAAATTAAGACTATATATATATATATATATATATATCTCTGGGCACCTGTCTGCTAAGGCACGTGTGAACTTGAAGGGATCTGACAGCTGGTTAAAAGTAATTGCAAAAATGTCTGAGAAAGTTATTTCTGAGAAAATCATTTGTTTGCAGATGCCATTTGGCGCAATAAAATATGATTTGGTAATTTAAGTGTGGCTTAAGTGTCTAACTACTTTTTGGGGGCAATGTAAGCTATTTCAGCACATAACATCTGTTGTGTAGGGGATTTTTTCCCTGCTGCCCTCAAAAATGGCAACTGTTTCCTCCAATCTCACAGCTGAATAGCGGCATAATGATCTGAGCCTTCAGTGAATATTACAGCATTATAATCTTATTCATTTGATGCAGCATTTGGACAGATGTTCTCTTGATCTGACGCTTTTTTTGGTTACAAAACGTCCTCCATGAGGCTTACAAATATTTACCCATGTAGCAGCGTGAAACTCGTTATGCTGGAGTAGATAAGCTTTGTATGTTTGACTAAAGCATTGCTGTGCTGTTCCTTAATTGCTGCAAATATACAAACCTCTCAAAGACGTAAATACATTGTTTTGAAACAATGAGTTAGTGATAAGCTTACAAATTTAGCTTACTGTTTCAACACACAAATTTTGAATCATCTCCATTTCCTGAAGAAACTTTCTTGAGTGGGTATCAATGTATAAACTAGAATTCTGTGAAGACTGTAGATGACGTTAAAGGAATAGTTAATTCAAAAATAAAACTTAGCTGAAAATTGATTCGCCCTCAGGCCATTCGTGATGGATTTGTTTATTACAAACAAAGAGCTTTTCGCTTCACAAGATGTTAACGTTCTGTGGAATACTGTGATGTTTTTATCAGCTGTATGAACGCTCATTTTGACGGCACCCATTCACTGCAGAGGATCCACTGGTGAGCAAGTGATGTAATGCTAAATTTCTCCAAATTTGTTCAGAAAACAAGCTACATCTTGGATTGTCTGAGGCAAGTCAGTTTTCGGCAAAATGTAATTTTGTACTAGGAAATAAAAATGGGAATTATTAGTCCAATTGCGCATTTAATTAAATTCCAGGCACAAAACTCGTAAAAAACAGTTTATACTGTATATCTTATAGGAGGTATACCTTGTGATTTGTAAATAATCTGCAATTTTCATGAGACCAGAATATTACTATCAGAATAGACACTTTTTAACTATCTTGCTCCTTTGGATTTGGATACACTTGAGTGTTCCCACATCATTTTGTTCATTATTCCAGTATTCAACAAAAAGTTTCTGCTATCAGATGAATCCTCTCTCTCTCTCTCTCTCTCTCTCTCTCTCTCCTAAACAAGGGATTGGTTGTCCAGCAAGGAGAACACCTGTAAGACACCGATGAGCGTACCTGAGCCAACTGTCCTGACCGAGTCAATATGCAATTATTTCAACTGAAGATCCACCACTGTCCACATCAAACACTCCACATTCCTTGGGCAGATTAGCCAAAATTATCTTTTATTATTTTGGCCTGCATGGACGAATTGAACTCGATCTGGTCCGCATTGTGATGAAATTCAAGACAGCTTGAATGGCAGTATGCTTGGAGTTTGGATAAAACTTACATTTTATGAAAGGGACAACGGCGGCAGGAGATTAATAACTGAAAACTGAGTGCCTTTCATTGATACTATCCCTCTGATCGTCTTGTAAAAGCCTGTTGAGAGGTTAAATTAAATTGCTGTAATAAATGTTTGGTTTCAGCGATGCTGTATCATTGAAAATCAAACAAACACTGACAGGCTTTTGTGCGATGAGGATCAGAGAGGGAAAATGAATAGGCGGCGTGGGGCGAGGGGCGGGGGGGGCATGTAGGGAAGTATTATGTACATTTGAAACAGTCTTGTTTTCACTTAAACATTAATTAAATTGGAGCTAGAGGAACAATTATATTGATGAATGTTTTTGGAGCTACTGTAATTAAATTAATCCATTTAATTAACAAATTATATAGAAATTTTCCCCAGAGAGTAACATTACACTTGTGTTCTCTCTTACAAACAAGCAAAAAATTATGTTGTGGAAACGATTGCAAAGATCAGAAGGAAATGAAACTGTGTCAAATAAAATGCACAGACAAAGACAAACCGATGGAGTGTGTATTGTCATCTGTTGTAACACAATCACGGATGATTGTGACGCACGGGGGAAAACATAATTGGATCAAAAACTTCCATGGCAACCTGAGTCCCCTGTTCCGCCATGGCCTCCTGAGCCCCTTGCTCCGCCATGGCAACCTGAGTCCCCTGTTCCGCCATGGCCTCCTGAGCCCCTTGCTCCGCCATGGCAACCTGAGTCCCCTGTTCCGCCATGGCCTCCCGAGTCCCCGGCTCCGCCATGGCAACCTGAGTCCCCTGTTCCGCCATGGCCTCCCGAGTCCCCTGATCCGCCATGGCAACCTGAGTCCCCTGTTCCGCCATGGCCTCCTGAATATCCGCCTCGGGCTCCTCCACCACCTGCTCCGCCGCCGTTGGACGATCCTCCTCCTAGTCCCCCTCCGCCCCTCCCTCTGTTTCTACGGTGCGAGGGCGCACCTTCCGGGAGGGGGGAGTACTGTAACGCCCCTGTGGACTGTTTGTTGTGGTTTCTTCCCTTTGTGTTGGTTTAGCCCGTCTAATCATTAGTTAATCACCGTCATTGTGCTCACCTGTCTGCCTCTAATTATTCACCCCATATTAGTTCCTGTCTGTCTGAGCATTGGTGTCGGTTATTGTTAATGTTACCCCGAGTGTGTGTCTCACCTACCTGAACCTGCCTTGTTGTGTCTACAATAAATGTCATTATTGGAGTCCTTGTCGTCCTCGTCGTCCTGCCTGCCTCCACACACCTGTTTCCGTGACATAGATATTGTAATTCTACTGAATATTTAATTGTGCATGTTCATTTTGCTTATTTTACACTGATCACTTAAAGTTAATCTTTAAAAACACCAATAATAAAAAAAAAAAGTTAAATATGATCTTTAGCAAACTTGATAATATCTATTTTTTTTATAGTTTTATGATGCCTAAATACTTGCAGCATTTAAAACTGCATCTAATTTTCAGACTTAAGTGTTTCTGTTTTAAATTTAGGCAAACTGTTTCAAATGTTAAAATCAGGCATTTATCAGTTATCAGTCATAACATGAATACAATTATCGACTTAAAGGTATGCATCCCTAAAAAGTTTGTTAGGTTTTAAATGATGCAACAATAGATAAACTGTTCAAAATTAAGACTATATATATATATATATATATATATCTCTGGGCACCTGTCTGCTAAGGCACGTGTGAACTTGAAGGGATCTGACAGCTGGTTAAAAGTAATTGCAAAAATGTCTGAGAAAGTTATTTCTGAGAAAATCATTTGTTTGCAGATGCCATTTGGCGCAATAAAATATGATTTGGTAATTTAAGTGTGGCTTAAGTGTCTAACTACTTTTTGGGGGCAATGTAAGCTATTTCAGCACATAACATCTGTTGTGTAGGGGATTTTTTCCCTGCTGCCCTCAAAAATGGCAACTGTTTCCTCCAATCTCACAGCTGAATAGCGGCATAATGATCTGAGCCTTCAGTGAATATTACAGCATTATAATCTTATTCATTTGATGCAGCATTTGGACAGATGTTCTCTTGATCTGACGCTTTTTTTGGTTACAAAACGTCCTCCATGAGGCTTACAAATATTTACCCATGTAGCAGCGTGAAACTCGTTATGCTGGAGTAGATAAGCTTTGTATGTTTGACTAAAGCATTGCTGTGCTGTTCCTTAATTGCTGCAAATATACAAACCTCTCAAAGACGTAAATACATTGTTTTGAAACAATGAGTTAGTGATAAGCTTACAAATTTAGCTTACTGTTTCAACACACAAATTTTGAATCATCTCCATTTCCTGAAGAAACTTTCTTGAGTGGGTATCAATGTATAAACTAGAATTCTGTGAAGACTGTAGATGACGTTAAAGGAATAGTTAATTCAAAAATAAAACTTAGCTGAAAATTGATTCGCCCTCAGGCCATTCGTGATGGATTTGTTTATTACAAACAAAGAGCTTTTCGCTTCACAAGATGTTAACGTTCTGTGGAATACTGTGATGTTTTTATCAGCTGTATGAACGCTCATTTTGACGGCACCCATTCACTGCAGAGGATCCACTGGTGAGCAAGTGATGTAATGCTAAATTTCTCCAAATTTGTTCAGAAAACAAGCTACATCTTGGATTGTCTGAGGCAAGTCAGTTTTCGGCAAAATGTAATTTTGTACTAGGAAATAAAAATGGGAATTATTAGTCCAATTGCGCATTTAATTAAATTCCAGGCACAAAACTCGTAAAAAACAGTTTATACTGTATATCTTATAGGAGGTATACCTTGTGATTTGTAAATAATCTGCAATTTTCATGAGACCAGAATATTACTATCAGAATAGACACTTTTTAACTATCTTGCTCCTTTGGATTTGGATACACTTGAGTGTTCCCACATCATTTTGTTCATTATTCCAGTATTCAACAAAAAGTTTCTGCTATCAGATGAATCCTCTCTCTCTCTCTCTCTCTCTCTCTCTCTCTCCTAAACAAGGGATTGGTTGTCCAGCAAGGAGAACACCTGTAAGACACCGATGAGCGTACCTGAGCCAACTGTCCTGACCGAGTCAATATGCAATTATTTCAACTGAAGATCCACCACTGTCCACATCAAACACTCCACATTCCTTGGGCAGATTAGCCAAAATTATCTTTTATTATTTTGGCCTGCATGGACGAATTGAACTCGATCTGGTCCGCATTGTGATGAAATTCAAGACAGCTTGAATGGCAGTATGCTTGGAGTTTGGATAAAACTTACATTTTATGAAAGGGACAACGGCGGCAGGAGATTAATAACTGAAAACTGAGTGCCTTTCATTGATACTATCCCTCTGATCGTCTTGTAAAAGCCTGTTGAGAGGTTAAATTAAATTGCTGTAATAAATGTTTGGTTTCAGCGATGCTGTATCATTGAAAATCAAACAAACACTGACAGGCTTTTGTGCGATGAGGATCAGAGAGGGAAAATGAATAGGCGGCGTGGGGCGAGGGGCGGGGGGGGCATGTAGGGAAGTATTATGTACATTTGAAACAGTCTTGTTTTCACTTAAACATTAATTAAATTGGAGCTAGAGGAACAATTATATTGATGAATGTTTTTGGAGCTACTGTAATTAAATTAATCCATTTAATTAACAAATTATATAGAAATTTTCCCCAGAGAGTAACATTACACTTGTGTTCTCTCTTACAAACAAGCAAAAAATTATGTTGTGGAAACGATTGCAAAGATCAGAAGGAAATGAAACTGTGTCAAATAAAATGCACAGACAAAGACAAACCGATGGAGTGTGTATTGTCATCTGTTGTAACACAATCACGGATGATTGTGACGCACGGGGGAAAACATAATTGGATCAAAAACTTTTCATACCTTAATGGGCTACTCTAGAGAGATCTAGTTCCCTCATTTGCAAATTAAATTCGATAGCATTCTGACAGCTCTATAAATGTATTTAAATCACTAAATTATTACAACAACTTACATTATGCTCAAAGAAGCAGTTCTATTGGCTTAAAAGGCTCACACTTATGTTCATTGTACACTGTATCAAATAAATGAATTACATATAACACTATAGAATTTAGTACTAGTTTAATGCTACTACAATTTGGCTACTAATTATTGTTACTGCTACTACTAGCAATAGTAATAATATTAATAATAAATCTCAAAGCAGAATAGAATATATTAGAATAGAATATCCTATTAATAACAGAAAGGGTTTTTTTAATCCTCATATTCAGAGTTAGATCCTAGCTGGCTGTCTGACGACTAAACAGTGCCATCTAGAGGCATCAGGCTGACACTACAGTAAGATTGACCTACCTCTGACAAAACCTGTGGCCGCCCTAGAGCCTCAAATTTTCACGATTTCATGTCATCAAAAACAGTGGCGGACAAAGCCATGACTAAAGATGTTATGTGAATCTACGCTATATTAATCAAGACTTCTGTACAAAATTAATTACAGAAGTGTCAATGCAAAACATCATTAACACAGAGAAAGCATTTCAATAACACTGTAGGTTACCTCACGCTGCGTTAAGTTTTCTCATTGAAGAAAGCTGAAGAGCGAGTCTCTTTTGGATGTTGATTCTTATTTAATTTAGGAGTCCTTCGGCCATGTTTCAAATGTTGATAGGAAAGTTATACCACATGTTAACCACTTCCGGTAAGAAGGGAGATATTATAATATTACCGTAATAATCTCTGGACATCCTTAAGGGAGTCTTCAAGATTATCGCTGAATCCAGTAACGTAAACATACATAAAAGACATATAACATAAAAGAAAAATAAACGAAGTAGATGCTGGACGCTGAATAGGCTAAACTAATTTTGTGTGGAAACAGCTTGCCATTTCTGATCATTTTTAACTTGTTTACATATTGGAATGCGCTATAATTGGTGTTTATTACGAAAAATAACTGTTTTATGACAATTTTGCGACAGGTGATTTAATGACGTCAGGTCCGTTATGTGATTTGCTTACAAAGGCGCATGTGTTTCTGCTTTCTCCAATGAAAAGCCAAGGTTGCCATCTTCCTTTAGTAAAAGAAGCTTTCAGTGAAATCTTTCAGATTTCAGTGACAGCAGAGTTATTTCTATGAATTATTGTGTATTAATTTCGATATCTTAAAACATATAGTGTTATAGCCTACTTATGCTATAAAATATTATTTATTATTCTTAAGTAATTGTTTGCTGCCATGATTGCTTATGGAAACTCAGTTCGTGGCTCATGTGTAGTTCCCCTAGCTGAGGCTAACTGGTTTAGCCAAACCTTGACCCCTTAACAAAATCCAGTTGCTTACAGTGGGCCAACCCAGAAGTTAGCATCACCTTCCCTTGAGAAAAAACACACACACACATACACACACAATAGCATTTTTCCATTGGCTTTTCGATTATTGCAGAAAATAAGACCTGTGACCAGCAAAAGTTAAAAATTCTTGCATGTTTTGTTCATCATTAGAATCTTCACCAGTGATCACAACTTTTATGAATTTTGAAGCCTAAATACAATTGCCAGGAATAAAAAGGCTAAACGTAGGCTTATAAACGAACTAAACCACCCACTCCAACGTCACCACCACAACACTTTCAGTCTTGAAAGTTTGAGTTATAATAGTTTGCAAGAATGTGCTTATAAACACTATAAGGCTGTAAAAGCAGTAAAGAGGTTTACATGTTCAGCATGATGATGTTTAATGTCCACAACAACCTCTGTTGTCCAATGTAGCCATTTGTTAGCAACCACCTTTTTCAAGAAAAAAAAAATCAAAAGGTTGTATTACTGATGTATTTTATTAGTATTACTTAAGAATAAAACATTAACATATGTTCAGTTTGTGTTAATCATAGACCTTATTTCAACCATCTAAACAAAAACCCATTCAAAAAACTTATTTAGGTTTTATGAATAGTCTGACTGGGAAACTCAAAAATAATTTTCACATGATTGCTTTTCTTATTACTTTCAGATTATCATCATTTTGCCTAAACAGCTTCATAATTAATGTTTTTTTTTCTACAGTTAGGCTTGGTGAATTTGAAAGATCAGAGATCCACAAAATTATGGCAGCCACAATATTATACAGAATTTAGGCTGAATTTACATGAATTTGGTTATAGCTTATGGTTTTAAACAGAAATGCCTACTTGCTCCTGTTTCCTAATCTGATAGATGTAGTCCTAAATAGATGCATTCTTTTTTCACCAACGCAGTCTAAACAGTCTGCTAGTATTTTTATATACAGTAGTTATCACTCCATAATATAATTGTGTTGACAGAATTCATTGGTGGATAAGTGTGACTGTTATTGATTTTGGTGAGCCTATCCTCCTGAGACCCAGCTATGGAGTTTTTGTCTCTGTAGTGGACATTATATTTTAGTGAATTTATCTGAGACCTCACATGTCACAGTTTTAAGTCTGGATGTCCTGTAAACAATATAATGCCATGAAAAAATACTAAATTCACAAAGCTTTTTTTCTGGTTCTCAGGAGGATATAACCAGGCAAAAGATGATGCTGCTAGCCAGCTAATGTAAGAGTTTTTCAGTTTTGTTTCCCAAATATAGCTCAGCCAAATTAAAAAGTGAGTCTTACATGTGAGTCTGGCCCCAGAGAAAGAGATAACCTATGATTGATATCTCCTACCAGACAAATTGGGTTAACAGTGTTTATACATAATCATATAAATCTCTTCATCAAATGCTTAAGATTGACTCACAGTCAATTTAGTTATTAACACGCAACCAGCTTTTGCCATAAATTGCACTTGGAGTACACACTGAACCTCTGATGAGTGCAAAAGACTGAAGACTTTGATATTTCTGCTGAGCCGTCTTCGGAATAACCATCTTCCAAAAAACAGCTTTGATTTTTTTTTAGCTACAGCATTCCACAGTGTAAAAAATAAATGTTTTTTCAACATTTTTTTCTCCCTCACATATCTACATAACTGCTGTTAAAACCTTATGTCCCATATGTTCATATTTTAAATGTAACCTAAAAACAAAAACAAATTACGATGTCTAGATGTCTCAGTGGTGCTCTGCTCTTTGCTTATAACAGTTTGTACTTGTCTAATCTACATTTCCCATTATTAGAAATCCTGAAGATGCCCATATTCATCAATAAGACCAAAGGTAATTCACACATATCTCTCTCTATCTATTTTTCTTTTCTGTCTATGTGCTGGTTCACATGTCAAATAAACACAAATACTCACATGGATTAAGTAGTTCTTTTCAGTGCCATCAAGCATAAAATATTATCTTAAATAACTCTTTCAGTAAACCACCCATAATCCTGGATTCCTGACACACCACACCCTTTAAAACTCCAACTTTACACTTGACATTATAACCTGCTTTTTAAAATATCACAGAATATGAACACAATTGGTGATCAATACAATCCTTTTGAGAAAACCTAAATAATAAATGTATTGAATTTGAATTTCAGGATAAAATATATTTTCTTGTGCATCGATATTTACTGAGCTTGAGAGAATTTGACCACTTAATGTAAATGCTTTCAAAACACCAAAGACCTCACTCTGTAGTCTGTATATGTCATGAATGTTGTGTAGAATACATTTGCATTATACATGGCATTTTGTACTATGATTTTAACTTGATAAAAAATAAGAATTCACAATTCGTCTGTGGAAAACAGTTTTTAATCATGTGAGTTTCACCTAATTAGTTCATGTACAATAGATGCTCACTCACATGCTTTGCATTTTCTGAAGTCTGGCATCCAATTGTCAGCATATCCTGAGTTTTTAATGACATGCGACATGAATTATTTGCATTCATATGCGGATGTCCATGTGCCAACATCAACAGATGCTCCCTGGCTGCTATGATCCTTAAATTCTCTAATGAGCAACAGAAAATACTTGCCTTTGATGCGCATTCAATAAATAACTAGAATCAGTGGATCTTGATTTAACATTTGGCAATGAGGCATAGGCATGGCAAAACAAAATGTTTGTGCATGTGTCACAAATAAGACTTCATGACAAACACATCAATGAAATGAAATGACTGAAAAATCAGGTTTTTGCACATTTGTTTATGCTCCACAATATCACAAGCATTATTTCATCTGTGGAACATTTAAAATGTTTTTAAAATTGTCTTAATTTTATTTATTTATTTATTTATTTTTTATTTTTTGTCAATGTCAGTGGGGTCCAAAACAACACTGGACCCCACTGACACTGGCAAAAACATAAATGAAAACAAAAAAAATAAATCATTATTTTTAAAAATAAAAAAAACGTTTCACAGTTGAAAGTAAGTCATAGAGGTTTTGAGGGTGAATAATTGATGACAGGATTTCCATTTATGCCTTTATCGTAATATTTTACACAGAAAAATAATCTGGTTGAAATGATCTGATAGAAACATCAGAGGTCCATCACATTGTTCCAGTTTCAGTGGTTTGTCCGGCCTCAGAACAAATCTCTAAACCTATCCAACATGTGTCTTTGTTTTGCTAATATATCTATGTTTGGTTTTCAAATACTTCTGTAAAGCAGGACAATGCAGGTTCACATATGAATGACATCACAACTCATTTGTCATGCTAACACATACTTTATGTTTAATTTATTATAACATTGATTTCCTTTCATAATAAAATGAAACTTCCAGGCACATTTTCAATAATAATTAGCAACATTTTGAGTGTTAACGTTTTCTATATTTAATTTGACAATTCAGCTAGCCAAACATGCTTGTCTGACTTCCTGTAACTGTAAATTTAGATTTTTTTTTTTTGTTTGTTTGTTTGACATTTTTACAGCATAACAGATTTTATGAACTCAATTTTCCTTAAGTGACATCAAATTCGTCCACAAATCAGCCTACCCAGGCATTCCAAGTGATCGTTATGATCGTGTGCTATTTTAATCAAAACATTCCTGATATTTTTCCCTGGCAGCAACTCTGCCTAGTTCAACACTTCTCCTAGCATGTTGGCATAAAACATGCAATCCACACAGGCAGCTGCAGTGCAGTCAAGCAGTTTTGCATACCAGCACATATGGCCCAAGGGGGAGAGAGGGAGAGGGAGGGAGAGGGGTCATAAATGAGAATTAACCCATTCCATGGAATTCCATACTGTATTCATTCATGTGGATTAAGGATCTCATAAGTCAAATACAAGAGAATAGTTTTTGGTGTGTCTTATCTGGTCTGATTACCTTCAAGTGTTGTTGGGGAAACTGTTGTGTTATAATTTATAACATTATAACAACAAGGCCATTAATTTAATTTAATTTAAACACTTTGGTAACCAATTTCAGACATTTAGTCTTACTTTATTTAGAATTATTTTTTGTTCAAATAATGTGAAAATGCTTCACTAAAAGTATGTTATTTGGTTAGATACTATATACAGTGGGTA
>NW_015558680.1:32033-50666 GCF_001515605.1 Sinocyclocheilus anshuiensis | reverse complement strand
CGAACCCCCCCCCCCCTTTTTAAAATAATCACATTTTGTTGCTTAGCAGCCTGAAATGAAGATAGACACAGTTTTATCCAGCTGTATTTACTCAGTGCAACTTATAACATCCAAGTGAAAGATATAACACCAACATGTCAGAAAAAAATAATCACAGAGTTGGAAAAAGGATCACCCTGTCCTAAAAATGACTTGTAAACTCAAACAGGTGTAGCTAATCACCTTCTCAATGGCACACAAAGCCATTTGTGACCCTGGGCCACAGAACCAGTCATAAGGGTCCATTTTTAGAAATTGAGATTTATACAACATCTGAAAGCTGAATAAATAAGCTTTCCATCGATGTATGGTTTGTTAGGATAGGACAATATTTGGCCGAGATACAACTATTTGAAAATGTGGAATCTGAGGGTGCAAAAAAATCTAAATATTGAGAAAATTGCCTTTAAAGTTGTCCAAATGAAGTTCTGAGCAATGCATATTGCTAATCAAAAATTAAGTTTTGATATAGGCCTATTTATGGTAGGAAATTTACAAAATATCTTCATGGAACATGATCTTTACTTAATATCCTAATGATTTTTGGCATAAAAGAAAAATCGATAATTTTGACCCATAAAATGTTTTTTTGGCTATTGCTAAAAGTATAGCCCAGCGACTTAAGACTGGTTTTGTGGTCCAGGGTCACATTTGACTTTCAGCTGTGATCAGCTGTGGTCATTTTGATTAGCCTGAAAAGAGCTTTCCTGGAGCATTTCAGTAGTGCAACTGAAGCAAACAATCAACTATGGGTGGCAAGGCACTGTCAAAAGATCTCCGGGATACAGTTGTGGACAGGCACAAGTCAGGAGATGGATACAAAAAAAATTCAAAGGCTTTATCAATGCCTAGAAGCACAGTGAAGTCTATTATTAAAAAGTGGAAGGTATTTGGTACAACACAGACCCTCCCTGGATCAGAATCATAAAGAGCTTTTTTGCAAACAAGGAATTTGTTTTGGTGACAAAAGCTTCCAGGACAACAACAGAACACAGATAATAAGGAAGAAAGATATGTTAATACAATACACATATGTATGCATACGCATATATATATATATAGAGAGAGAGAGAGAGAGAGAGAGAGAGAGAGAGAGAAATAGACGATTTGTATGTGCAGTTGTGGTATATAGATGGAATAGAATAGAATTGACAAGGAATGGAGTAAGATGTAGGGTAGTATTAAGTAAACAAAAGTGGTATTGCTCATTTTTCAGCAGTCCAAACTGTCCTCTGTAGTCTTCTGATATCTGATTTTGTAGCTGAGCTAAACCAGACAGTTACTGAAGTGCACATGACAGACTCAATGATGGCTGAGTAGAACTGTGTGAGCAGCTCCTGTGGCAGGTTGAACTTCCTCAGCTGGTGAAGGAAGTACAATCTCTGTTGGGCCTTTTTAACAATGGAGTCAATGTGATTGTCCCACTTCAGGTCCTGAGAGATGGTGGTGCTCAGGAACCTGAATGACTCTACTGCTGCCACAGAGCTGTTCATGATGGTGAGTGCAGGGGGTTTTCTCCTGAAGTCCACGATCATCTCCACTGTTTTGAGCGTGTTCAGCTCCAGGTTGTTAAGACCGCACCAGACAGCCATCTGCTCAGCCTCGCTTCTATATGCACACTCATCATCGTTCCGAATGAGGCCGATGACTGTTGTCTGCAAACTTCAGGAGCTTGACAGAGGGGTCAGTAGAGGTGCAGTCGTTGGTGTAGAGGGAGAAGAGCAGTGGGGAGAGAACACATCCCTGAGGGGTGCCAGTGCTGATGGTGCGACTGTTTGACATGAATTTCACCAGTCTCACTATAGCTGTTGCTTATATGTCAGAAAACTGGTGATCTATTGACAAATGGAGCAGGGAACAGAGAGCTGGGTTAGTTTGGTCTGGAGGTGTGCTTGGATGATTGTATTGAATGCCGAACTGAAGTCCACAAACAGGATGCCCACACAAGTCCCTGGTTTGTTTAAAGGTTGTAGGATATAATGCAGTTCCATGTTGACTGCATTATATCCACAGACCTGTTTGCTAGATAAGCAAACTGCAGGGGGTCCAGTGATGTCCTTCAGATAAGCCAGCACTAGTCTCTCAAATGAATTCATGACCACAGATGTAAGGGCAACAGGTCTGTAATCATTAAAGGAGTAGTTCACTTCCAGAATAAAAAAAATCCTGATAATTTACTCAGCCCCATGTCATTCAAGATGTTCATGTCTTTCTTTCTTCAGTCACAAAGAAATTAAGGATTTTGAGGAAAACACTCCAAGATTTTTCTCCATATAATGGACTTCAGTGGTGGCCAATGGACTGAAGGTCCAAATTACAGTTTCAAAGGGCTCTACACAATCCCAGCAGAGGAATAAGGGTCTTAAAGAAACGATCTGGCATTTTCATAAAAAAACAAAAAAAAACAAAACACATTTATATACTTTTTAACCCCAAATGCAGAGAGAATTAATATTCAAACTGGCAATATGTATTGTTTTACAGAGATCCTCACATTTGTCTGAATTGGAGTGTTGCATTGTATGTTTTAGTTGATGTTTACTGCATTACTTAATTGTCAGTTATGTTATCATTAATGTTATTATGGTGTTTTGTATTTGTATGTGGGAAACATACATTTGTATTTGTCACAGTTGCTGGACAGGCCAATTTTGATTAACTTTGGGTTCCATCTGTGTTTTTATTAGTGCATTTCACAGTAACAAACATTTTTAATAGCTAAAATGGGTTGGTATGTAAAAATTATATGATTTAATGGCATACACCACTAAAAATATACTACACCAAAAGATCTGCATTTGTATGATAAAGTTCTGGCAATTTCAGCAGCCAGTTTTAATAATATATAATAATACATACATACAAACTTATTTATTTATTTTACAGTGCATTACCATGTTTTCATTTTCTTCACAAGACTATTACAGATCCTAAAAATCTGTTTGGGTGAATCATTAAATGTATGATGACAAAGCCCCGCCCCGTTTTGAGGCATTGAAACGAGGTATTTGCGTAATTTGTCTTGTCAAACGCGTTAAGCGCTTGACATCTCTGGCTGTCTGTCGTGTTGTTCTCATTCGCGGTGTATTGAATGACGTGATCTCCAGTTTATTTCAGCAGAGGACATGCGGTTATGGGCAACGCTTTGTTGAGCAGGATCCTCGGCTAGAATAAAACACCTCTAAGAACTGAGCGAGGCATTGAGAGAGGACTATTACAGTGGATTTAATGACACTCCATCAAAGCATCACATTCTGGTAGAGTGAATCTGTAATCGCATGTTACATTGGTAAACAGTGCTGGGTGGCAAGCTTTCCGAAATGCTCGTGTTATTTATGCTTTTGATCTAAAACATAACATAATCGCTGCACAGCTCATATTTTATAGTAATGTTTTCTCCAGTACGATATATATATATATATATATATATATATATATATGACAGATCCTAAAAATCTGTTTGGGTGAATCATTAAATGTATGATGACAAAGCCCCGCCCCGTTTTGAGGCATTGAAACGAGGTATTTGCGTAATTTGTCTTGTCAAACGCGTTAAGCGCTTGACATCTCTGGCTGTCTGTCGTGTTGTTCTCATTCGCGGTGTATTGAATGACGTGATCTCCAGTTTATTTCAGCAGAGGACATGCGGTTATGGGCAACGCTTTGTTGAGCAGGATCCTCGGCTAGAATAAAACACCTCTAAGAACTGAGCGAGGCATTGAGAGAGGACTATTACAGTGGATTTAATGACACTCCATCAAAGCATCACATTCTGGTAGAGTGAATCTGTAATCGCATGTTACATTGGTAAACAGTGCTGGGTGGCAAGCTTTCCGAAATGCTCGTGTTATTTATGCTTTTGATCTAAAACATAACATAATCGCTGCACAGCTCATATTTTATAGTAATGTTTTCTCCAGTACGATATATATATATATATATATATATATATATGAAGCATGCTGGATGAATTGTGCTGAACTCTGCACTGACCTTAATCTGAAAACTCTATAACAGCAGAGCAGCTGTAGGCTCTAGGAGTATTTCCTAGTTTATGGATGGCAGAGAGAGAGAGAGCTTGCATGGGGGTTCCTTCAGTGTAAAGTAGCAACAAGCCTGTGTATTTAGAGATGCACACAAGTTGACTTGAAAATGGAAACAATTTTAATTGGATCTTTGAGTTTGAGTTTAAGAGTGTGGATCTACATGTGAACATAATTGGACAAAAAAGTCAGTCAGTTTGAAGATGCATTCCTCTGAACTTGTTTTGTAATTTCTCAGGAATTTCTGCATTGCTTACTAGCAAGCTCAGAGGATTAATGCCAAAGAGGTATATGTAATAAGTGAAGAAAGCAATCCATTAGCGTTCCCATGTCAATGGCAGTTGCTTGGCAGGAAAAATGCAATGTTTTGAGCCAATCAGCATAGTGGTAAATACCATGTGACTAATGACTGTTGAGTGTCCTGCTGATGGCACCATAAGAACTCACACAGTCCCAAAACCATCACTGAGCAACCATTCTAAACTGTGATGTGAACACAATTTGTGCTTTTAAAAGCCCAAAAAAGAATCAGACACTGGTAAAACTAACATAATGAAATATTTGCGATTTTGTTAGAATACAGCGAGATTAAAGAGGTTACAGCATCTGGCTAACAGGGACATGCTAACCAGCTTAATGTAGGTTTTTGCTACATTTTCAAGGATAATTGTTTGGGTATAGCTGAACAAACTTGTTTCTGTTCATGTATTGTATGTTTTTGTGGTGAATAAATACCCTTTTTATTTCTGTTCCTCAGATCAGAAGAGACATGGATGGATACCTGCCGCCTCAGTTTCAAGCGTTGTCAGACCATAAGAAGTTTTCTCAAGACAATTCCATGACGATGGACCAAGGCACACCTTACAGCATAAACATGAATGTTTTTTTACCAGACGTCACCTACCTACGGACCGGCATGTGTAGACCTGTGAGGTCTGCGGCACCACAGATAAAGTCGGAACCTCTGCATTCGTCTTTCAACTACTCCAGTTGCCAGGGCTCGGTAGCGTCCACCATGACGCACCCAGAGTACACAAACCTCTACAGCCCAGCTGTGGAAACGGGTAGCAATGTTTACATCAAGCATGAGACACCATCCCTCGAATTCCCAGACGTTCCACTTTTTCAGCTGTTGAATTCGGAGCTCGAGCCCAGTGTGCCTGGTGGCCACTCTTGCACAGATTCCCACAATGCCACATGCCATCCAATGCCGACGTATAACAGCATTCACCCACAACCCAGCCATATTGCAGAAAGACCGCTTTGTAATATGAGCAGCAGTGGATATTCGCTACCTGCCCAGTTTGGTCAGCATCCTCAGAAGAGGGCAGCCTATCTACCACCCTCCCCTCCAAACTCAGAACCGGGCAGCCCTGACAGGAGGAAAGAACTCATACAGAACTTTTCGCCACCTCCATCATATGCTGCCAGCATGGCATCTAAAATGGCAGGTCTTACCCCTGGACCAGCACTTTCTGTCCAAACACAAGCAGTACCTGCCCAATACAACCGCAGAAACAATCCCGATCTAGACAAAAGGAGAATACATCACTGTGATGTACCAGGTGAGATTGAATTTAGCATCTAGACACTTCAGTATGTGATTATAGCATGCACTTTATTTGACATAATATTCAAGGCCTTAAAAGGAAGCTGCAGCTTTTTCCACATAGTAGGCCAGTCGCAATAATCAATATATCGTCTTATCGCGCAATATTTGTACATGACCTCAATAATTTTTGGTGACGCAATATATCGCCCATTATATTTACTTAAAAATTAATGTCACCATGTTTTGTACATTCCACTTGTGCCTGTGTCTTTTGCAGCTTCTCGTACATAACGTGGTTGTAGTCATGAGGTGCTAGTTCAAATTTAAAAAATGCTTCTACGAACAAAGTTGTATCTGCAGATATGGTCTTGTTTAGGGGTCTGTGCCTTTGTGCATACGTTTATTCAGGTTTTTTAAGGTATCTAATATTTTGATACTTAATTTCCATGATCTAAATATTCTTAAAAATTAAAAGTTTGTGGTCATTTGGAAGTGTGTAGGCCTTCTAGCATTATTATGCTGTTACATTATGATTATATATTCAGTGGCATAAAATGGTCTTTAAAATGACAATAATATCGCTTATCGCAATTATTTCTGGGGCAATATATCGCACAACAAAAAGTTGTTATCGTGACAGGCCTACCACATAGTCAATATGACGCAGCGCAGGCTTAAATGGCTATTCAGATGATTTAATGTTGCTGAATAGATATTGTGGACTGACATGACTAAACTTTGGGCAATTACTGATCTCTAGGTTGGACTTTGACTGACTAAGAGACTTAGGACACAATGGTGAAACCTTTTGACATTGTATATGAGGCTGCTGGACATGTCAGAGCTGGCCAGAATGTTAGTTCAAAGGGATAGTTCACCCCAAAATGAAAATTTCCTCACACTTGTGTTGTTCCTAACATACGTTACTTAATTGTTTTTTTCTGTGGAACACAAAGTAATATTATTTTAAAGAACTTCTTTGCCTTTTTTTATGGACAAAAACACTGAGACTTTTTTTTCTTAAATATCTGCTTTTGTGTTCCTCAGAAATTCAAGCAGGTTTGGAATGAAATTCACAGAATATATATATATATTTTTTTGCAAACTATCCCTTTAATGTTTATATTATGGATATGAGCTTTAATTTTAAAAGTTATGATATGTATTAACATTTATTGTATTCTTATGCATCAGGATGTAAGAAGGTCTACACCAAGTCCTCACATTTGAAGGCTCATTTACGTACTCACACAGGTAAGACATTTAATAAGCAATATCCCACAAATAAGAGAGCTGTTCACACAATCGTCAGTGTGGAATTGCTGTCACAATATTTCAATAAAGTTTAACTGCTATTTATTTAACAAATATACTAATCAAAACAATCAAAACTTATCTTTACCAACTGATGTGATCTGTGAAATGTATTTATTTGTAAAACATTCTAATATAAAATATTATACATTTTTATTTATTATTTATGTATTTTTTAATGTGAATTCCATCACTGAAAGTAACGATAACTTGATGTTTTTTCAGTAGCCAGTCACAGATATGCTGAGTCCATTCAGTGAAGAATCCATAAGACTGATTCAAATGGTTACTTGACTGAGTCATTTTGAATTATTTATTAAAAGGACTGGCTCATAAGGGTAATTTGGTCATAAAAGGTACTACAGTGGTTGTGCTCAGTTTATTTGATTCACTCAAGAGAACCAGATTAGACATTTGTCATTTGTTTGTGAACCAGACTATACTGGTCAGACTGTATGTTATTGCGTGCAGCCTATGAGTGTGACTCTATGGAAAGACCTTATCTTGCCATTATTACGCAGTACACAGCGTTTTATCTCATCAAATTGTGGTGGTGTTGTCCCCTCAACCTGTATTGGCCTATGTTTTATTGCAGGCGAAAAGCCATACAAGTGCTCATGGGAGGGGTGCGACTGGCGATTCGCCCGCTCTGACGAGCTAACGCGCCACTTCAGGAAGCACACAGGGGCCAAACCTTTCCAGTGCGCCGTATGTAGCCGTTGCTTCTCCCGATCGGACCACCTGGCCCTCCACATGAAAAGACACCAGAACTAGAGCCGCCCGCTCTCGTTGTTCTGACGGTGCCGCTACATTAGTTGGTTTGGCTTATGGTGTGTGTTACATCTGTATGTGTGGCCCCATAAAACCTCTTATTTTCCATTACAGTGATAAAAATAATTGCCGCCTTATTTTTCAGAGATTTCAAATGCGTAACAGAAGAGACTCATTACAGATGACAAGCTGATGTTGTTCCTGAGATGGGAGTAAAATAGATTGGGTACATATGGGGTTTGTTTTTATCTGAGGTAACGTAATACTAGGTTTCACAGTGTTCCGTGTTCAAGATTTGTAACTAGAAGTTCTTCATTTGGTGACCAAAACAGAAAGAGAAAAACTCTAATTGCTGTAATTAAAGGTTCAAACTGCTTAAGAATGAAATGTTAAACAGACCCATTAATCACTCTAATTTGCAGCACTTAGATGAGTACAGTTAATGTTAAATACATACATCATTACTGTTATTACACATAATATGGAAGCAGATCTTTAAAGTCTTAGTCTGTTGGGTTAAACTGGAAAGTCCCGACGTCATGGCTCACATGTGATTAGGTGAATAAATGGAGGTGTGGTTACAGTTGCTAATACAGGCTGTCAGATTTGAAATCACAGAGTTAAAAGTTGATAGTGTTGAGTGGTAACACCCATTTAAATTGATACTATAATTATCTTGCCTGTATACAAATCACTGAGTAACAGTAGAAAGGCTTCAGTCATGAAAATAATCTGACATTTACACAATGCATTCTTTTCATCACTAGGGTGTATATTATTTTCTGAATCAGTTCTTACATAAGCATCCGATTCTGAACATGAGCAATTCACTTTTTAGTTTAGTATATTATTAGTATATGCTATTGTCCCAAAATAAATAACAGGTAGGCCCACACAGGAACAAAAACACCAAGTGAATAGACTGTATGATGTTGTATTGTTAAACTCCAGGATTATATATGGAGATATCACAGATACTGTACTGTAGCTTCAGAAGCATGTACCAACAAATACTGAGATGGAAAGGTGTAGGTTTTTTTTAGTATTTATCAAACAAAGGTAACATTTTTAAGTAAAATACAAGACAATTGCCACTTTTGAGGACATATTTTCCAGCTTATGGTGTGATTTTAGTCTGTCTGGCCTCTTTTTAGCAGAGGTTAGCATGCTAGCTGCATGCTAAGTCAGCACAGTCACATTGTGCCTGTAAAGACTCACTGGCCAAACAGAGTTATGTTATTTGATTATTAGTGATTGCCAGCTAGTAACTTTAAGATTCTTTGTTATATAATACTTGTTAAACATGCCCAGAGTCAGCCCAGCTGCTTTGTCTCTGAGGAAGATTGTTATCGTGAAGTCAATGCATTCATGTTTCTTTGAAAAGCCTTGTGTCAATAGGGAACTCATTTATTTTCTTTCATGGAAAGGAACAATAGTTTAATTCACTATTTGACCTGACATTTAGATGATCTTTGCAGATGAGAGTATGGATCAAACAGTAGCTCAGCTGTGATCCTCTTTAGTGAATGCCATTTACTGAAAGCACTTATAGGATCACTGTGATGTTGCTCATAGCCTTAAGAGAAAATTATTGAGTTATTTCCACAAAATCACACTGGTATGAAAGCAATATCAATGGAAATGTTTCACAAAACAACAACAATTAGCAATTCTATTTACATGTTGTTCATCTGAGAGATTTTAACATTACCCTCACCAAGGCTGCATTTATTTAACAAAATTACAGTAATATTGTGAAATACTTCTACAATTTCAAATAACAGTCTTATATTTTAATGTATTTGATTATACATTTTATTCCTGTGATGGCAAAGCTGAATTTTCAGCAGCCATTACTTTAGTCTTCAGTGTCATGTGATCGTTCAGAAATTATTCTGATTTGTAATATGCTGATTTGGTGCTCAAGAAACTTTTCTTTCTATTATCAATGTTGAAAACAGTTGTGCTGCTTAATATTTCTGTGAAAACCATGATACATTTTTTTCAGGATTCTTTGATGACTAGAAAGTATGTAACATTATTAATGCCTTTAATGTCACTTTTGTTCAATTTAATGTGCCCTGGCTTTAACTTAACGTCTTTACAAAAAAAATAAAATAATAATAATAATAATAAAAGTGACTGACACCAAACTTTTGAATGATAGTGTATCATTTCTATAGAGCTATCATTAAATCAATTTTTTGCCCAGCCAGTATTGCTAATTTGCTATTAGTTCCCTTGGGATTTTATTTATTATTATCATTATTATTTAAAATGGTGTAGTAGTACTTATTAGCTTGTTAGGAACTAGTGTAATGTTATGTTACTCAAACCCAAAATAGTATAAAAACCCATTAAAAATTCTCATGGGAATCCATGGGGCAAAAATTATAATTAAGTAAATATAAAAACATGAGTTTATGCCAATATGTTCCTTACAAAATGCAAGTTTATTAACTTCCATGCCTCCGATTAGATTATCAAACAAGTATAATGTGTAGCCTCAATTTCAATTCATAGGTCAATCGTCTGGAAAAAAAAAAGGAAAGAAAAGAAAATACAGAGAATATAGCAAAAAGCACAGAATATTTAGACAACTTCTGAAGAATTAAAATAAATCTGAAACACTTTCAACCTTTGAAACGATCGGGACGTGTCATCCTCCAACAGGATTCAATCGGAAGGGAATCCCTTTGAAGTGTAGCGGGGTAAAATATCACAACTTTACAGTAAAACCAAAAAAAAAGCTCTGAATATATTTACAATACACACACTATACATAAATACAAGAAAGATAATTACAGAATATCAGCAAAACCAGAAACAAAGGCCATTGAGTAAATACTTGATTTCAAAGAAAGTAAAGTAAATACATAAACAAAGGCAATATTTTACAGAGACTCATGAGGGGAAATGCTATTCATGGAGGAATTATGCCATACCACCAGTGTCTTAACATTCAGAATATTTCCTGCGACTGCTTGATTTCCATAACTGGGGACGCATGAGAAGTTCACACAACTTTATAAAGTTAGAGGTAAACTAGAGTCCTGTTAATTAAACAAATGTGTCCTTCCATATGAGAATACCATGAAAATCTTATGCAGCTTCCATAGGAGACACATAAAGAATGTTCAAGAAACACCAACCAGGATATTTACAGCTTCAAAATGGATCATAAGGCTCAGTGCATTTCAAAGGAACAGATCTTTGTGTCATGTCTGGGTGATTAAACCAGGGAAACCATGAAAATCTTAATAATACTAGGCACTCGTCATTATTGCATAACTTTGACCCTGTTTGCCTTTACAAAATTATGCCACAAAAAAAACATAAGAATGCCAAAGGGGAGGAAAAGTAATGCAAAATTGAGTAAAACAACCCTTTATTTTTCCGTTTTTAAAGAAATGAAATCTTACCAGTATAATATTAATCACTATAGTTGTAAATTTGTTGCTCATGACTCTTGAATACTGTGTTGTGAACACTCATTTCATTGGGTTGTTTTTGCTTTTTTCACGTTTTTAGAGTCAGTATAAAACATTGAACTTACTAAAAATGAGGCAGCACCGCCTGAATACTGTAATGAGCTGAACTTTTGATTTGATTGTTCTTATAATCTGCATGCAACTACGACCGGTTGCACTCAAACCGGCCCTACATGTGCATTAACAGGGATAGGTCAGCCAAAAATGACAATTATGTCATCTTTTACTCACCTTCATGATGTTCCAACTCTGTATGACTTTCTTCTGTAGAACACAAAAGGACATATTTTTTGGAAGAATTCCAAACAAAATACTTCAAAATATCTTATTTTGTGTTTTACAAAAGAAAGTCATAAAAGTTTGGAATGACATGAAGGTGAGAAAATGATGACAGATTTGTCATTTTTGGCTGAAGTATCCCTTTAAGATGACAAGCCGTCATTGTTCTCACGCACTGAACAGCTGAACACTTTTTATTATATTAGCTAAATGAATGTCTCTGAAAAATCGGCATATTACATATAAAGATAATCCCTTGTATTTTTAAAAAAGCCCTATTTTAATAGGTATTTACAGCCTGTAAAACGGAGCAACATCTTTTCACTTTCACATATATTACAATATCTTTAAAAGTATTTTTTTGTACAGAAAATAGTCATATGCAGATCAAGTGCCTCACATTACAGACGTTTCAAACTACAGAATATGATGATAAGATACACTGGTGATTAATGTCATGTCTATCTTAAAATAATTACTTCCATACTTCATAAAAACAAGGTGCTCATGTTATGTTCAAGCACATATGCAACAGAATACACACGGGTGTACACAAATACATAGTGAGGAACATAAAACATGGTGGATCATAATACTTCAGAATAAACAAACAAACAAAAAAATAATGGATTTGTCATCTCTAATGGACAAACGGTTACTAAGTAAAGAATGTTTCTGTTGACACGTTTCCTTTCACAGCATTTGACTTCAGTTTCCTTTTGTTGGTGACGAAACGTCCCTACATGCCCCAGCAACAGTGATTGATTGTAGAGTTAGTCAGCATGTTTGATCACCCTGCATGCACAGGCAGACTGTAAAATGAATGTAAATTCTAGTAATATCTAATCATCTGAAAAGCGGTCACAAGACTTTCTGTGGTCACTTGAAAGTGCATATATGGATAACAGGGACAGAAAACTTTGACAGCTCTCCTTTAAAAAAAAACAGAACTTAGACATCTCAGTGAAAACCTATACATTAACGTGAACGGCACAGCATGGAACATACAGTGAATTGATCAGGGTACAGTATGAAAAAGAATTAGTTGTATTCACACAAGTGCAGCATATTGCTTCTTTGAGTATCTTAGTGTGTCTATATATATATATGTTTCTTAAGAAATCCCTCTTAGAATGCTAGAACAACAGAATGAACGAACAAACGAACGAAGGATATGATAGTTAGAAATTAGACATTTCTTAACTAAACATTAGAACAGATTCTAATATCAACAGATATGGCTCAGTAAATATTTGAATCACTTTCCAACATTAGAATGCATAAAGAAAATGTAAAGAGAGAGAGAGAGAGAGAGAGCGAGAGAGAGAGAGAGAGAGCATATCAGGGATCCCATTGTAATTCAGCTCACTGGCTGCCCTCTACTGGTGACTTTGGGGATTGTTCAATTGCTGTGACGCTCGGATGATGCCAAAATATATGTGGGTTGAAAAACTGTAAAATTGGTACATTGGTAACACTTCACTATAAGGTTGAATTCATTAACATTAATAATTCATTAGGTATCATGGCCTAACCATGAACAATATTTTAACAGCACTTATTTAACTGGGTTAATGTTAATATCTACATACACACCAATTGCCTACATTTAAACATTTCAAATGTTAACTATCATTACTGTATTATGAGCAAACATTAATAGTACAATATATCATGAATATAACAGTAGTATATTTATAATTTATCTAGATTTAAAGATGTTTTAAATTGTACATTCAAAAGTTTGTGGTCATTAGGATTTTTTTTAAAGAAAATAATGAATATATTTATTCAGCAAGGATGCATAACATTGTTAAAATGCAACAGTAAAGACATTTATAATGTTACATACGATTTCTATTTCAAATAAATAACACTCTATTCATTAAAGAATCATGAAACAAACTGTATCAGGGTTCCCACAAAAATATTAAGCACAACTGTTAATAGGAAATGTTTCTTGAGCAGCAAATCAGCATATTAGAATGATTTCTGAAGGATCATGTGACACTGAAGACTGAAGTAATGGCTGCTGAAAATTCTGCTTTGCCATTAAAAGAATAAATTACATTTTATATTATAATATAAATATGAATATTATACAGTATATAAATAATACATGATTATTTAAATTAGAAAACAGTTGTTTTAAATTGCAATATTAATTCATAATATTGTTTTTACTATTTTTTTTTATCAAATAAATGCAGACTTGGTGATCATAAGAGGCTTTTCAAAAACATTAAAATTCCTACTGACCCCAAACTTCTGAATGGTAATAGTTAGTTACCAATGTTACCAAATGCATTAATTAAATGAAGTGTCATCAAAATAATTAGCAAATGGATACACTGATGTTTGCAAAGATACTTCATAAATACAAAGTGAAGGACAAAGCCATTGAACAGTGCTGTTGTACTGACCGTAACTGACATCAGGCTTCATAGTTCAAAGCAATCTCACAAAAGGAAAATAAAACAGAGGATATTCAAGAGATTTCCTCAGCATATCCTAGAAAGTTGTGAGAGACTACACCTCCAAAATGCGGCAGCTAGAAATCCACTATAAATAGAAGAGGTATCCGAATTATAGAAAACAAGCGACACTGGTAGAAACCCAAAGTTTTGACTGTGTAAATGGGTGAGTACCAGGCCAGCTCACCCCTGTGGTGCTCAGAATGAGTATATTGCTCTTCTGCCTCGAGTTACCTGTCTGAGTAGACCCTCATTATCCAGATTTACACATATTTTCCTAATTAATGAGTCAATGTGATGAAATTCAGACAAATGTGGAGAGTAGACTGCACCTACATTTTGTCTGTCTATCAAATTCAGTCAATTTCAGTTAGGAGGAACAGAAGATATAATGACCCAAAATGAACATTATGATAGATTGTTTGTTGTGTAATCTCAATAGCTGGTGTGTTAACCTGTAAATGGCGACCTCTGAAACCGCTGGAATCACTGGCCCAAAGTCTTCGTCATTAGAAGATCTGCTTAATCCTTCTGAAATAGTCTGGCTCTTGGTAAAGGTAAATATAAAAAACTGTGCAAGCATACCATTCACGGTCACACTCCCCTTCGCATCTTTCAGAACAACACGTACAGCCACTCTGCGTTTCTTCACATTGTAGATGTTGAGTGACAAGCAGCCATGTTAAAACAGACCACACGGATGATTCAGAAAGGAAAAATCAGAAAACAAACCATTTGTCCGAGTGAAATAATCCTTTGAACAGACATGAGACAATCAACATCCTGGACTACAAATGTTTCAGGCTTGTAGATGAGCCATCTCCCTCCCTGAATGGACCCTGTTTAGCTCTGCAAATGTGGGGAAAGCATCATGCTCCTCCTTCGCTTGCTTTTATCCTCTCTCTCGTTCTTTCTCAGGGGTAGGGATGGCCGTGTCTGTGTCCAGTCCAGCTGAACACTACTGGGGGAGATCCAGCTCTCCCGTGTGTGTGTGAGTGAGTGGGTGGGTTCAAACCAGCATGTGTCTGCGACGGTGCAGGGCCAGATGGTCTGAGCGGGAAAAGCTTCGGTCGCAGTCCCCGCACTTAAATGGTTTGACCCCTGTGTGCTTACGGTAATGTCGTGTCAACTCGTCTGAGCGGGCAAACTTCCATGTGCAGCCGTCCCAGGTGCACTTGTATGGCTTCTCACCTAGTGGAGATAATGAACCTTACTTAAGCAAAAATAAACACCACTGTCATTTTGGGAATATTAAGGAAATTGTAAAATGTGAAACAATCAAGACTGTTTAAAGGAATGGTTCACCCAAAAATGAAAATTTGCTTAAAATGTATGCACCTTCAGGCCATCCAAGATGTAGATGAGTTTGTTTCTAAATTTGGAGAAATTTAGTATTACATTACTTGATCACCGATGGATCCTTTGAAGTGAATGGGTGCCGTCAGAATGAGAGTATCAAACGGCTGATAAAAACATCACAATAATCCACAATACTCCAGTTCATCAATTAACATCTTGTGAAATTACGATTCTTTTTAATGGAGAAAGCAATTCTATGATATAAAGAAACAGTTTGAAGTTAAAAGCATCTCGATGATTTGATGAGGATTTGTTTATTACAAAAAACTTAGCTTTTTGCTTCACAAAACATTAATTGATGGATTGGAGTCATGGAATCTCATTCAGACAGAACCCATTCACTGCAGAGGATCCACTGCTGAGAAACATTTTTTATTTTTTTTTTTAATCTGTTGTGATAAAGAAACAAATTCATCTACATCTTGGATGGCCTGGCTGAAGGTGACCAAATTTTCAACAAATTTTATTTTTGGGTGAACTATTTCTTTAACCAGAAACAATACTCCAAATTCAAATAAATTGATATTGAAACTAGGTGTACAGATTGTATTTGTGTGCTGACAAACCTGTGTGTGTCCTCCTGTGTGCCTTTAAATGGGAGCTCTTGGTATAAACTTTATTACAGCCTGCAAAGTCACACCTGTGGATGCGTCGTTTCTTGGAGTCTGGAGAATCAGGTGGCTGTGGCCGTCGAATGCTCTCAATACTGAATGGTGACATAGAACTGAGAGAGAGAGAGAGAGAGAGAGAGAGAGAAAGAGAGAGAGAGATGTTATTCACCATGTATAGAGCATTAAAATATTGCCAACTGACCTTATTCAGCATCCTACGAAATTAACTGAGACAGCAGCATGTATATAAGCTAACTGCTGCCATCATGTGGTAACATGATATAAAACAACAACCTTTCCAAGCAGTAGTTAAGACCTGGACCACGTGTTTTCCTCATAAAATGGGTTAAGATTTTAGTGTTTTGAGTTTAGTGTAATCACCAAGACTGCATATTTTTGATCAAAAATACAGTAATATTGTGAATTATTATTATAATTTAAAATAATGGTTTTCTATTTTTATATATTTTAAACTTTATTTTATTCCAGTGATGGCAAAGCTGAATTTTCAGCAGCCATTACTTCAGTCTTCAGTGTCACAAGATCCTTCAGAAATCATTCTAATATGCTGATTTGCTGCTCACAAAACATTTCTTATCATTATAAATGTTGAAAGCAGTTGTGCTGCTTAATATTCTTGTAAAAATGGTGATATATATTTTTTTAATCAGAATTCTTTGATGAATAGAAAGTTAAAAAGAACAGCATTTATTTGAATGGAAATTATAAATGTCTTTACTGTCATTTTTGATCAATTTAATGCATTCTTGCTAAATTAATTTATTTAAAAAAAAATCTTATTGACTACAGTATTGACTTCAAGTAGACTAAGAGAGGAAAGTTTAACCATTTAAAAAGAGATTCAACTATCAGCACACACATTTTCACAAGTTGCCATCCCTCAAATATATGAAAGAAAATGTGCACAAAATGTGTGAAATGTAAATGTATTTATTCATTACTAACCAATATTTTACATATTGTTAACTGAAAAAAAAAATAAAGTTACTTGACTGCTTGCCCGTATTGCTAATGTTCTACTCATAATATATCACTAGATGGTGCTGTAGACCTGATGCATTTTGATGGTATAACGCAAACACGTTGTTTTTTTTTCTTACAAAACAAGTCATAATTCTTGACATCTCAAGCTGTGACATTTGTTGCTTGTTAGTTTGCTTTTAGCAAAATTCAAGGGAATGTCTTAACATACTTATTCCAGTCAATATTACACAATATTATACGATCAAATTAATAAAACTGTACAGTTCAGAACATGCTGTCTGTTGTGACTGCTGTGAGAAAATGAATTATTGCCATTCCAGAGGGTGGGCCAGCTTTCAGGCTGTAAAGCTGGCTCTCATTGAGCGGATTTGTACATATCAACCAATGAGCTCACTGAACTGTTGAAGAGCGGAGAGCCACGTAAGTGTGAGGACATGATGTGTTTGAAAGCAAGAGAGCGTACGAGTAATTTTATTCCATTTCTCCCATAGGTAGAAAGAGAGGAAAGTCTAATTACATTACACTGTCCTCACTCGCCTTCCCTTCTAAGGTAATAAGAACTCTATGTCCCCTGCTTTGCTGATTGGCATAGGCTGGGCCTGGCAATAAAGGCCGAGGAGGCGGAGCCAGACAACCCCTCCAGTGGACTGTCTCCACCACACGCAGCCCACTTCCTGTTTCTCCCCTGCTTCTGGGTCACCTGTTGGTGTTGGTGTGCTGCCAAGCAAAGGCCTAGCGGAAATGAGCCAATGTGTCAGAAATGAGGCTGAACTTTCTCTCTCACTGCCTCGAGCAAACACACGCAGAGAGTGAAAGAGAGAGAGAGAAAGAGACCCAGGAGGGGAGAAGTGAAATTGAGAAGAGGAGACAAAGAGAAGCCGAGAAAGAGGCAATGAGCCAAACAGGTTGTTTTTTTTTTCTCTCAGAGAAATTACAAGAGAGTGAGAGACAGTCACAGAGAGAGTTTCTGTGAGAATACAAGTTGGTGGCAGGTAAAAATGGAGAGGGGTTGATGTTAGAAGGAGAGTTCAGAGGGAGTGATGGAGCACAAATGGAGTGACAGGATTTACAGTGGAAAGACTTCAGCGGCGAACTCTCACAGGATGTTTACAGTCTGATATATTTCAGAGGGGACGCCACTGACATAAATAGTGATACAGTAGTCTGACTCGCAGAAAATGACTTGAAAATACAGATCCACCTGACAGGTTCAGATGGTTATTCTCCTTAATGTAATGGGGCGGTTCATCTCAAATCATCATGTCTAGATGCATGTCCAATACACATCAACCAATTTATCTTTATAACGCTGCTCTGTGTGTGTAATTTGATCGGCCAACAGTTCTAGCTGTTGGGTTGGGTTGTGCGCCAGCATGGCTCCAGTGCTGATGAATCTAATGTTTTGAGGTGAATGTGTGGCAGTCAGTCACCGCACCAGTGTGGATATTTACTGTACTTCGCAATCACAGATTCTAGCCTACGTCTTGGAATATGACCCAAATAAGAATTTTCACTGGATATTGTCATCTGAACAAGTAAGTAACAAGTCTGCCACGTTTGTTCTGACCAACTGAGAAAAAAAGCATTACAATAAATCACGCTACCAATGGTGATTTAATCTAAAGATCGGTTAGCTCATATCTAGTCTTGTCAAAAGACCCGGTACTTCGGTACCAAGTCGGTACTAAAAAAATG
>NW_015558680.1:0-31920 GCF_001515605.1 Sinocyclocheilus anshuiensis | reverse complement strand
CACTGCACGTGTCAAAGTCGAAACCCGGTGCGGGTGTTTTTATATCACTGTATTTCTGAAGGAAACGACTGTCTTCAGAAAATTATGGATGTCATTTTCATTTCATCTTGCCTGTAATGCCTGAGCAGCGTTTGTGAGCGCAGCACTTATTTGATTACAGCCGTTACTGAGGAAACCTCTATCTCTCCCCCTCTACAAGAGCCTCCTGCTGGCAGAGAATTAATTTGCATATATATGCCGCCCTATAAACGATCCGCTACCTGCAGGATCCTCACATGCAATTGCCTAGTAGCCGGGACAACTTCTTTATGTTTACAGACGTGACGTAATGACGCAGCGGCATGCTCGAATTTCCCGCGAAAACCTACCCGTACCACTCATGTGAGAGAACCTAATATATATCAATGTTTTTGAAAGTAGCCTCATATGCTCCCAAGGCTGCATTTTTTTCACAAACATATAGTAAAAACAGTAATATTGTGAAATACTAACTTTACTATTTGAAGATATTTTCAAATGTAATTTATTCCTGTGATGCAAATCTGAATTTTTAGCAGCCATTACTCCAGTCTTCAGAGTCACATAAACCTTTAGAATTTATTCTAATATGCAGATCAGATGCTCAAACCTTTTCTTTTATTATAATCAATGATGAAAACAGTTGTGCTGCATGCTATTTTTGGAAACCGTGATACATTTTTCCAGGTTTATTTGATGAATAGAAAGCACTGTGATTTTTAATGGATTTAATGCATCCTTGCTTAATAAAGGAAATGTATATTCCCCCCCCCCCAATTCCACCCAAACTTTTGAACGCTAGTGTATATGTATATAATTTTATTGATTGATTGATTGATTTTACTGGCTATAATTGGGATTTTGGGGCAAAGACTACATGGATTAGATTCAGTATTAAAATTGGCCCACATTTGATATCAATACCAGCTAAATCTATTATCGGTAGATTTATAATATATAATCTATAATGTAATAAACATCCTGACTCACACATGTCCTTCACTACACCAATGTCCACAGGCACCAGATGTCCTCTAGATTCAGGTGTGGTGCAACAACACTAGGCTGATACTGGGATGATCCCCTGGTTGGATGGACCCTGATTTTGCCCAGCTCAACCCTCACTTCCCCCAGCACAAAGAGGACACTATGCTACTTTTAGTTCATACTCCACTGGCACTTTTTTCTCCCCGCTTTTACTTTAAAGTTTACTTAAATCAAAGCCTTTTGGTGGGTCACACCACTGATTCAACCATGTCTGTTTTTACTCCTTGTCAAAAAAGTAACATATGCTAGTGCCGTCACCTACTGTAGAACAGTGCCGAGCTCTGCCGCCCAGATGATGGCTAGACCTTTAAAACAGCTCTTGTGTGAACCCTGCATAACCCTGCCATCCTGGCTTTGTGCTTTTGTCGTTGTGTGGAGGGGAGTATGAGTTTTTCTGTATGTTGAAAAATGGCTCTGAAATATTTCATCATATCAGACTGAATTGAGCTCTTGGTCTTTTTGTCTGTGCTCTCCCTTCAGAGTGACCAGCAAAGTAAGCTTTCTGCTCAGGGCTCAGGGTGTTCTCTGATACACTCCCCTAAACATGTCACAACAAGACCTGCATCTCGTCCAGACTGCAGAGAGGAATGACAGAAAAGAACCAAGGAGGCAGGGAGAGATATGATTAGATTACTGTACTACTGTAGGTCTACTCTAGGTACTGTAAAAAAATTAATATATATCATAATATATAAAACTACACATATAAATATAAAATTATATACAGAGAGAATTAAAAAATATTATTTAAATAAGTACTATATAGTAAATGATTAATGTTATTATAACAATATTAGTTTTATATTAAATATAAATAATATTTTATAAATAAATCACAATTTTATAATATAAAGTATTAACAATATATTATATACAATTATGTATTGTAAATATTACAAATATTAATATTTTACTAATATTAAATATAAATAACAAATGCCACAAATAATTCACACTTTTGTCAATGTCAAATAAATAAATCAATTCTGATGCTTCAGTGATTTTAGAAATAACTACATTATAATAAACGGTATGCAATATGGATTATTAAATCGAAAGGAAAAAGTCTGAACGAAAAAGAAAAGGGCTTATTTTATATTTTGGTTGGGATTGGAGCTCTTCAAGAAACAGTGCTGTCAAAGGGTTAAATTCTTTGTTGTACTATAGAGCTATTCTTTTAAATCAGTGCCTGATGACGGCAAAAGTTATTTCAAATCTTAATATTTGTAGAAATGAGAGTCCAATATCAGTCAATAATAATAATAATAATAATACAGCCCCTTTCCAACAGGGATTCATGGATAATGCAACACACACAACATAGAAACCCACATAGATGCATGTGTCACTTAAGAAGCTCTCAGAGATGCAAAAGTTGCGCAATGACTTTTCGACAGTTTATCTGAAACTGATATCAGCAACTTAAAGGCAGGTATCAATCAGCACATAACAGCATCTGGCCTCTCGCTCAGAGTGCCGTGTTGTGTGATACAGGGCTTCTTTAGCTGCATGGATATTTAAATTAAGTGAAGAGCTGACAGTTCACTCTCTCCCAAATTGGCTTGTCTGGTAGTGAGGACGGTCTTATAGTGGAGACTGAGTCATTTTGGGTCGGCAATGACTGGCCTCTGACAGGTCTGTGAGCCGAGGGGGTTATTTTAGTCCCGCGGGGCCTCACGGTGCCAGCCAAGCCAAACTCTGCGTCCACAAATTTGCCCCACAAGACAAGGCATCATTCCTACTGTTAGATGCTCCAATCTCATTGTAGTCTGCATTTTATTGCCTAGCCTTTGTAATTTTCTGGTTCGATTATTGTGCAAAAACACTGACCCAATTAAATGACAATATTCTTCATCAAACACTTCTTTGATGTGATAAATGCTTATTTGTTCTCGTCCACTGAGTCTGCCGTGCTATCAGTGTTATTCTTGTGGCGACGCTGCCCACAATGTTATCTTATTTCACATGCTAGAATGAACACAGCTGCACACATGCCCTCTTTCTCCTTTTCTCTCTCTCTTTAAACAGGCAAAAGCAGCAGCTCTCCCAATAACACCATTCCTGTAAATCTGGTTAAACTGCGTTTGGCATTCTGCTGCACTGGGGGGCAAAGTCCTAGTAGCGTTTGTCCACAGCACACTCAGAGCAAAGGGAAACATTTACACGGTGTCAGTGCGAAGCTTTGACATACAGAGGAATCCTGGAATACTTTCCAAACCATTTGCCTAGATAACAGGCTGGACGGCAGGGTGCTGGTAGGGGGGCTGGCTCATGGAAAACTCTTTGGGAGAAGTCCTAGGCTGTTTTTACAGCCTGCAGGGCTTGAGAGTTTTCTGGCTTTGATCATGTCACTGTCTTTAATGAGATGACTACCTCATCTGAGTGAAGACACATGGAGTTGTGCCGCTAAGAATGGGAGGTAACAGCTAATGTTACCAAAGAGCCGGTATTACAAAGAATGGCCTACAAAGAATCGCTTCACTGTTTGCAAAAGTCTTGTGATAGATGTTCATTTCCAACTCTTTAATCCATTAAAGGGGTAGTTCTCCGAAATGTTATAATTCTGTGATCATTTATACACCTCCTTGTCAATCCAAACCTGCAAGACTTCTTTTATTCTGTGGAACACATCAGAAGATACTCTGAAGATTGTTTCAACTGTTTTTGTCCATACAATGAAAGTCAATGGGGTCCAAAACAACCCTGATTGGACCCCATTGACTTTCATTTCACAGACAATTTTTTTTTTCAAAATATCTTCTTTTGTGTTCCACAGAAGAAAGTAAGTCAGTGTGTAGTTTGTTTCCTGAACATCAATGTAACGATGCATTGTTGGAAAAAGGAACTAGCTAGTCACGACTGTTTCCAGAAACCGTAGGAATTTTCTCGCACATTCATTGTTCGAACCACGTTGGTTAGAACTGTCATTTATTATGTCAAGCAGGTGGTGGAGTGATAACTTAATCAGTTTGAGATCAAATGAATTGCAGATCATTGCTGTAAATAAACACAGCATCTGAGGACTGCTTCACTATTTTTCTTCTCCTTTATTTTGCAGGTTTCCTTTTCTCACTCCATGGTTCCCACACACATATGTGCACTTTTCAAAAATGGCACTTTAATTCTCTTAACAAACTAAAAGTCACAGAATGAAATTTGTATATACTGTATATGGAATGAAATATATAGATTGCACTACATGTCAGCTTGCTTAATTTGCTTAAGTGTATGATCTATTTAAGTCCATATGTCATACTAACAAGAAACTATGATTATAACCACAGGTCAAGAGCTGTAGTTCTACAGCTACACAACTTTGGAATGCTGTTTGCGAATGTTTGCTGGAACTATGGATTCACAAAACACCAAATCGTTAAACTATGCTAAAACAACAGAACTTGTCACCATAACTGGCTAACTATGCTTTTGGGAAATGCACCCCAGGCTGGGAGCAACATAACAATTATTTTTGGGTTAACTATCTCTTTAAAGCAGTGTTTCTCAGCCAGGAGGCCAGGCCCACTATGGCCCTAATAAGTATTTATTTATATTTAGTTTTATTAACATAATCTTAATTAAAATGCTAAAAAAAAAAACACTAAAATATAGCTGCACAACATTAAAATTAATTCATACATTTGAGTTTATTTTTATGACAACAGAAGGTGCATATCAGCATAAATAGGAAGGCCTTTGAATATTATCTTGGACAAAGGGGGGCTTTGGACTCAAAAAGGAGTTTTGAATCAAACTACAAAGCAGAATCTTCAAACATACAAAATGAATCTACATTGTTAGCACTATGTACAATACACTATTAGTTGAAGACAGTCAGTGTGCATATGCTGAAGCTTGATTTCCAGTGTATGCTGGTGTGTTTGTGAGAGTGTGTCTTTAGAGAATACTCACTCCTGGACTGCTCGTGCTATAGACAGCGCTGTGGATCCTGTTTCATTAACACTGTCCAAGGTCACGTTTGGCAGGTCGTCATCATCACTGTCACTTTTGATTTGTCTTGGCGACAGGCCATTGGGGTCTGTTTGTGCTGCCGCAGGGGGAGGACAACAGAGGAGGAGGTTAGTTACATGACTGTAATACACGTACCGCCCGAGGCTATTCTCAGGCCCATTCAGAAGCTTACAATATGCTACATGACACTGAGCAGAAAATAGCACAGCATTTCTTGAAGCACAACAGTGTTTCTTCAACTTTTGGCACCTTAATGTCCCAATGGCTGATTTTTATTAAAATGAACAGATTTCAGTTGTTTTCTGTTTATTATAGTAAGGTCACATTAATTGTCTTAGAAACATTATCATGCCTTCATTATTTATTTATATCTGCTACTTTTCAAATGCCCCAAAGTTAATAATGCCCAATAAAACATGTCATTTCCACCACAGAATGCTGATAAACACAGTACACTATTTTAAGATGGTGGAAATGACACTGCAGTTTATTAAATAAATGTCTACAGGGCCAAAAGGGAACAAATATAATATTCAACAAATACAATATTAATATTATAATATTAAAACATATTGGTATTAACCAGACACAATACATCAGGATTTCCAGCCACAGTAATTTAGCATATACTATTAAGACAGTAAATACTATTAATTATTTTATCTTTTAAGTTTTACTAATTTTTAAAGAGTTTCGTCATTTTTATTAGGTTTTTTTTTGTAGTTCTTCAAATTAAATGAAAATTCGAAATGTTGCCTTAGCAAGTAAATGAAATAAGTTTTTTTAAAGTTTAAGTTTTCATCTAATATTTATTTTTCATTATATTTCTGTTTTCTTTAAGTTATCGTAAATTATTTTTAATAGTTTTAGTTTTAGTTAACACACTAGTAGCAACACTGGTGTGAAGTGACAGAACCCCAAAAGGGCAGATTAACATGGAAGAAATAGGAAAAAGTAGTTAAAAATGTATTAAAATCCTTAAAAATATAAACTACGATGTGATAAAAAAGTAAACCTTAAATAAAAGCATCTGCCAAATGCATAAATGTAAAAATCTTGTTGCTGTATTATGTTACACCTGGTTACAATGTAATAATACAAGTTATTTTAATACCGCATGATACATTTCAGGTGTGTGCTTGTTTGTGAGTTTGTCATCAAATACAGGTTTTGAATTCAGACACACCTGTATATGTCAGTGTTTTAGACCGGCAGTCACAAAACACCCATCTCTGATTACTGGATCTCATTCACCACAGAACGAGAGCAGCATTCTCCCTGACTCCAAGCTTTGTTAATATTATGTGGGTCTAATTCGCTGCTCTCTCAGCAGTCTGTCAGACCTGATCCCGGATCAGAGGTGTCCGTGCTGTCTCCCAATCAGCCCTGGGCAGTGTGTCCTGCGGGTATGTCACCAGCACGGGCGATCAGATGCCCAGAGAGCGTTTAAAGGCAACAGAGCTATGCTGCCACTCGCCCTTTGTTTCTAGGGTGTTGGACATAGTTATGCTGCCAATTTATGAATTTCTGTATGAATGATAAGAACACCTAAGATGTCAGCTATATGATATCAGGTGCATTTACATTTAGGTCTGTCGATTGTCAGTGGTTCTATAGTGTCATTGATTACAGACAAAATACAAAATACACAATAAATCATGACCCATACCCAAATTCCACAAATTTCCTTCCATCAAAGCAAGTTTTTGTGAGCTGCTCCTTCAAACAATGGACTTCAGCAAACCAGACTACATGCTGATATAATTAATGTTTAAAAAATACAAGTACATATATACACTATCATCTCTGAAGGATCATGTGATATCGAAGACTGGAGTAATACTTGATGAAAAGTCAGCTTTTTTCCCCTATCACAGGAATAAATTACATTTTAAAATATCTTAAAAAATAAAAAAACAAGTTATTTTAAATTGTAACAATATTTCACAAAATTAATGTTATTACTGTGTTTTTAATAAAAAAAATGCAGGAATGGTGAGCATAAAAAATCTTACCAGCCCAAACATTTGAATGGCAGCGTACGTACATCCGTAGATCTAATCAGCAATGCTATAAGAACAGACCAGCACACCATTTTTGAGGAGAACCCACTAGTCACGAATTAAGTTAACGTCACATGCACTGTCCTAACTTTATACCTATTGATTTTTACTGTTAGTCATTATCAAATTGAGCACAAAACTTATTAAATGCCTTTCCAAGGGTAGTTTAAACATCCACTTTAGAGTGCCACAAATGCTCCGCACAACTGATGGAGGATTTCAATGAAAGATTAATTGGACACATTACAAGAGCCTGGAGCTCTTCTCTCTCCTCCTCCATTCTGTCTACTCAGGCTAGACACAAATCAGTTATAGCAGAAGCTTTGCAACCTCTGTATATGGAATAATGTAAAGCCATTCACATCACAACACTATATTCCACATTGCCTGCATTACTGTGGTACTAGATCAATGTTCAAACAGATTTAAAATCATACTTCTATACTGTTGATCCCCTGATTATTTTTAGTGCAATAAATACTTTTTATAACTTCTAATTTGCATATTATTATTACAATTTTATAATTTTAGTTTTTTTTTACATTTAAATTTTGTTATTTTTTAAATATCTATCTGAATAACTTTCTTTACTGAACTGTGCAGCACATTTTAATGTGCTATATACTTTAAATAAATTATGTTAGACTAAATCTTAAAAAAATAAATAACATTCATTTTGAATATACTCTATAGTATGGATACTGTAGACAGCTACCGTGAATAATATGCCCTGTCTCTGTGGACTGTTTCCACCATAATCCATTCACTTTACCTACAGTACATAGCCTGCCTGGATATTCCTTATAAATGTCCAAATAAAGGCAATGACAAAAGCGGAGTTCATGAGAGGTGGTGAAGCAAACCCCATGATTTCTTTCTCCTGTTGTTTCCAGCCATAACCTGTTTCCATGGTAACTCAGCCGGAGATAGAGCTGTGGAGAAGGGCACACCCCCTCCCCTCCCCACCTCCCCCTGGCAACCTGTACACGAGTATGCGTGTGCAAGTGAAAGTGTGCGCTGTCCATTGTGTTTCCAGCTGTCACTGGCCATGACGAAAACATTTATTTGTGAACATTTACTTGTAAGCATTGCCGATCGGTGCACTTCAGAACATAAGGTTCATACTCATGTCTCTAAATAGTGGTAATGTTACTGTCAGTCACAATCATGTAAGCATATCATCGTCTGCTACCATGTTGACCCCGCCCAGGTCTGACCCCATTTCCTCTGTGCTGCTCCAGAGAACTCTGGGTGGAGTCCATGTTGCTATGTGCCTGACTGCTTGCGGTGCCACCCATCTTCAATATCCGCCCCACCCCATTATGCAAACCTTGTTTTTCCTCTCTTTCTTCCCTTGAAGCTGAGCTAGACACCCAGTATTTAAATCCTTCTTCTAGCAGGATGCCCAGCCCTGCCCAACCATTTGGGACAGACACCCTTCCCAGATAAACAAGAGGTTGAGCAACAAACAGCTCCCTTGTGCCCTCTGCTCGGGCCGAACACCATTTGACAGCAACACCCAGAGCATCATGGCTTAGTGCCAGAGTATTAAAACTTGCCCTACAGGAAACCAACCCTAAACAGCAGTCCCAAAGTACCGCCGGTGAGGTCTCGAGAGTTTGGGAAGGCACCATGCAAGATGAGTGCTTCTGATTAGGGCATGTGGTGAGGGGCCGAGACCTGTCTGCATGACCTTGGATGTGAGATAACTACGCAGGTCCTATGTTTGCAGAAACCACTTTCATCTCAGTAAACAATATTCTGTTTGTTAGAAAAGCAACAGTGTCTTAAGATAATGCAAAACTATGGGCTTTACAGTAGTTTTAGGTTGGCAACTTTAATTTCTTGCCCACCAGACAATGACTGTTTTATCATCCTCTTAGGTTTTTTACAAGCAACTTTTTTTCAGTATAAACATATACAACTCATAATATATGGATGTTTCTTCAACTATGGGCACTTTTAGCCCTTTGGAAAATAATAAACGTTTCACACTCTCACTAGTTAATTTAATTTGTCTACTAACAATGTCCATCAGTGGACATACATGCATTTCAGAATAATTCTGTCATTCTGTCATTTTTGTTTCCTGAAAGTCATGAATATTTCCACCACATCTCCAATGATGTATTGTGTTTATGAAATGACATTTTAAAACATTTTTGAAGTGAAAATACTTTTTTTCTTTATTTTCAGAGCTAACACGTTATGTATCCTAAATACATAGAAGTGAATTGAATTTAATATGAAATTATGGTATTTAACATGTATTTTTCTTCATAAATCACTTGCTTTTTATTTGATCTTAAGCTAATCACTGACACTGTTGTCTTCTTACATACACTAACTTTATATTTAAAAAAAAGCATAGCTATAATCTGTTCTCACATCTAAGTTCTCTTGAAAAGAATTCAGATATTTCCAATATAAAACGAACAAAGAACAAAGTAAAAATTAACTTTTCAATTCTTTTGGTGTTTTTATTTTTCCTTTCATCTCATTTTGGTCCACTTGTGAAATACTGTTAATATTCATTTACGCTATACACTGCAACGTGAGATAAAATAATGCAAGTGTGACAATACGAAGTGCTACGAATATCTGAATATATAGATAAATAGCAATGACGTGCATCTTGCCAGATTTTAAAATCAACAAACAACACCACATTGGCTGGTACATAAATCAAAATTACCGACCACTGCCCAAATGCTGGAGGCAAGAGTTAATTTCCCACCCTGCTTACCTGACTTGAAATTAATCTTTTACTTTATATGCCCACCACTTCAAAAGCAGACAGTATGTAAGGCCTGTCACCCAGCACATACTCCCTAACAGCAGGAAGTACACAGGCAGCTGAGGACAAACAGCCCCATATTTGCATATCATTATGAGCACTATGGTGCTTTTCTGTGAAAAAAAGGACAGAGAGATGCAGTTGTCTGAAGCTAGTCTTTCCCTAAAACAAATGTGAAGGAAACATGCTTTTAATCAGCTTTTAATTTTTCCCCATTCCAGTTGATTTATTTTCCCCTGTGATCACAATTTCATAAGATTTCAACATTCACCTTGGGGCAGCCTGATGCTAAGTGCTTCACTCAGGGGCACACTGGTGATCAAGTAAGTAATTCTCAAACTGTCAAGTTATTCCCACTTGCAAACCTCCGACCTTTTTATACTGCAAAAAATAATTTTCTTACGGAGTAATTTTTGTCTTGTTTTTCAATACAAATATCTAGATGCATTTACTTGAAAAGCAAAATGGCTTAAAAAGTTAAGTCATATTTTCTGAAAATTTATCAATGAAGTGAGTTTTTGCTTTAAACAAGAAAAATATCTTCCAATGGGGTAAGAAAAATAATCTAGTTTTCCCTTTGAGTAAGTTTATTTTTCTCACCTAATTTAAGCATAAACTCAAGGATTTTTTTTTTTTTTGACTTAATGTCTATGTTCATCTGTCATCTTTGACTTCATGTTCATTTTGCTTATCAAGTAAATATATATTGTTTTAAGAATGTTTAGATATTTGTACTGGGAAACAAGATCAAAAATACTGAGTAAGAAAAACATGCAGTGTATCAAGGTGTCAACCCACTGTAACTACAGTAAGTAAAAAAAAATGAACCAACAGGAATTATTGAACAATCCAGAAACTGGTCCTCACCTTTGCCATGGTACTTGGCCTCGTCCAGGAGAGGTAACATGATGGTGGAGTTGAGGGTTGAAGGGGAGCGTACGGCTGTGGTGTACATGAGGGGCAGTGACTGCACCACCACAGGGATACGGTGCACCTGGCTGGGAAGTTTACTGGGGCTGGAAGTGGGGACGGGGTGGATGATGTGCAAAAATTGCTGGCCTCTAATTCCATGAGAAGAGCCCACCAAGGGCCCGGGTGTCAAAATGGAGGGCATTCCCGAGGAGACTGAGGTGATGACGGAAGGTGAGGATGACGATGATGAAGAGGACGATGGAGAGAAGGCTGAGGTAATGGGTGAGCTGTTGGATGAAGGAGATGATGTCCGTGTCTTGTTGATGGACAGGTCCACGGGCTCTGTCTGGGTCTGAAACTGCTCGGATGAGAGCAGGTCTTCTGGAGGTTCTGCCTTCACTTTGCTGAGCAGGAGCGGCACAGCCTCCATATCAGGATAGCCGTGCACTTTGGGTGACTGTAAGGAACAAAGACATAATATTTTGTTAAAGAAATTTCTGATGGAAATGTTGAGTAATGAAAAGGGTATACATATATCAAAGATACAAAAATATTTTTTCTTCTTTATATAATTTAAAATTTAAGAGAAAAAAAAAAACGTTTTGTAATGTTTATCCTTAAGTAACAGTTCTCCATTTATTTCAAGTCTGACAGCAAAATGATTCAAGGCTCAGTGAGGGAGTCCGTTTTAAACTCTGTAATGGCCCTGAATGATTCACTGACCGAGTGAATCATATCCAAACCAGGTTAGCAGACTGTTTTCTTCATCTTCTTGACCAACTCGAAAAAAGAAAAAAAAAGATTCAAACTAGTCATTTGTTCGCAAATCAAACATCACGTCTTCGCAGCTGTTGTCAATATATATTTTTTTGTTGTAGTCTGGAACACGGACAAAATGTAGCTTTCACATCTAAAAGAACATAATCGTGGAGACCGGATCTGTCAACTTCACATGGGTGTCTGCCCAAGAAAACAGCGTAAATAAAGTGCTAGCAGACAGAGCGTTCCTCTCTGCAGCAAGCGCATACGGTGAAATGATCGCTCCTGAGCAGGCGGATAATCATGACAGAGCAGCTCATTAAACCGAGGGGAAAAGTTCTCGAATTGCGACGGCAGATGTGATAAACAGTTTGCTGCAGAATCACGTCTCGACTTTGTTTATAGACTCACTTTTCTTTATGCAGACTGAGTGGGCCTGCAGCAAATCCACACCGAGCTCATACTATTTTTACTCTGGACACGTGGAGTCACTCTGAGCCTTACCGACCCGTGAATTAGCAGTATGCAGTACAATATAACTGCATTTGAATCCAAAAACAAACAAATGTCAAGCAATTAAATATGCTGACATGACCCATAAAACCCCAGGTTGGGTCATTCAGGGTTCAGAGTGCACTGTCACAGCTCACAGGTCAGGACACATGAACTCAAGGTCAGGCTTACAATACTGATTTGATTCAGCAGGGAAAGGAGCAGCATTTTTAGAACAAAGAGACCCCTTTCTGCAAAGTGCGACATTTAACACATTCAAGTGCACACACACAGCAGTGAATAGTGAACAAACACACACAAACACATACACACACACACCGTGAACACAGACCCGGAGCAGTGGGCAGCCATTTTTGCTGTGGCACCCGGGGAGCAGTTGGGGGTTCGGTGCCTTGCTCAAGGGTCTCACCTCAGTCATGGTATTGAGGGTGGAAGAGAGCGTTGTACATTCACTCCCTCCACCTACAATCCCTGCCAATACCGAGACTTGAATCCTTAGGGTTACAAGTCAGACTCTCTAACCATTAGGCCACAACTGCCCCGTTGACTGGTGGAGCTATCATGTGATTATAGGTTCTGTAAATATCTAATTTCTCTCTTGTGGGCCAGTTAAAATATTAACATTTTGCGTTTGAAAACATGCTGCTTTAACAATAATTTTTTTATACCAAACCCCATTAACCCTTTCCCCCAACTTCACTGCATTTGAAGCATTTTAACAATAAAAAGAATTCTAAAATAAATAAATTAATACAAATATTCTAAAACAAACAAATTGGCAAGACGTTATTAAACAAATACATAAAACATGGGTTAACAATTAAAAAACACAACAGACATGAACGTTTTCAGAAAATGTTATATATCTGTTGATTCAGATTATACATATCACGTCATTTTATTATCCATTAACTTGGTCGCAAATCAAATAATAACCCTTCGGTTGAAATGTTGATTTTTCTACTTCGATTCTTTATTTCATAGGAAACGTAGGACATGTAATTTGTACAATGTACTTTATAAATTATAATGTTTTATTATAAGGTAGATTTTTTGTGAATTTTAGTATTTTAGTCTTGAAAAATGCTGCACAGCTGCACAGACAGGGTGGTAATCAAACCCAGTGAGTGAATTTCTATTAGCATAGCATGCAATCAGCAACCTACTAATGAGGGTTGTATGAAAGAGGACGGGAGGTGCCGCTAATGACCAATCAGCATCATCAGACTCGCTATCTAATTGAAAAACCTGCTTCGGTAATACCTAAGAGATCCTTTGTGTTCCTAGCAAAAGGGACAAAATGTTTCTGGTCATTTCCTTCAGAACACCACCTTGGAGCAGTAATGCAATCGCCATGATTCCTGCTGAAAAAATCACTCAGTAGAGTGTTTGTCTGTAGTGAACTCTCGTTCTAGTTCTATTGAATTCTGTGATGTACCCTTCAGGGTATGCTTAAGAGGCTTTACACGGCATACATTATTTTGTTTGTGTGTGTGTATATAGGCCATTGTGCAGATCTGTGCCTGCGGCCACTGTAGCCTCAGGTCTTTGCATCCCCTCTGAGACAAACCTCCTTCTCAAATAGATCTCATCTCCTCTCTTTACACTGTAGTCAGTTTGGCCTTGTAGAGCTCTGAATTTTGTTTCACTGTGTTTTTATTTTGCTCTAAGGCAGGTTCGAAGCACTTGAAGATAAAAACGGCAGATAATCAAGAACTGCACTCATGAGGTGCTCATGATTATTCAGATGGTATCACTAGGCGCATTTCCATTACAGATTTGCGCAAAACTTTGGCGATATTTTATAAATGTCGATAAAAAAGTATTGCGAAATGACGGCGTTTCCATTAGGCGTATTTTCAATTCGCAATTTCAATTTGCGCAATTTGAAGGGTAATGGAAACGCGCCTACTGGCTGATCCATTAGGCTGTACACATACAGTGTTTCACAATGAAATGTGTAAAGGAAAAAAAAAATCAGATGAAACTGTAAACTGTAGCAAAGTGAAACTGTGAACTTTGGTGTACTGTAGCACACATGACCTCCTTTCATATGGAATAAAGTGTAAATCAAAGGCTATGAGGTGATAGTTGTTTTGCAAGCAGATTCCTGTTCTTGTTTGAATGTCACTTTCTGTAGAAATGTTTTCAAACCTTAATAGCTCTCTCCTCTGTACATTCCACCTTGGCTCTTTACTGATGACTTTCACTTTATTCAGGGATCCTGCGTGAGATATCGGTCTAGCTGGTGAGGGCATTAACTGGGGCAAAGAATTCTGAGCAAGGTCTTGGCAAGTGGCCACCAGAACGACGACCATGTCCATGTTTGTTCGATGAGATGCACTTCAAAGAGCCATTGTGTAGGTTGCACACTTCCTGGCGCTAGGCAGGATTTCAACACATATGGATAAATATGTCTACCAGTCTTTGGCAGTAAGGAAGCAAGGTGTTGCTATGCTGGCTTGTGAAGTAGAACACAACAAGGGTACGTCGTTGGCTCTCAGACGCAACTATTCACAAGTTCTCTCTCCAAGAAAATAGTCCATACCTGCATTTGTGCTTTTCTTTTCCGTACCCGTACACCTTTGTAACATATTTATCCCTAAAGAGTGCATATTAGTACCTAAATGCTACATATTAATACCTTTTAAAAGGGTACCGCCCCAATAGCAGTTTTTGTACCTTATTTTCTGAGTGTAGGAAATCTGTGAAGCATGTCAGCAAGATTTTTTTTAAAGATATTTAAGATTAATTTATTTTATGTAATGTATATTTTAGGGCTGTTTCTCTCTTGCGGTCCCCTGGACCCCAGTTTGAAAACCCCTGATATATAGTTTATACATACTCTGATAATGCCTGGAAGAGAGCCTGGATGATCATGTACAGTACAAGTGCACTTAGGTAAGCAGCATATGAAGAATTAATGACAAAAAAGAGAGAATGACTCCCCACAGCAGTGTCTCTGCATCTGTGCTTGAGCCCTGCCAAAATGGCTGCCCTGGCTGCATTGGCCATGACTATAAGCCCTGGAAGCCTTCCTGCTCCAGCTGTGGCTCTCCACGTCAGGGCTGCTCCACACACACACACACACACACACACACAAGCGCCTGGGAGTAATTAGGGGTATCTCAGTGAGGGGGTGGGATTGTGAGGGGTGAAAGAAGTAGAGGGTGGTATGGGAGTGTAGATAGGAGGTTAGGACAAAAATTGTATGAAAAACAACTGTTCTCTTACCCCTCTCTCAGATTCCAGAGGTTCTGCTTTGACTCGGACTGCAGGCATTCCGTCTAGCATTAACATCCTGTTATTGATGGCGTCTGCGAGCCGAGAGAGAGAGAGAGAAAAAGAGAAAGGCATGAGAAAGCTGCTGCGTCTGACTCCTCTCACCTTTTCCGTGACTGAAACAGACCTAGCTAGCTCCGAACAATAGCACAGGCTACAATGCAACAGGCAATGATGTCATCAAGGTATGCAGTTAGTAAACAGTTCAGGTTTATGGCCGAGGGTAAACAAACACATCTGGGCTGTATGTTGGCTGGTATTTTACACCTAAATGGTTGTGAAGAGTGAGTGACACAGAATGTAGCATAGTAAGAAAGCCATAACACTGAATCATGTCAATGCTGAGAGAATACAGGATAAATACAGTATGAAGTATGGTTTTATATGAATAAACACAGATAATTCTATCCCCCTTGAATCCCAAAGCCACTCCATCAGCTAAGGCAACATGTTATGGTTACTCTATTCTGTGCCTGGTTAAAAATAAACCAAAAAAACAATAAATCAAAATGTTCACTGATGATTTTTAGTTACATATCACATATATCTTGAAGCTAAAATGGTCAAATTAAACATATACCTTTTGTGATTTTATTAGCTTTCAGTTAGCAAGCTAATAGCTAGTGCTGGGTGATATACCAGTTATTGGTGATGTACCAACTACACACACGGTAGCATTTTATGTAGCATAATTTCAAAAAGCTAAGGTCAGACAATTCTGTTATTGCTTCAAATTTTGAAATTATACAATCTATTTTACATTAAAAAAATGTAGCATGTTTGTTTGGATTGTGATTAAAATGCAGTGGTTCTGCAACTCATTTCATGTATTCTGATTCGTACAAAGGCACAGTCAGGGAAAAACCGTGATAAATTGTGGAACCGTCAGAATCCTAAAAAAAAAACAGTGATACAGATTTTTGGTCAAACCACCCAGAACTGCTAATAGCAATAAAAGGAAAGCTCTACTGAATAGCTTGAAACGTTTTTGATTGCACTTAGTCTTGCAACCAATCAGCATTTACGTGTCCGTAAGTTTTGCCTCTTTGTCGCCATCTCTGTTAGAAACCTGCAATTGCAGTTATTTGTGGAATTATCATCTTTACATGAGTTGCGCATCGGCATGGCTCCTCAGCGCGGATGAATGTAATGTTTTGAGGAGTATGTGTGGCTGTCAGTCACCGCACCGGTGTGGATACTGTACTTCGGAATCACAGATTCTACGTCTTGGAAGTATGACCAAATAAGAATTTTCACCGGAAAATGTAATTTGAACAAGTAACATGTCTGCCACTTTTGTTCTGACCAACTGAGAAAAAAAAAGCATTACAATAAATCGCACTACCAATGGTGATTAAATCTAACGATAGCTTAAAACGTCTTTTGCTTTTGACTACAGGTGAATCTCCAGTTGTCACTGATGATTGGAGTTTGGACCTTTCTGGATTACAATCTGCCATCAAAATAAGTTTAATTATTCCAGCTGCTGTGAGAAAAGGCTATATATGATCTGTCACCTGCAGTATCCTCACATACGACATAGCCTACTAGCCGGGACTCCTTCTTAATGTATACAGACGTGACAATGACGCAAAGTCAAACGGTGGCAAACTTGTATTTCCGGCGGAAACCTATCAGTACCACTCAAATTAGAACACATTATTACAAGCTTATCATTGTGAATTGGGCTAAGGTAAGGAGATAGTTTTGAACACTGGCTGGTTATGTACTTGCTCAAAAATTGATTTTGGATCATTTTTAACCAAAAAAAATTACGGACTGCAGCTACGATATAGGGATTATAATGGAAGAAAAATTGAAAAAAAAGCTCCCTTTAAAAAGATAAAATGAGTCTAATCCAGCCAAATAAGTAAATAAATAATTGGATAATGCTAAGAAAATCAGTTGTCAGTGTCAATTGTCTTTTTAGACATTGTAAAAGCATTGCTTGCACAACTCAACATGATATAGAATTATATTCAAAGTAACCTCAAGACAGTTTGCTTGAGTAGCTGAATGTGGATACAAAAGACTGATTGATTGATTGATTGATTGATTGATTCAGTCATTTATTTATTTATTTAAAAAGAGACATTGTACATTATAAAAACATTAAAGTAAATGCAAATGTACCCAAATTAGCCAAAAGGCAAATTTTCAGAAGTCCCTCTGTCTGGTGTTTTTATGCAGGAAAAAAAAGAATAGAGTAAAATATAAAGCATATAGAACTCAGTTAAACAGCACATCCTGTATAATATACTTAAATGATAAAAAATATAGTATAAATACGGTCTTGCTGCAGAAAAAAAACAACATCATTAACAACTTTATTGTGTTGTTATTAATATTGTTATTAATATGCCAATTCCTAAAATATTTGAATAATTAATAATATTAAAAATAGGATGTATGTCCTAAATCTCATCAAAATCCATCCTTGACCACCTTTGAAAGTGTTTTCAGTGATCCGTTCACCGGAAACTCATTAATGCCAGGTTTAAAGGGGTGTAAAGGGGGCCTGTAGATAGGAAAGAACATGTAGCATCACCTAGGCGACCAGCTCCATGTCTGTATAGAGCTAGTGATAGCAAACACGTGCACTCACTCATACAAAACATACACACACATCTACATACGTGCACGCAAACTGCTATCACAGTCTCCTGACATTTCTCTTCTTGTATATTCACACAAACGACAAGACTTTCTAACAGAATCCATGTCTTTGTGCAAACTCCCCTCAGGCTTCTGAGCCTTGGAACAAAGACTCCAGCCTTGTTACAGCTCTGTGCTTTACAGTGGGCATTGCTCTACCAGACTCTCTCACACATGAAAAAGTGGCCATCTCCCTCAACATCCAAGGGATGCACAATGACAGCTTTAATGAACTGGTGGAATCTGATTACAAGTTAATATGGCTCTTGGAGCACTGCATGATGGGGAGATGAGATGCTCCAGCACTCCCACAGACAGTTTCTCTCCCCCGTCTACTCAATTTACCATGTTTAACACCATAAAGGCACAGTAATAGACGCATGAGCATCTTGGGAAATGCAATATTCATGTTTCCTCATGTTTGTTTGGGTTTCGCCTGTCGGAAGGGACAAGCTCGCACACAAACAAACAGATAGATGACTTGTCTTGAGGATAGAAAATAGTGAGCATAACTCTCTGCCTGTCAAAATTACTTACTTAGATGTGACAGATGCTCCTATGATCCACAGACGAGTGTTGCAAACACGGTCAGTATGGTTTTCGGAGTTGTTACAACTCTTAGAAAAGGGAACCTTATGAAACAGCCAATCACAACAATGCGATTGTTGCTCAGAGGGATGTGTCCCTAAGTAACCCGTGCACTTATTATTTTAGCAGCAGCACATGATGGAATGCAAGCAAAGCAGATACGCCTTAAACATCTCTATTACACTTCACTCCTGGCATGGGCGGCAGGAAATGAGGCCCAGTTCTCGACTCAGCACTTGGGCTGAACCCATTCTGGTGAAGATGAGAGAACACTACGGTCCACCGGATGAACCAACATTTTCATGTTTTTACAGGCAGTGTTCACTTTCACACAGTTATTGTTTTGGTAGTGATTGTGCTTTGACAAAAAAAAAATAGCTAATATTTTGCATGTCGTGTTTAATCATTTTTATCTTAATTTATACATAAAAAAAAAAATGGTATAGTTTTACTGAGAAAAATAACATGCAAAATGACAAAACCCTGTGTCAAACAGTAAACAGATCCAACTATTTTCCAACATTTTGAAAAATGTATAACAATTAAATATCTGAACATATCAAAAACGTTTTTACATACACTACTGTTGAAAAGTTTTGGGTCAGTAAGAATTTAATTTTGAAACAGAAATAAGTTAATATATTTATTATTTATTCAGCAAGAAGGCATTAGGGCTGTCCAAACAAAAATAGAATTTTGAATATTCGTCGAAATTAAAATTAAAATCCACATTCGAATGCAAAAACATTGCATTCGAATTTTAGGTGTGCGTCAGACAGCCTTATCAGTGGCGCACGAAATGCGACGACGATGTAAGTGTCATTGCATTTTAATGTTTTTGTTAGTCTATCCAGTTGAACGCACTAGATGCGGAGCTGCTACGTTGCTCATTCAAAATATTGCGGGGAAAAAAGAACATCAATGTGGAGATGATGTTTTCGTCAAAACCGAAACCAAACCATTCACACAGAACGCATATTTATCACATTTTCTAGAGGGACATCTATCACCGTTGCACTCGCGTCTCGCACAAGAGAGCGGCATGTTTAGAAAGCTATGGAAAATTAATATAAGTTCAACTTTTTAAAAACATGTCTCAAGACTTTATGGCGGTTTTTCCCCATCCCACTGCATCTCATGTTTTTACATGAAGAAAGTACTCTTTGTGATTGGTTTTCGGTCCTTTGTATTAAACTATACATACATGCATGATTCTGTTTTGTTTCTAATTGTTTAAGCAACTTTAATTATATAAGGTTTATAAACATTATTTTAAACATTATGCACCTTTTTCAAAGATAGTCGTGTTATTTTATTATGCTTTGAAGAAACGTGCATAATATTTTGTTCGATGCGCCCTCTTGTGGCCTCAGGAGAGAAGCCAAAAGCTTTTTTCCCCCTAACTGAAATTATGCCTTTTAAATTTGAATATAATTCAAATATTGATCATATTTAAGTACAAAATTCGAATTTAGTTTTTCAGCCATTTTGACAGCCCTAGATGGCATTAAATTGATCAAAATTGACAGTTAAGAAATGTATCATGTTACAAAAGATTTCTATTTCAAATAAGCACTGTTCTTTTGACCTTTCTTTTTATCAAAGAATCCTGAAAAAATGCACAACTGTTTTTAACACTGGTGCTTAAGAAACATTTTTATTATTATCAAAGCAGCATATTAATGATTTCTGAATCATTGTGTGACAGTGAAGACTGCAGTAATGACTGCTGAAAATTCCGCTTTGCCATCACAGGAATACATTTCATTTTAAAATGCATTAAAATTGAAAAACGTTATTTTAAATTATAATAATATTGCACAATATTACTCTTTTTACTGTATTACAGATCAAATAAATGCAGCCTTGGTGAGCATATGAGACTTTATTTATGTCTGTAAGTATGCATGTTAGTCATTAGCAGTTACACTGTATTTAACAAGCTTTCTGGCTTTTCTTAGAAAGGAGTCTTATTTATGTGAAGTTAAAAGCAAAATATAATTTCTGTGTGAATTTTAACCCAACGTTCGTCATTGACAAAGCGTGCTTCCAAGCTAATCCGTGTGCACTGGATTGATATTGTGATCAGGATGTCCAATGGCTCCAGGTAGTGGTAGGCTGAGATAATGTTGCCATGGCAACTCAAGTTGGAGCTCAGAGGGTTATTGTCCTTCTGGATTGACATGCGAGGTTCACAGTTGACCAGGGCACTCGCTGTTCAAGAGACTTTTTGTGTCCAAGGAGCTGTCATCATGCTCATGTGTATTGTGTAAGCATATCACTCTGAAACATTGATCATTAGATCAGATAAATGAACCAACCTCTTGCCTAACTAACCTTGTCCCTTAAGAGAGCTCCAAATGGGAAATCAATACCACGAGCAAGGTCTCAGTTGTTTCATTAACCATCAAATGAACAGATTATTAGCATAATTGAGTACAGCACCATGAGGTTAACATTTAGGCACAATTTGTCTATCTTAGCTCCAATTGATTAACACTTAATCAAGAGGTTGTGATGGAGGATGGTGTATCGCCAACTGTAGGTAACAGTGCCAAGGTGATACGAAAGGCAAGAGTAACGATGACTAATTCTAGATCCATTTTCCTCCAAATAGCGCAAATGTTCCACGTCAAATCGGTGTGATTTATCTAATCAAGTATACTGTCAGTGTATTACCCTGAAGACCCTAACAAAGGAATTTTCACATTAAGACTTAGATGTAATGATATTGTTTATGGATAATGAATAATCTTAAGTTTAGTTATACCATTTGTTTGCCATGGACTGCCTTCAATTTGATCAAACACACAGAACAAGAGATCTGTATGCATTTCCCTCTACTGGGGAACACAAAAGAAGATATTTTGAAGAATGCTTCAACTGTTTTTATCCATACAATAAATAAAAACTTATTTTGTGTTCCCCAGAAGAAAGAAAGTCATACAGGTTTGGAAAGACATTCTTATTTTAAAGGATGTTTCATTTGTTATCCATACAATAAATAAAAAATAGTTTGGACCCCATTGACTTTCATTGTATTGTCAACAAACCCATTGAAACATTTTTCTAAATATCTTCTTTTGTGTTCCACAGAAGCAAGAAAGCAATACAGGTTTGGAATGATACAAGGGTGAGTAATTGATGACAGAATTTTCATTTTTGGGCAACTATCGCTTTAAAGACCTGAAGAAATGGAAAGAGAACAATGGAGTGAGAGAGAGAGATCACCTTTCCATTTCACCGGGATGCTGAAATTAAATGGTGATCCCAGGTGTGAGTGTTATCAGCATGGGTGGTGCAGTGGCTGAGTGCTCAGGCATCTCATTGCCATGCACGGCTGGAGCCGTCCCCCAAAAGGCTCCCTGAGAAGAATGAGGGCAATTCAACTGGAAACAGGGCAACAGGGAGGGGGTCCGCCTGGGATCTGATTCCGGCTGAGGATGGGGGAGCCAGGGGAGGGGATTGGCTGGCCCTCCCATGCCCAGCCGTAGCTCCAGAACTCCCCGATGGACATGGGTGCCGGCGGAGACACTGCGCGGGGGGCGTAATCGCCGAGCAGACCCCAACGAATGATGCGCGAATCAATATGAGGTGACAGGTCTGGGTGGAAAAACCTGACCTTCCTGGACCCCACGCTGACCTTGCTACACAGTGATTAAAAAGCATTCAACTTACCACCCTGAAGCCCGTTGCATACCTCATTGTCTAACTTTCTGCCTTGCCAAGCCTGGTGTTGCATTGATGTGAGGGGTGTTGCGGTGCACAGGAGGAACCTCTATTTAAGTAGTTTGGAGGTATTTCTAGAATAATATAAATCTGTCGAGGCTCAAGGTGTATAAAACTTGTTTGACATCTAAAAGTCTGGTCGATACGGACAAGAAGATAATTGTTTTTGTGTTATGTCTGATATTAAATTCTATACTATTTTACCTAAATAAACTAAAAAAAAAAAAAAAACCTTTAATTGTTTCAAGTGAATTTACACATCACAAAATTACATATGCAGTATGACAAAATGGGTATTCATTTTAAGATTTGCTAAAGTTCACATTTAACAATGTTATTAAATTAGGTAATCTAAATGCAAAAATAGGGGAAATGAGCATGCAGTGTTACTTTTTTACTATTATATTAATATTTTGAATTAGCTTTTATTTTCATATTTTCAACTATCTTTTTCATTTTAATTTAAGTTTTAGTAATATGGTTATGTTCTTTTGTCATTTGGATTACTTTTTTAACTTTATTTCTAAACAGTAATATAATGTTCTATATTCAGTTTTATTTCAGTCATTTCAGTACTTCAACTTAAATGAAAAATAGAAATTTTGCCTTGGTAACTAACTAAAATAAGTAAAATAAGTCTAATATTTACATTTTATTTCAGCTTTATTTCAATTAGCAAAAAAACATTTAATAGTTTTAGTTTTAGTTAACAACAACAACACTGCCATGCACAATAGAATATTCAATATACTGTGCAGTAGGCCAATATGTATTCAACCATTTAAAAAAATGTGTAATATCAGCCAATAAATGACATGGTACTATACCGATATATTATGTATCCTAGAATAAAATACTCAAACATTTCAGAATAACAAGACAAAATTCATTTGGAACATGAGCAGAAAAGAAAGAGGAACAGGATGATCATCCTACTGCTTGGAGGCGTTTCATATCTGAAATTTTAGATTTTTGCACTGGAGGAGTAGCACACTAGCAGACGGGTTCCCTTGGTCCTGCCAATGCTTTGTTCCCATGTCGAGAGCCCTGAGCAACTGTGAGCATCTGTGGCACAGAGGCTGGTCCTGCTGCCACGGGCCGAAGGGGGAAATGCGGATGGGGATGAGAAGAGGAGAAGGTGGTTGGGGAGGGAGATAGGCACTGGAGCCCAGCCAAGAGCCAGACAAGAACACTGAACTCAAACATGCCAAGTGAGCCTCTCAGGCTCAACCAGAGCAAAAGAACAGCATTTTACGTAACATCAGACTCCACACTGAGGAGAAGAGCTATTGAGAGCTGCTCCCCGTTGAGCTCTTATAAATAGATTACCTTGTCGTTTGAGTTGCAAAAAACAAACCCTTTGGAAATATTAAAGATGACTTGTGCAATTTCGGAACCACTAGTGCTACCAACAGATTGTAAAAACATTGACTGTCTGTAAAGAGGCTTCCTAAAGACTGGTTAGACAAACAGTCTTCCATTGTTCGCAAAAACAGATAGCTCCGGTCCAAAGTCAAAATACAAAATTACAATTACCTTTAATTGTAAAGTCAAAAATTGTTTTTACATACAGAAAGTCCACATGATGCAATGAGAATAAGGCTTCCTCTGGGCACTGCCAGACAATGTCTGCAAGACAGAACTCAGCTCAAGCTCACTTCCCTCTTTAGAGGACCCATAAACAGCAAATAATACGAGTCAGCACTCTGTCGTCCCCTGCAGAGAACATGCAGGCTAAATACCACCTTTCCATTTACTGTCATGCTGGACATAGAAATTCCTTAACCTATCAAGAGTTAGGGGTAATTTTGTGATAAGCTTAATGTTTCACTATCAAGAATTTTTTTGTTCGCACATGGTCATACATTCATTTTTGAGATCTACTGTCAACCATTAACCAGCATCTGCTTCCAAGAACTGATAAAATCAAGTTTTTGGAACAATTTGTATTATGAAAAAACACACACACACACACACACACACACATATATATAGTATAATGAAATAGAACTGAAATTTGCTGAATATATGACGTAATGCTATGGCACTACCATCCGACACTATCACTTTTTTGTTGCACGCTTAAAAACTTTTCACAAGTGGAACATCACCAAGTTCATCTTACACATCTAAGTTCATGTATTGTCTGAGTATGTACTGCATTTGACGAGGAACTTAATTCTTGATGGCTAACAAAAACAAACAAACAAACAAAAACAAAAAAACATTAACTTCTTCTCTTACACAAACTGAACAGCGAATGAATTTCAGAAAACATCATAACATACAATCACACCCACATTCACATCTCTTCTTGGTGGATATCGTGGATTCTAACCCCAACGCTTCCCATACTTCGGTGCGGACTGTATTTCTTGGTTAATCTTTGCTGCCATACTGTGAATGACTTCAGACTTTCCATTTCATAAGGCACATTTTCCTTGGCAGGCAAGTCTGCCCTAAGACTTTGGCTGCTTTTGGGACCTTTTTGGATTCGAGCTCTAGAGAGATGTGCTGCTTCAGTACCAGCTGAGTTTGTGGATAAGTAATGTGAGCGTGTGTTCTCCTCCCTGCGCATCCAGGTGGTAGCGCTTCACCTCAGGGAGCCCACTTTGCCATTTTTCTCTGGCTAAAAACAGCCACACAACAATGCCTGTCATTCACTCGGGCCCCCAACCAAGCAGATTCGCTGTCTTGTAGCTCTCTTTATTTTTCTGAGTGTGACAAATGTACTCTGACTCAGAGATGAACAGAAAAAGTGCTGAAAGACATGACCAGATAAACTCTTCTGAACAAAAAATGAGGTCACAAGGGAACGTACTACTCTCGAATGCCAGTTTTAGAGCAATATCAATGCAATCAAGATGCACAGAACATAATCCAGTTCACCTAGAAGAAGCCCTAAAGCCCATCAGCACAGTCAAATGCTGGGGCCAGCTGTCAAAAGACTGAACTGTACATCAATTTTACACCATTACCCCCATCACTAGGCCTCACACACCTGATAGGAAGTGAGAGACCTTTAATAGAACGCTGAGGCTCTTGTAAACACTAGGCCAACTTTCCAAAACACAGGCTGACGGAAGCACCCGTAGTCTAGCAAATTGCCCTTGGGCTCTGGCTATTTCTGCACGGGGAGATCCTGTGTCAGTGATCCAATGAGGATAAGACAGCTCAGCCCATGAGAAACTGCCCTAGTCCACACCACTTGCATATAAACGGATGGACACAGTCAAACTCTGGTACTGTTGTACCTTTATGATGGAGCAAGAGAAATTGTGGCTATTTCTGCCATTCAGTTTGTTCAGAATTCAGAAAAGGAAAGAAATCGGGTATTAAAATGCCCATAGGCTTTCAAACATATTCATGAAACACAACTATTAGCCTATTCTGAAATCCTTTCCCATATTACATAATATTACAAGATAAATGATACCACTCAGGTTTATTTACTGATTGATCTGAGCTATGGGGGTGAGAGGTCATGAGTTGTGTAAAAGGCAATCAAGGAGAAAAGAGGGGACAGAGTTGACTCTTCACTCATCCATTTTTTAAAACCACAAAAATAATGTTCAGTGGAATCCATGTTAGAATGTAATGCTAGGAAAAATACTAATACTACTGTTTTGAGAAAATATACATCATCTACACCAGTGGTTCCCAACCCTGGTCCTGGAGGCACCCCAACACTGCACATTTTGCATGTCTCCTTTCTCTGACACACCAGTTTCAGGTCTTGGAGTCTCTACTAATGAGCTGATTACCTGAATCAGGTGTGTTTGATTAAGGAGACATGCAAAACGTGCAGTGTTGGGGTGCCTCCAGGACCAGGGTTGGGAACCACTGATCTACACAGTTGCAATATTTGCATCCTCCTGGTCACCTGTTCCTAATCAGCATTTTCAGCTGAAAAATCTGTGTCAAAGTTTGTGAAAACATAATTAAAGGGCTTAGTATCAGTAAACACATCCATAACACATTTAGTCAGAGCTTAGCTATTTTGTTTGAAGTTTCAGAATGTAGAGTGACAGACTTTTAACTGAGCAGCAAAGGGGCGTCTTTACCGCTAAAGCAAAGGCATTGTGGGGTTTTTTTCATTCACGTGGTTTTGCAGCTTCTCGTAAACCTGTCTGGCTTCCTGAGCTTTGGTTCCTCTGCCAAATCTGTCTGACCTCTGACAAATTTCTCGTGATTATCCAACATATCACCCCATACACACACATATACGTACACTGTATTTCCGTTTTAGTAAAGTGTTATACTGGTTTAACAGTAACAAAGTTGAAATAGGGCAGGAAGATATATTAAATATTCACAATATATTTGCAGTGATTTTTCTGGCGACATAAAATTATGCAACAATTGTTGGTTGTTAAGTTTCAATAAAATAAAGTAAAATAGTGTGTGGAAATGCATAAAGCATTAAATAAACCAGATTTTTACTTTTAGTTCTTACATTAAATATATTTTTGAATCTACTTAATTCAGAGAATAGAATTTAACGACAAAAGATTTAATTTCTTAGCTATACTGCCCAGCCCTAAAATTAAATACATAGAAATCTGCTGTTACCTACACTACTAATCTGCAATGGTAGGCTGCAGAAGAGAGGGGCGACCCCAGCCACTGCTAGCACACCTCTTCCCTTCCCCCTTTAGTTAAAGTGCAGTGGTCTCAGTGGCCCGTGCTTTAAAATAGACCTGACACAAAAACTTAAATTGCTCTGAGAGGCATGGGCGGAGTGGTCACCGCAGAGGGAATTAGCTGGAGAGAGGTGGACTTAAATGCTGATGATCTGTGCTGGATCAATAAGGAATGTGCATGTGCTGCTATGCTGCTCCTACTTCATATTTTCTCCCTCCAAGCCTTCAGTTTGCATAGGAACTGGAAATCCAACCTCATCTCCAATTCAGAAAAGAAAGCTAAATATAGCTGCATGCAGCGATTCCGGGGCCAAGCCCCTTATGGCCCTTATGGCCATTTTTGGATTTAATTTGGAAACTTTTTAAACATTGCACAATTCCCATAGTTAAACACTTGCCACACATTGCATTATTAGAAAACCTTCAAAGCTATTGCCTTTTGAACACAGCATGCCACTTGTACACAGTGGTTTGTTTACTTTTACAGAGACTTGCGTTGTTAAAGGTAGAACTGCAGCAATTGACTTCAAATTACATAAAATGACTCCGTCATCTGAAGTTGTATCACATGGGAATCAAACCCACAATGTTTGGGTCAGGTGCCTGTCATTCATCCTATTGTGCCACTGTGAAGACATGGGTTTATGTAGATGCCTAAGCTAATGCATGTAGTATTTTTCCATTTAAACAAAATCACTCAAAAAGGCACAACATGTGGAACAAAAACAACTGAAACATCATTTCTTGCCACTGTATTGTACATTGTGTCTGGAGACACATATTTCGTGTTACTCCGGATCACCGATGCCTACATAATCAGTTAGAGATAGGTTTGAAGTACTTACATCCATATGTGGAAATTGTCTTAGTTTATCTAAGTTTTAGAACCAATCAGAATTTTGCGGACTTATGCATTGACACATATAGCATCCTCTGTTAGGAGTATAATTATTGGTGTGCGTAAGTTGTACGCAGAGCAGCCTACGAACTCGAGTATTGAAGCGGACTTCTGCTGATGAAATTGCAAACTATAGTATTTTCGTCAGTAAATTTTTCTTCAATTGATGTCACCTCTGACTCCTGGCTTTCATTCAACACACCTGGTCCTTCGGTTTTAACTGTAAATTCCCCAATATATGCTAACCAAGTAGTATGCCAAGCTAACTAACATGCACTGTTAAATTCAGAGAGACATTTTTTGGGAACAGTAGTGAATATTAAAAATGTGTTTAGTCATTTCTGTGTAACTTGGCCCAAAGATGATGTGATATGATATTTGGACCAAGTCACACAGAATTGACTGAATGCATTTTTGATATTTGGTACAGTTCCCGAGAAATGCATCTCTAAATTTGACAGTGCATGCGTTTGTTGACTGACAAAACTGCTGCAGTTTTCCCGAACACCATGCGAAGACTTGTAAATTTATGACTTAAATTTGACCATATTAAAATGTCAAAAACCGTATTTAACTTAACGGTCACTCACATTTAACAGACGTGAAGGTGCACGATCCAAACTTACATTTTTATAATTCATGAACAAAAACATTTTGTAACATGATATTGATGTACCATTTTCATGGTAATGCAGTGTTTGATTTTAAAATGGGTTTCGAAGGATGAATTTTGAGATTTTAAGTTTTCAATTGATATATAATTTCTAAAGTGTGATCGAGAAAGGCAACAAAGGCTTTTGACAAAAGGTCAGAACTCCTGTTATGTAGATTTTTGAGGTGCACTCTTGTCAAAAATGTATCTATTACTTTTCCTACATAATTTAACAAAAACAATGGTAAAATATCCATTTAGGAGTCTTAGACCTTTCCAACGATATATAGTTGATGATTAGATTAGGATTTAATTGTAATATAGTGAAGTAAACTTAGGGGTACCACAGAGGGGACGGGTGACAGTTTAACATTAAAAAAAACAAAAAAGTACTGAGTGACTTCAAGAGAGTTTAATTTTTAGATGCATTGAAACCATCAATTGTAATGTTTGTTCACACATTGCTTTTATATTTAGCAATATTTAGGAAATTCAGCTTCAAAACTTTAAGAAAACAATTTTCCTAATAGTAAAAAAGTACTTTTTTTTTTTTTAGCCAAAACAGGGTTACTTTTTCCATTAATTCTAACTAATTGATACAAAAACATTTCCGTATTAAAGGAGAAAAGTAATGAAGAAAAAAAAAAAACATTTCACTTTTTAGAAGACTTTAAGCAACTTTCTTACATGTCCCACAGAGGGGACGGGTGACAGTTTAACATTCAAAAACAAACAAAAAAGTACTGAGTGACTTCAAGAGAGTTTAATTTTTAGATGCATTGAAACCATCAATTGTAATGTTTATTCACACATTGCTTTTATATTTAGCAATATTTAGGAAATTCAGCTTCAAAACTTTAAGAAAACAATTTTCCTAATAGTAAAAAAGTACTTTTTTTTTTTTTAAGCCAAAACAGGGTTACTTTTTCCATTAATTCTAACTAATTGATACAAAAACATTTCCGTATTAAAGGAGAAAAGTAATGAAGAAAAAAAAAAAAAAAATAAAAAAAATAAATTTTAGAAGACTTTAAGCAACTTTCTTACATGGTCCATCAGCTTGTTCTGCTGGTCTTTTTGGTGACTGAGTCGATGTGTTGTCATCTGCAGTGAAGAGAGAGAGGCTTAAGCTGTCGTCAAAGGTAATGTCCAGAAGTTCATCATCACTGTCTGTTGGAGCTTTTTGTAGTTCAATTATTTCAAGTGTGTTGGTGTATGTAAACAATGTCGTCACTTGACAAAAGCATTTCCTCAATGTCTTGTGCATCGGTTGTTGACAAGTCCATTACAGCTCTGATGAATTTGGACAAAATGGAATTAGATATTGTAAGAGAAAAGACCTGATTCAATGATTCCAGAGCACTTTGTCAGGTAATTCTTTCCTTGTCTGAGAACTTTACATGTGGTGCATCTATGTAATTGCTGTTTTGGATTGAAGTTATGCTGTGACTGATGACATTTTGGACAAAGTTTGTGGATTTGGATTTTTGCCCCCTGTGGTTTTGATATCAGTTTCGTAGTCTGGATGTCAAGGTCTTCTGTGACTTTTGGTTCTTGACCAGCAAGAAATACTTTGCTTTGCTGAATTGGTTTGATGATAGTGCTCCTTGAAGACGTTAATGTTGGGATACCCCTGAAGGCTCTAGTTTGCATATGTTCAAACTCATACGTGTTGTTCAGTTCTACCAGAGTCACTAGTTTGTCCCATAAGGTAAGCATAATCTGACCCGTTTTGTCTCTTAGGAAGCATTCTTTTATTTCACATGCTGTGTCCCAGGCATTGACTGTTGTTGGTGGGTTTACCTTCACCACAGTTGCCTGAAGTTTGGTCACCTGAAATGCAAAAGATGTATAGTTGGTTTCAGGGTTGTTTACATAAAAAGCAAGTAAATGAGCCATCAGTGGCAGTCAGTATATTCAAGCCAAACAACAAAAACAAAATACTGGAACCAGGATTAAGAGACTTAGATTAAGCCATGAGTAGGTCTAAGTTATCCGAGGATATTTAAGTAGCTTTTCAAATGTCCCTATTATAATTATAATAATAATAATAATAATAATAATATTTGTGCATCTTGAGAGAAATTGGCACTGACATGTTTTGCAGTGCAAATTGCTCTCAGTAAAGACAGCTCAAATATGCATTTTAGTCTGGGCCTAGGCTTAAACCTTGTCTGCGTAATCAGGTTCATAAAAATAAAAAAAAATAAAAAAAAAGCTTAAATTACATGAAAACTTACATGTTGCTTTGGACCCAACAATTTGATGTCTTCAACATACATCAGCTGTGTTTCGATTGGAGGTTTATGTGGAAAGTTCACATCTATAACTTCCATTACGGTGTTTCTATCACAGTGAATGGAAAAGCTTTTGCTGTTGGGGTCTGGAAAAACAAAACAAGAGTATGTTATTAATAGAGATTATAGATAAATAGATAAACAGATTGATAGGCTTGAACTGTACGTACCTGGTTTGTTTGTTGTGTTTGTCAGCTTGACTGCCGTGCCATTTTTTGCTGTGGTGGACCACATGATATGTTGCTCTGCTGCAAAAATGACTGTGTGGTGAAACACATCCCTTTGTGTTTGGAAGGTTGCATTGAAGTATTTGAAATTTCATCTGGATAGTGTGACAGGAGTCACTGCATGAATATAACCACATAAGGACTGTGGAGCTTGAGTGTTTGCTTTTGTTTGTTTCTTACTCATTTTGGAAATTTTACAGCACGTGTTCTAGTAGCTTTTATTTGATTATATCCTTGAGCAAAGTATGCTTTGCAAAACAGGCAATTACAATTGATAATTTAGATAACAAGTAGGCAATTACTAATTATCAGCCAATTGACAATTAACCGATTGTTGTGTTGAACTTATTATGAAGTGGGGAACTAATTAAGAATACAATAATAATTGGTTTCCTTGGTGTTAGTGTATTTTGATAAAGGGTTTTCTGTACGTGCATTTGTAAACGTTGTAATTGTTAAATCTACATTAGTGTGTTGTTGCTTAACATTTTAATCACTGGTTTCACACTCAATTCCTGGAGGACCACAGCTCTGTACAGTTTAGGTCCAGCCCTAATCAAACACACCTGATTCAGCTAATCAAGGTCTTCAGGATTACTAGAAACTTCCAAACAGGAGTGAGTTGGAGCTAAACTCTGCAGAGTTTTGGCCCTCCGGGAATTGAGTTTAATACCTGCAATTTAAACAAACTGTTTAATAAAATGAAAGCATAAAAATAACCTTGTTTCTTTTATGTATTTATGTGAAGTGCTTCTCACTGCACATAATGTGAAACCCACTCTCATGGCAGTTTGTGATATTGTCACTAAATGTAAACTATTGATTCGTTAATGGAAACAAATTTCCCTTTTTTATGTGTGTCACTCAGCAC
>NW_015558679.1:12543-13329 GCF_001515605.1 Sinocyclocheilus anshuiensis | reverse complement strand
TTTAATCCATTTAAAAGGGGGGAGGTTGTGTTTGCGGAACGATGTGTGTTATAATACATCGTATACACTCACTAAACAAAGAGTGAAAAATTTACTAAAAACAAGCCTATCGCAAGACATCTGGTAGGGGGGGCACCTGCCACCCCTGGCCACCACGTAGACACGCCCCTGCTGGGCTGCAGCCCATGGGCCCCGCCTTTCCCCGTTTATGTTTATTTGATTTGTTCATTTATATGCCAGTCAGAAATGATTAGCCGCATTTCCACTGTGCACACGGGCTGAAAGGGCCAGCCGAGGCTAACAGCTTCCAACTATGACCTTCGAGGCCATAATCAAACAGCATAAACTGGTATTTATGATTATTTCACATTGAAGAAGACACATATTGATTGCGTCTACGCAGATTAGTTTATCACATGGCTACTTTGAACAGCTCCATTAAGCCTTTGCACAAAGAGTGCACATATAGAAAGATAATGATAAATTTGTGAAATGTTCACGCCTCATTTCATTAAATATGATTCTATATTATATAAATATTCCACTAAATTATGCAATCTGAAGAGTTTGAGTGCTGTCTCCAGTCTCACTGGCATCACACGTAGGGCAGAAATGTCATCAAAATGATTAAAAAAAATAAAAATAGCCATTTAATGTTTCTATTTTTTAAAACATATGCCTATGATAGGACTTAACCTATCACACAAAAAAGAGTCCTGTTTAGGGCTGTCAAAAATTTTTAATTTCAAATATTCGTAGAATTTAAAATAAAAATCCACATTCAAA
>NW_015558679.1:9129-12199 GCF_001515605.1 Sinocyclocheilus anshuiensis | reverse complement strand
TCATTAAGAATATTGTGGAAAAAGAGAACATCAATGCGGAGAAGATCTTGTTTACATCAAAACTAAAACAAAGCTGTTCACACAGAACGTCTCGGGTTACTTGACTGTAACCCGGTTCCCTAAAATGCGGGAACGAGATGCTGCCTTCAATAACGCTTATGAGAACATTCTTTGTTCGACCGGTTGTGAAGAATGTGTGTCAAACAAGAATTGGCTTAAATAACCTCGGTAGGTGACGTCATTAATTACATGCACCTGAGAGGTTATAAATACACTTGAAACGGACACATCCTCAGGTTCACCTTTGTCTGAAAGGACGTCCGGGCACGCCTACAATGCGGCATTTAGGCGCAGCATCTCGTTCCCGCTTTTTCAGGGAACAGGGTTAGTCAAGTAACCCGAGACGTTCCCTATCAAAAGCTACTCTCGATGCTGCGTTCAATAACGCTTATGGGAACGAGAATACCAACGCCGCTGTACTGGAAGTGTCTGGACCCCCCTAGGTTGTGTAGTGTGTGCGCACAAGCATAGAAGAGGTCTCAGACATGACTCTGGGATGTTAACGCAAGGACCCGTGAGCCCGGAGTAGCACGGACATCCAAACTATAGAATCTGACAAATGTGTGCGGAGAGGACCAGCCTGCCGCATCACACACTTGCTGCAAGGGAACACCTGGCGAGCCCAGAGTAGCATGGACATCCAAAACTATAGAATCTGACAAATGTGTGCGGAGAGGACCAACCTGCCACATCACACACTTGCTGCATGGGAACACCTCTTGCTAAAGCCGTAGAAGATGCAACCCCCCTGGTTGAATGGGCCCTAACTCCTAGAGGCGGAGCTTGACCAGCTTGGAAATAGCATCCCTCACCCAATGTGACATAGTTTGCTTAGTGGCAGCCGCCCCCCGGTTGCGGCCCCCATAGCATATGAAAAGCTGCTCCGACTTACGCCACTGGCTGGTGCGGTGGACGTAAATCTGAAGAGCACGTACTGGACACAGTAAGTGAAGTCTTTCCTACTCCAATGTCGTGAACGGCGGAGGGCAGAAGGCTTCAAGAACGACCGGATGTATGGTCAAGAATGGAACTTTCGGAAGATAATTAGTGTGAGGATGCAAAATAGCTTTGACCAGCCCAGGGGCAAAGTCTAGGCAGGATGGCGAGACTGACAGAGCCTGCAAATCCCCATTTCTCTTCAGAGAAGTAATAGCCATTAGAAAAACCATCTTTAGGGTCAGAAACCTGACAGGTGGTTAGAAAGGGGTGTCGACCAGACCCTCGAGCACTATAGCTAAGTCCCACGAAGGGACTGTCGCTCTAGTGGGCGGCCTCAACCGCTTGGCTCCACGAACGAAGCGGGTGACTAAAGGGTGCTTTCCCAGAGAAACCCCATCGATCAGAGCATGGCAAGCCGAAATGGCGGCCACATAGATTCTGAGAGTACAAGGACATGTGCCTGAGAACAGTTTCTCTTGCAGAAACTCCAGCACTGGAACAATTTGACAGTGAACTGGGTCTGCATGGTGTGTCATACACCATGCAACTTTCGAAACACCTTTCGAAAACACGCCTTCTGAGGGCATAACTTCTTCTAGTGGAGGGAGCCCTAGCACTTAGAATAGTCTCTACTACATCAGCTGGAAGCCCAGCATCTCTTAGTTGGTCCCCCTCAGAGGCCAGACATGAAGGTTCCAGAGCTCGGGCCGGGGATGCAATATTGTTCCCTGCGCCTCAGACAGAAGATCTCTCCTGACCGGAATCGCCCACGGCGAGCCGTCGAGGAGGGATATTAGATCTGAGAACCACACAATGGTCGGCCAATGGGGCGCTATCATTAAGAAGTGAAACCCTTGTTGATGGACCTTGGCCAGGACTCCCGGGAGCAGAGCGATCGGGGGAAATGCGTAAAGACCCCATCTGGGCCACGTATGGGCCATGGCGTCCAGACCCAGGGGAGCTGGAGGAGTCAGAGAGAAGTAGAGGGGACATTGTGCTGTCTCCTGTGAAGCAAATAGGTCCACCTCTGCTTCGTAAAATCTTTCCCAGATTTGACTGACTACTTCGGGGTGGAGTTTCCATTCCCCATGTGTCACAGCTTGTCTGGACAGCAAGTCTGCTCCCACATTCATATGCCCCGGAATGTAAGTTGTTCTGAGGGACAGGAACTTGACCTGTGCCCAAAGCAGAACCTGCTGCGCTAGCTTGTTCAGGCGGCGCGACCGCAGTCCGCCCTGGCGATTTATGTAAGAGAGTGTTGTCCACCCGCACTAGGAGATGATAGCCTCTTAACTGCTGGAGGAAGTATTTCAGGGCCCGAAATACAGCCATCATTTCGAGGCAATTGATGTGCCATTCGCGAAGATGACCTCTCCAGATCCCTTGGGCTGGACGGCCATCTAAGACCGCACCCCAGCTCGTGAGGGAAGCGTCTGTCGTTAGCATCTTGCGACAACAACACGGACCTAGAGTGGGACTCAAAGTCAGAAACCGGGGTTTGAACCACATAGAAAGGGTTGGATTCGACGCGTGCAGGAGACAGCTGTGCCCGCATCGTGATCGAATTCCATACAACCTCCAAATACGTTGTCTCTGAGCAGGAGAGAGAACGCTTTTCTTGGCGTTGAGTCTCAACCCCAGAGATTCGAGATGAGCTAGGACGACATCCCGATGTCAAAGTGCTAGCTCCCGAGACTGAGCCAAAATCAGCCAGTCGTCTATGTAACTTAAAATGCGGATGCCCTGGAGTCGTAGAGGAGCCAGAGCTGCATCCATGCATTTTGTGTATGTGCGAGGTGACAAGGCTAGGCCGAATGGAAGAAAGTGAATGTGAAAGTGACGTGACATGTGGCCAAGTATGGTGACCCATACTTGGAATTAGTGCTCTGCATTTAACCCATCCAAAGTGCACACACACAGCAGTGAACACACACACACCGTGAACACACACCCGGAGCAGTGGATTCTGCGGCGGATGCTGCGGCGCCCGGGAAGCAGTTTGGGGGTTCGGTGCCTTGCTCAAGGGCACCTCAGTCGTGGTATTGAAGGTGGGAGAGAGCGCTGTACATTC
>NW_015558679.1:6139-6759 GCF_001515605.1 Sinocyclocheilus anshuiensis | reverse complement strand
GTGACGTGACATGTGGCCAAGTATGGTGACCCATATTCGGAATTAGTGCTCTGCATTTATCCCATCCAAAGTGCACACACACACACCGTGAACACACACCCGGAGCAGTGGACAGCCATTTATGCTCCGGCGCACGGGGAGCAGTTGGGGGTTCGGTGCCTTAGTCGTGGGTCGTGGTATTGAAGGTGGGAGAGAGCGCTGTACATTCACTCCCCCCACCTACAATCCCTCGAGACTCGAAAGAACCCGATTCTAATTCTTCGCCCCCTGAAAGCGAACCTCAGGAACTTCTTGTGTTGTGGCAAGATCTCTATGTGGAAGTACGCATGCTTGAGATCCTGATTGTCAACATTTTGAACTTGTATGTTCTGAGGTAGCGGTTCAACCCTCGAAGATCTAAAATTGGACGCAACCCCCCATCTTTCTTGGGAACCAGAAAATACAGGCTGTAATAGCCTGACTCTTTGTCTGGCAGGGGAACACGTTCTATGGCCCTTTTGTCCAGCAGAGCTTGCAATTCCTGTGTCAACAAATGCGCTCGTTCCGGCTTCACGGAAGTGGAGACCACGCAGTTGAAACGCGGAGGACGATAAGCAAACTGAATCCTGTTGCCTTTCCCT
>NW_015558679.1:2731-5995 GCF_001515605.1 Sinocyclocheilus anshuiensis | reverse complement strand
AGATCTCTCCTGACCGGAATCGCCCACGGCGAGCCGTCGAGGAGGGATATTAGATCTGAGAACCACACTCTGGTCAGCCAACAAGGCACTATCAGTAAGAGGCGAGACCCTTATTGACTGACCTTGGCCAGGACTCCCGGGAGCAGAGTGATCGGAGGAAATGCGTAAAGACGCAGTCTGGGCCACGTATGGGCCATCGCGTCCAGACCCAGAGGAGCTGGAGGAGTCAGAGAGAAGTAGAGGGGACATTGTGCTGTCTCCTGTGAAGCAAAGAGGTCCACCTCTGCTTCATAAAATCTTTCCCAAATTTGACTGACTACCTCGGGGTGGAGTTTCCATTCCCCGTGTGTCACAGCTTGTCTGGACAGCAAGTCTGCTCCCACATTCATATGCCCCGGAATGTAAATTGTTCTGAGGGACAGGAACTTGTCCTGTGCCCAAAGCAGAACCTGCTGCGCTAGCTTGTTCAGGCGGCGCGACCGCAGTCCGCCCTGGCGATTTATGTAAGAGACTACTGCAGTGTTGTCTACCCGCACTAGGAGATGATAGCCTCTTAACTGCTGGAGGAAGTATTTCAGGGCCCGAAATACAGCCATCATTTCGAGGCAATTGATGTGCCATTCGCGAAGATGACCTTTCCAGATCCCTTGGGCTGGACGGCCATAGCTGCCACGCTGGCAATTTCTCTGAAAGGGGCACTAATTTTGACACTTCGCTTTGTTGGGGGGATGTTAGATATCCGGCATCCTGAAACGTGGCAGGAGACAACCAAACACGTAACATTTCGCTGGAGGCCACTGCTCCCCGAAACACCAGTGGCGGCAGAGATTTTACAGCGGTCCCCTGAGGGTGCTAGGAAGGAGCCTCTAGTCTCTGTTGGAACTTCACGCGCCCCTGGTCGGGACTGGGTGGCCAACAGTCCCGACGCTTGAGCAAGGCGGGGGAGAAACCTCATGAACGCTTCTTCATAGCGCTTCGCCTCCCGGAACCTACTTGACAGAGTCGCCAAATAGGCCGGAAGGCGAGACGGGGGCATCAAGGAGGAACGCTCGGTCCCTCTCCTTGATGCCCGTGAGGTTGAGCCACAGGTGTCTCTCCGTGGAGACCATAGCAGCCATAGAACGGCCAATGGCATGGCCGTATGCTTAGTTGCACGGAGGGACAAATCTGTGGCCCGGCAAAGTTCTGAAAACGCTTCTTCATCGATGGTCCCACCTGTGCTCAAGTCATTGAGCAGGTCAGCCTGGTACGCCTGCAAAACCGCCATGGTGTGCAGGGCAGAACCAGCCTGACCCGCTGCTTGGAAAGCTTTTCCCACCAGTGAAGATGTCAGTCTACAAGGCTTGGTGGGGTGCATCGGTTTCTTTAAAGACGATGAGCTCCCAGGGGAGAGATAGCCCGCAAGCATCTCTTCCACCTGGGGCATCATCATGTAGCTCCGTGCCTTTGCATCCACGATGGTCGAATAAATCGACGTCAATGGCACAAAGACACGGGACGAATAGGGCTTACTCCATGAACGAGTTACCTTGTCATGGAGGTCGCCAAAGAAGGGGAGAGACCGTCACTGAGGCCCCGGCCACCTGACAGAAATCTGTCATCCACCTTCGAGCGCTTGGGGGCCTCCTGCGGCCAGTCTAGCTTTAACCTTTTCGACTGCTCGAGTTAACACCTCGAGTAACTCCTCATACACTTTTTCATCGCGAGAGGAGTCTCTCTCGATCTCTGCAGAAGCAAGAGATGAAGTATACTCCCGTTCTGAAGAAGTGCCGAGGCGCGATCCGGCGAGAGCATGAGAGAAAGGGGCGGAGCCGTCCCACGCGCCTCAGCCAGATCGACACGCGACCCCCAGGATCTTAATGAGGGAGCGGTGGCTCCCATTCTCCCTCGAGCCCGAGGGCAGCGTGCTCATCCCCCAAACACTCAAAGCAAAAATTATGCGGATCATCCTCCGAGATGAGTCTCTGACAAGGAGGCACGCATCTCTTCTCAGACTCCGACATAATGATGGTAAGTAATGTCTTTCTTTCTCTTTTTTTTAATTTAACTGCAATGCAGCAGGGAGAAACACTTGCTTCGCACAAACAGACACACACACACACACACACAACACGGTCCTTGAAGACAAAGAAATCTGAGGATGTGTCCACTTCACGTGTATTTATAATCTCTCAGCTGCATGTAATTAATGACGTCACCTACTGAGGTTATTTAAGCCAATTCTTGGCGTGTTTGACACACATTCTTCACAACTGGTCGAACAAAGAATGTTCATTTGCAGGCTCTGTCAGTCTCGCCATCCTGCCTAGACTTTGCCCCTGGGCTGGTCAAAGCTATTTTGCATCCTCACCCTAATTATCTTCCGAAAGTTCCATTCTCGACCATACATCCGGTCGTTCTTGAAGCCTTCTGCCCTCCGCCGTTCACGACACCGGAGCAGGAAAGACTTCACTTACTGTGTCCAGTACGTGCTCTTCAGGTTTACGTCCACCGCACCAGCCAGTGGCATAAATCGGATCAGCTTTTCATATGCTATGGGGGCCGCAACCGGGGGGTGGCTGCCACTAAGCAAACTATGTCACATTGGGTGAGGGATGCTATTGCCCTAGCCTACGAGGCGCGTGGTCAAGCTTCGCCTCTAGGAGTTAGGGCCCATTCAAAAAGGGGGGTTGCATCTTCTACGGCTTTAGCAAGAGGTGTTCCCTTGCAGCAAGTGTGTGATGCGGCAGGCTGGTCCTCTCCGCACACATTTGTCAGATTCTATAGTTTGGATGTCCGTGCTACTCCGGGCTCACGGGTCCTTCAGTCAACATCCCAGAGTCACGTCTGAGACCTCTTCAATGCTTGTGCGCACACACTACACAACCTTGGGGGGGTCCAGACACTTCCAGTATGGTGGCGTTGGTATTCTCGTTCCCATAAGCGTTATTGAACGCAGCATTGAGAGTAGCTTTTGATAGGGAACATCTCGGGTTACTTGACTGTAACCCTGTTCCCTGAAAAAGCGGGAACGAGATGCTGCGCCTCAATGCTGCACTGTTAGCGTGCCCGGACGTCCTTTCAGACAAAGGTGAACCTGAGGATGTGTCCGTTTCAAGTGTATTTATAACCTCTCAGGTGCATGTAATTAATGACGTCACCTACCGAGGTTATTTAAGCCAATTCTTGGCGTGTTTGACACACATTCTTCACAACTGGTCGAACAAAGAATGTTCTCATAAGCGTTATTGAACGGAGGACGATAAGCAAACTGAATCCTGTTGC
>NW_015558679.1:1775-2145 GCF_001515605.1 Sinocyclocheilus anshuiensis | reverse complement strand
GTATATCGACGATGTCTCGTAAGTATCGCGATGTCGATGTCAACAGTCAGGTAACAGACGATTATCGACATTATAGGGAAAAAAATTCCAATTGATAAACCTAGTAAGTTGCAAAAAATATTTTACATAACCCCATAGTCACCATACAGGTCTTTTTGCATGCAAGAATTAAATACTTTAGTAGGAGGTTTGGGAATCGAAAAGCTATTCGAATTTCGGAAATCAGATCAGATGCGTAAGGTCAAGAATCAAATAACTTGTTATAAAATTACATTTTGATTCTGCTTCTCGATTTCTGTATGCGCATTTATTGTGATTTCAAAAGATTCAACTGCAAGAAGACGAAATAGAACTCACTTCTGCACTCGCG
>NW_015558679.1:0-1765 GCF_001515605.1 Sinocyclocheilus anshuiensis | reverse complement strand
GCAATAGATGAATAACAATTTATTTGTTTTAGATATTTTATGTTTAGATATTTCTATTTAATATATCTATATATTCTATATATCATTTTATTCTCCCGCACACACACGTGTGTCTACCCGCCCGCACCAGCACTCGCACATCTTGTCCCACGCCGCACTCTGTTGCGTCGGATCTCGCGGGAGCAGGTCTCTAATCCACTGGCACTTGACTTAACATTGCGTGTGCTACATCCTTTTTACAATCTCTAGATTATAAAACACTGCATTCTGTCAGCATTGGCTTGTAACTATACTCTAATTACTATTTCGAAAATCATAACGCGTTAAATTACTCCATTACTAAAAAAGTAATCAAATTACAGTTACTGCCCAGCACTGGTCACCATACAGGTCTTTTTGCATGCAAGAATGAAATAATTTATTAGGAGGGTTGGGAATCGAAAAGCTAGGCCTATTCCAAGGTCTTTTTGCATGCAAGAATGAAATAATTTAGTAGGAGGGTTGGGAATCAAAAAGCTATTCCAATTTTGGATATCAGATTAGATGTGTAAAGTCAGGAATCAAATTACTTGTTATAAAATTACATTTCGATTCTGCTTCTTGATTTCTGTATGCGCATTTATTGTGATTTCAAAAGATTCAACTGCAAGAAGACGAAATAGAACTCACTTCTGCACTCGCGCTGTTTTCTGTGCTGCGCACACACACACACAAAGCGCACGCACATATAATGTTCTTATATACACGAACACTGGACTGAGCTCTCTTTCTCACATTCCTACACATTCGAATGGACAAATAAACACAGAATTATATCAAAATATCCCATAAATACAATCGGTTATGTCTTAAGTGAACGTAAAGAGCTAAGAAAGAAAACAAGGAGGGTGTATTGGATCCGTGCATTGACAGCAGCCACTGCCGCCAGTCATTAATGCTAATCAAAGAACAAAAGAAAAGAAAATCCCTCACTGATCTTGACTGAATCACTTCTGTAACGCTGACTACTGTAATGGAAACGTGCATCTGTGTATGCGATTATTTGATGCATTCCCACATCATTTATATTTAGGGTATAGGACTATTCTATTTTGATCTGCAGTTTAATAATAGTTAAACAGAAAAAAAGACAAATAGTAGCACTGCATGTGTTTCTGAATATTTATTTAAACAGACTGTATAATGATGAAAAACCACAAACATTATGTCAGACCCTGTTCCATGTTTTGTGTGCGTTTTGCTCCCCATGTGGACCCCAGTCCCCGAGTTTAGCCCAGTGAGGGTTCCTGTCCCCGAGCCAGAGAGGGTTTCAGTCCCCGAGTTTAGCCCAGAGAGGGCTCCAATCCCCGAGTTTAGCCCAGAGAGGGTTCCAGCCCCCGAGTTTAGCCCAGAGAGGGCCCCAGTCCCCGAGTTTGGCCCAGAGAGGGTTCCAGTCCCCGAGTTTAGCCCAAGGAGGGCTCCAGTTCCCTTGTCCAGCCCAAGGAGGGCTCCAGTCCCCACGTCAGCCCAGGGAGGGCCACAGTTCCCGAGTTAGGCCTACGGAGGGCCTCTAAAGACTATATTCTCCCCAAAGATTTTGGGGGGGGTAGTAGGGGTCCATCCGTGGAGGCTGGGCCGAGTGCCGAGGACAGGCTCCCCGAGCTCCCTGTTCCGCCATGGCCTCTTGAACTGTCTGCTCCGCCATGGCCTCCTGAACTGTCCTCTCCGCCATGGCCTCCTAAGTCTGCCTGCTCTGCCATGGCCTCCTAGTCTGCCTGCTCTGCCA
>NW_015558678.1:0-896 GCF_001515605.1 Sinocyclocheilus anshuiensis | reverse complement strand
ACTCGTTATATCGAAAATGAAAGTTCAAAGCAGTGCAGAGGCAGGGATGAAAGAATATACAAGGGAATTGAAAGTTTTGATAATGAAGAGTTGGCAACAGCCTGTTTATGGAGATTTTCAAGCACAAATATTCAAGCTATCTATTATATTTGTATTTCAAAAATACGGGGGAAGTCGTGGCCTAATGGTCAGAGAGTCGGACTCGTAAGCCAAAGGTTGCGGGTTCGAGTCTCGTACCGGCAGGGATTGTTGGTGGGGGGAGTGAATGTACAGCGCTCTCTTCCACCTCCAATACCACGACTGAGGCCGTACCGGCAGGGATTGTAGGTGGGGGGAGTGAATGTACAGCGCTCTCTCCCACCTTCAATACCACAACTGAGGTGCCCTTGAGCAAGGCACCGAACCCCCAACTGCTCCCCGGGCGCCGCAGCATAAATGGCTGCCCACTGCTCCGGATGTGTGTTCACTGCTGTGTGTGTGTGCACTTTGGATGGGTTAAAATGCAGAGCACTAATTCCAAGTATGGGTCACCATACTTGGCCACATGTCACGTCACTAAAAAAACAAAAAGATGTTGTTAAAGGGGTCATATGGTGCGATTTCAAGTTTTCCTTTCTCTTTGGAAAGTACTCAAAGTACATTTTGTTACATTTTATTTTTGCATGCATTTTATTTTAGGTGTTTTATCATGTATTTGTATTGTTGCTGAATTTAAAAAGTGCTGTCCTAACTGAAACACTTTCTATAACCCGGTTTAGCAGGATGAGATTTATAGGAGTGTGTTACTGAAGAGTAAATGGCAATAAATCCTCCACGGGAAAGTGGATATAATTTAACTTCCCTGTAACTTCATTGCAAAACAAAGACATTGCATTCTTTGTGTCAAATGTAATGTC
>NW_015558677.1:246-580 GCF_001515605.1 Sinocyclocheilus anshuiensis | reverse complement strand
CATTTTGGATTAATTGTAGAGGTTTGATAGAACTGGCTGGAAGACAAGAATTTTCTTAGAATTTTGTTACTAGGAGCAGCTTTTAGCACTAAGATTTTTCATGAATACGGGCCCAGGTGGTTGCTGTCGAGGAGGTTGTTATGTGTGAGAAAGGCAGAGACTTGATTGAACACAACTCGTTCAAGTGTTTTTGCAATGAAAGGGAGAAGGGAAACCGGTCTGTAGTTCTCTAAAAGAGTTGGGTTAAGAGTGGGTTTCTTAAGAAGTGGGGTTATACGAGCCTGTTTAAATGTTGAGGGAAAAACACCAGTGTGAAGGGATGTGTTAATGATGT
>NW_015558677.1:0-149 GCF_001515605.1 Sinocyclocheilus anshuiensis | reverse complement strand
GAATAGGATCAAGCAGACAAGTAGTAGGATGATTAGAAAGGATGAGTTTAGAGACTTCTGCCTCAGAGAGTGAAGAGAAGGATGTGAACGAGTGCATGTTTGCTGGTAAGATGTGCTTGATAGATTGTGGTGTGGAAAATTGTGCACTG
>NW_015558676.1:0-810 GCF_001515605.1 Sinocyclocheilus anshuiensis | reverse complement strand
TCATATCGCGATATAACCGCAAATGCAATTAATCGTTCAGCCCTAAAGGTATACCGAAGATTGAAATGAATTGAGACAGGGCTTTAACAACGGACCGAGTATTGATGTTACGCATCGCATAAGCCGCTGGGTAGCGAGTACTTTGACACATTACAGTCAAGAGAAATTTACTTCCCGACTTAGAGGGAGGTAACGGGCCAACACAGTCTACTAACAGATGTTCAAAAGGTTGCTCCACTGGAGGTATTGGATACAATGGAGCCCGTTTCAGTGGCTGATTAGGTTTTCCGGTCACTTGGCACGTATGACAGGTTTTAATAAACCGAGACATATCTTTTTTCAACAGCGGCCAATAAAAATGCTGCAAAACTCTGTCATACGTCTTTTTTACACCCAAGTGCCCGGCTATATTGCCGTGAGCCAATCGGAGTACAACATCTCTGAATTTCTCAGGTACAACAACTTGAACAAGTGACACACCACCGCAATCTTCTCTTTGGGCAAGCCACTTGCGCAACAGCACCCCATCATATATAAAGTATCCAGTCGCAGCACTATACACATCCTCCGGAGGGAGAACATCAACAAATTTTTCAACCCAGGATCATCCCTCTGGGCGATGACGAGTTCTGCACGAGAAATTCTAGACAACAGAGACAATCCAGGAGCGACCGATTTAACCGGTACGCAGGCATCACACAAGTTAACATTCTCATCATTCAGCATTTTAGTCTTAGACCACGTCTAGGGATATGCCGGTATCAGATTCTCATGTTGCGATTAATTGCTAATGCTTTTATCACAGTATAC
>NW_015558675.1:292-1208 GCF_001515605.1 Sinocyclocheilus anshuiensis | reverse complement strand
AGGCAGCTTCTAAATTATCTGTAGACAGAATCTCATTCCAATCTATTTTTTTAAATTCCACTTCAAATTTGTTTTTAAGTCGTTTTGGTATAATATTTAGCACATTTTCTTTTTCTTGTTGATATAAAAACCTATGTTTTGTTAATTTTCTTACCACTAATATAAGATTATGATCTGATAACCCTGTTAATAAATTTATTGACTTAGTTATTCTTTCTGGTTTGTTGCTAAATATTAAATCAATTTGAGTTTCAGATGATGAGGTGATTCTAGTAGGGCCCTGGATTAACTGTATGAGGTCAAAATGACTTACTATCCCCTGAAGCTTTTTCCTATTTGACTTCTCATTCCAATTTATATTAAAGTCTCCAACCAAAATTAACTCTTTATTTCGATCAAACCCCTTCAAGAGATTTCTCAGATGATCATAGAAAATACTACTTGATGAAGGAGGTCTATATATGCCCACTACAGTAAACTACGAAGTATATGTATGCAATGAATATAACGTTAAACATTCAGTATTAACGCCTGTATAGCTGGTGTGAGCGAGCTGATAAACAAAGCGCGCTGAGTGGATTGAGCGTGCAGCGGCGCAGATGCGCGAGCTTGTCGAGTGAATATCCCTTTCTCACAGACATCAATGGAAAGTTTGTAGTTCGGTCGGATATGTCAAAAAGAAGTAAGTAAAACAATGCGCAAGTTACTTAATGGTAGGGAGGGAGGGAGGGAGAGAGAAAGCGCGCACTTCTGTTGTGTGATCTTTATTGATGTTCGCTCACTTAGCACGCATCATTTGGATTAAAACTAAATTGTAAATATAAGACAATTTATAGGGGCATTCACTATAAACGTCATTTATTTTTACCCTTAAGCATACACGACTTTCTGGCGAAAGTGAAACTAACAGCCTGTG
>NW_015558675.1:0-100 GCF_001515605.1 Sinocyclocheilus anshuiensis | reverse complement strand
AGATGAAAAAAACGCGACTTCTATTTATGAAAATATCACAGTTAGAGGAGATTTCTAGCGAGTGGTTCCCTGCATTTTTACAGCAAATCGCGTGATTACA
>NW_015558674.1:1728576-1736687 GCF_001515605.1 Sinocyclocheilus anshuiensis | reverse complement strand
TATATATATGTACACACACATATACAGTGTTTACAGTTGATGCATTAATATGGATGTAAACAGACGTGTGGCTACAGGTGCGTGTGGCTACATGTCATGCACCTGTACTATTTCACAACGGCTTCAAACATGGTTCGACCAATCAGATTTGAGGACAGGATCTATCTGTTGTGTACTAGTCATTTCAGGACCTAATCATGCTTGAATTCACAGCTGTGAAAGCAGAAAGCAGGGGTGTGTTCTCTTCTCACCTCCTACATTGTTCTTGTAGGTGTTGTAGATCTCTTTGACTCGGCGGTAGCGGAAGGCGAGTTTCCTCATCCAGTCGACCCCACCGTGAACACCTGAGCCCAGGCAGAGCGTGCCTCCACCTGCTGGGCTCTGGAAGCCATCCGAGCCAAAGTTATACGTGCTGCAAGTACAGACACACAGCTTTAGATCCGCTCTACACCTCCAAACACTGTTTCTCCTGACACGCTCCTAAAAGTCTGATTAATGGCCATCGTAAAATGTCAGGAAGCAGAGCGAGAGTCTGCCTACAAACTGTGATAAGAAACTATAGTGTTTAATAACCAGTATGTCAGCATGCCATTATGTTAAAGATATAGTTCACCTAAAACTGAAAATTGTGCCATTATTTATTCATCCTCATGTCATTCCACAAAAGGAATTAAAAAAAAAAAGTTTGTGCTCCTTTTTCATATAGCATTAGTTCATATTAAGTACGTAAATAAATAAATTGAAAAAGAAAAAATTTCAATAAAATATTCTTAAATAAACTAACAAAATATGTAAAAATGAAATAGGATATTTTTAGTAAAAATCAATAAAAGATTTTAAAATAAATATAGCTTTTAAAAAAAAAAGATATATTCCTGATTTCATTTAGCATCAGTTCACAGTAAATAAATAAATAAGTAATAATAATAAAGTACATTTCAGTAAAACATATTTTAAAATGAATTAAAATAATAGGCATTTAATAAATCATACACATAGCTTTTATGGTACTTATTTTGGAGTATTTTTGTACTTACAGAGCTTTTTGAAAAAGTATTCCTGCTGCTTTTTCATATAGCTTCAGTTCATTGTAAGTAAATTAAATCAATAAAATTTAAATTCAGTAAACTGAAATTATCTTTTCAGTAAAAAAAAGGACATTTACTAAATGATATATACTGCCTTTATTGTACTTTTTTTTTCTTTGAGTATTTTTTGAGCTTTTAAAAATATTCCTGCTGCTTTTTCATACACCACTGGTTCATAGTAAATAAATAGATTGAACGAAATTCAGTAAATAAGACAGAAATAAGATGCTTTCAGCAAAAATCAATAAAATATTTTAAAATAATTAAAAATAAAACATTTACAAAATCATATAGACTGCGTTTATAGTACTCTTCTGAGTATTTTTCTAATTGTGGAGCTTTTTAAAAAAACATTCCTGCTGCTTTTTCATGATCAGCTTATAGTAATTAATGAATACAATTTTTTTTTTTAATAAAATAAAAGATATTCACTAAATGATATAGACTGCTTTCATAGTGCTTTTATTTTGGAGTATTAATAAGGGTTTGGAATAAAAAGGTGAGTAAATAATGACAGAAATGTCATTTTCAGAGTACCATTCCTTTAATAACTCTGTAGACGTGCTCTTAAAGGTGTGATTAATGTCCATCATAAAAAGTCTGGAAGCAGAGCGAGGGCTTGCCTCAAAACTATGATAAAAACCAACGACGTTTAATACTCAATAATGTCAGAGGCATGAAGAACAGGATCCCTTTATGGAACATAGCATCTGCTTTATTGGAAATGCTCATATTGTTGCTCGCTTCACAAGATGAAGGAAAGTCATACTCTACCTCAAGTCCTGCCCATTGTCATCCGAGGCCACATCATCGATATGAACTTGGTCACATTCCTGGGAAATGAAAGGAAAGCAGATACGCATGAGGCGGATATACGTTACAGCCGTGTAAAATGATGTACTGTGTATAGACAGGTTCACCCGCCGCCGAGCCTCGGGGAACGATGGTGAGAGCAAGAGTGAAATATTAAAAACGACGAACAACAAAAAAGCAAAACCAGGCCACTGCGATCCAAGACATGAAGGCGCCTTTAACGCCGGAGGGTAAAATATCAGAAAGAAGGCAGACAGAACACCATCTAAACCCGATATTGGACGTTAATTAACGCTTTTGTCTTGGCTGGGTTTGTGCGTACGACTGCCAATATACACTAATTGCGGTGGGCGATGCATAAGCTGAACATCTGCTCTTTACTCCAGATCATTATCTTGCGTGCTTCGATTTGCTATTTTAGCAACACATGTAAATTTGATAAAAATTTGGATTCAAATTCACAAAACAATTACTCAGCCTTCAGCACTGACAAAACACGTTAATGCTCTCTTGTTGTTTTTCATATTTTCACAGATATGACTTAACACGTCATGTTTATCTTAATGATATCAAGTTGCCGACCTCCCACTGACTTCTATTGTTCTTAAATTACTGTAATTATAACTAGATTTTCTCATTTTTCTTTTTCTCTCTTTTTTTTTTTTATAATAAAATTACTTTAACAGTGATTTTTTTTTCCAGGATTTTTAATGAATAAAGTTCATGAATCAATGAAAGATATAAAACAATTGCAATAATATAATACAACTAAATCAATAAAGAGATACATGTATATTTTACTAAATTTATATATAGTTACTAAACAATATACACTGCTTTTGTTTTGTTTTGTTTTTTTAGGATTTTTGATTAATACAGTTCAAAAGAACAGCATTTATTTGAAATATCATTTTTTTAAACAAATATCTTTGGTATCAATTTAATGTGTCCTTGCTGAATGAAAATATTAATTTATTTAAAAACAAAAAACCCTTTTCAATCACGAGTTTCGTTATAACTATTTTGCTACTCAGTTACCTTTTCTAGCCAACTCTACCAAACAATAATTTAATTTTTCATGATGTTTCTAGTAAAAATCAATGAAAGATTTAAAACAATTGCAATGAAATTAAATCAATAATACATACATACATACATACATACATACATATATATATATATATGTATATATGTGTATTTACTAATTAATATACACTGCTTTTATGTGTGTGTTTTTTTTTAAATGGGAATAGGCTTTCACTGTGTTTCAGGATTTTTGGTGAATAAAATTTAAAAGAATATAAAAATATTAATTTAATTTCAATCACCAATTTCATTATAACTTTTCTGCTACTCAGATACGTTCTCTACCAAACATTTAAATTTTCTCAGAATATTTCTAGTAAAAAATAATAAATAAATAATAATATAATAAAATAATTCCACTGCTTTTACGTTTTTTTATTTTAATTTTTTTTACTTTTTTTAATTATGTACAGAGATGGTCACAAATTTACCAATATTTTGCTTCTCACTCTTTTTTTTGCAATCTATTCTGCTACTCTCTACCAGACATTAATTTCATTTTTTTCTGATTAATTATCGCATTAAATGCATGAGCAAGTTAGGCCATTGATCACATGTATTTCTGTGCAGTTATTTTGCCCGCGGCAGCTTTCTGTTCCCCAGCTGACGTTTGAATAGACTGAACTCTCAGTGTTTGAATGTTCAATGATGTCTTGGTCTATTTGAGGGCAATTACAGGGAAAACAGAACAAGAGTGGGCCATCATTAAAACCTGCTCAAGAAATAATGGTGTGTGCGCCCTCCACCCCTGGGCTGTTGTTCCTCCCCGGGACAAATTTTCTTTTCAGTGGCAGCCACACACCCCTAATTAAGGCCTCAGGTGTTGTCAGGGTTTCTGCTGCACCTCCTCGAAAGCTTTTAGAGAATCTAATCCCTCCTTTCTTCATGCAGAGGGCAAACCGAGGTTGTCAGGTCATGGACTGTTGAACAGACACTTTAATGCATAAACAGTACTGAATTCAAATAACTAATCGATATTTCGTACCACCCACCTGTAAATATGCATTTTGCCTTATATACACAACTGTTCAAAAGTTTGGAGTTTGCAAGCTTTTTAATGTTTTTGAAAGAAGTCTCTTCTGCTCACCAAGGCTGCATTTATTTGATACTGCAAAAACAGTGATATATTATTACAGTTTAAAATAACTATTTCTATAGGAATATATGTTAAAATGTAATTTATTTCTGTGATCAAAGCTGAATTTTCAGCATCATTACTCCAGTCTTCAGTGTCACATGATCTTCAGAAATCATTCTAATATGCTGATTTGCTGCTCAAGAAACATTTCTGATTATTATCCATGTCGAAAACAGTTGTGCTGCAGAATATTTTTGTGGAAACCGTGAGACATTTTTATTTGCAGGATTCTTTGATGAATTTCAAGTTCAAAAGAGCAGCATTTATTTGAAATAGAAATCTTTTGAAACATTATAAATATCTTTAGTGTCACTTCTGATCAATTTAATGCTGATTTCTTGCTGAATTAAATTATTACATTCTTTAAAAAAATGCTTGAAAACCTTTTGAATGGCAGTGTACATATTTTTAATTTAGTCTTTTTGATGAATTATTTAGCTGTTTCTTTGCATATTTGTGACAAGCAGCACGGCCAGTTTCTGCAGCTGTCACAAAAACATGAGGACAGATGATTTGTTCCTCATATTTTTGTTGGGGTGGTTTAATGTGAGGAATATTACATGCATGTGTCATCACATGGAGTTCTGGAAAAAAAAAAAAATCCCAGCAGGAACTAATTTAAATATGGTAGAACATGTATAATTCAAGAGAGACTACTACTGTCATAATGGCATCAAATTAGCAAAAATAATTAACAAATGAAGACATGAGGAGCGGGGAATACGTAGAGCTTTATGATTGACCGGTGTTCTACTGGAGAATCTAAGAGGAGCAGATTCCTACCAATAAGAGAAGTTTGTTATGTGGCGCTCTGGAATACTTGATTCTGATTGGCCAATCACAACATTCTGCGTAAAATTATTTTTATTTACGAATTGACCATCAACGTTCGTGTCTCATATCTATAGAAGTTTTTTCTGCCAAAGAGAAGAGATAAAATAAAAAGGTAAATACATGTTTATATCTCACAATTCAGACCTTTTTCTCAGAATTGCGAGTTATAAAGTTATACATTTTTATCACAATTTTGACTTTTTCCCCCCAACTTTTTTATTTTTTCCCCCCCTCAGAATTGTGAGTTTTAATAACTGCGAGTTATTAAAAAAAGAGTTGTAAATTGCAATTCTGAGAAAAAGTTTCCGTTTTTAAATGCCGTTGAATAAAAAAATAAAAAGTTAATTGCAAGATTTTATCTCACAATTACAACTTTTTATTTTAGTTACCTTATATTTGAATGTTGCAATTGAGTTTATATCTTGACTTTTTTTCTGAGAATTATTAAATTTTTATCCCATGTGGAAACAAACTTCCATACATATCACTTTCCGCTCTTTCTTCTTAAATTATAAAACTTAAATGTATCTGTATTTTTATAATTGGCACCATTTTTTCTGATTATTTAAATATACATCTAATGCTGAAGTCCAAAAAAAGTGTGTTTGGCATTAAATCCTAAGTGATTTTGTTGATTCTGAGGTTTTGCTCACCTCCAGGTCGTTGAAAAACAGACGTGAATCAGCCAAGTTGAAGATCATCTCCTCCATCCACAAGCCCAGAGACACAGCCTTGCCAGAGTCCTGGATCAAAACATAGAAAGCACGTCAAATTAGTTTTCATACCTGGTTTTAACTTTCCACAGAAGTGACAGGTGATGATTACATTATCTCACTGAGAGTAGGAGCGTGTGGTGCAACAGGTTTTTGTCATTGTGCTTTCAATCAGAAGCGTGTCAAACTACAGCTATTCCTCTTTCTCTCTTTTATTTTCTCTTCATGTTGTAGGTGAAGTCTCATGCTAACACAAGCTAAGCCATTGTGCGTTCCCATTCCATGGCAGCTACGTAACTAGCCGCTAACTCCTCCGTTTGGCAGCGGATCAAGCTGCAGGTGTCAGCCAGAGGTTAGTGTCAGATTCTTCCTCTCCGCCTAATCATTGTCAGCACAGAAGCTGCGAGTTTGTCCTGCTTTAATGAAGATAATAACCCGTAATCTGCCATCATGAATGGATGACTTTATTACAGGTGGTATTCCAACGCAGAATAATAGATGCACCACTTTAGAATTACGACTGAACATTTGAGAATGGATTTTAGGAAGGACCGTTTCGACATGGTTAAAAAAAAAAAAAGTTTTTTTTGGCCAAAATGCATTTGAAACTTATTGTAAACATATTGTAAATATGATCAAATTAGATTGAAATAAAAGTAATTTTTAAATAAAAAATCTTTCCAAATTTACTTCAGCTCATGTGTAAATGTACCATCAAAACAATGGATACACACACACACACACACACACACATATATATATATATATATATGGTATCATTGTATCTTTTCCTGATGTATTTTGGTGATTTAGTTTTTTTACATATATATAGGCCTATATATATATATAAATATTTGAGTTATTTATACTTCAGTGTTAATATGTATTCTTATGTTTTAATGTACCATCAAAACAATGATAACAAACATTATTATAAAAACATCAAAATGATGTACATTTAAATATTTTTTAAAATGATAAAAATATACCATTCTACGTAATTATATACTGTATATATATATATATATATATAATATTCATTTATATACTAATTTGTATTATTTTTTTATTTACATTTATTTAATTTTTTTAATTGGGGGAAAAAAAACACATAGACTTCTGTGCATATTCAGACGTTAAGTTATGTGTTCATACACATTCACCAAGGATAAATGACATCCTAATGGGAAAGAGCCTCCAATAACCTCTGACGTTTACCTCAGCTTAAAAAACACATTAGCCAACACCATGAGAAGTTTTGTATTCAGTAGGTCGAGTCTTGCTGTGGGCCAATCAGCCCAAACAGGCTGTTTACAGTGGTGGGCTTATAGCTTTGACATAAAGCACAAATAAAAAAAGCGAGTTAAATATCCTGTTACTTAAAGATGCGAAATCTGAGCCAACGCAATCGCGGCTCTTTGTTTGACCGTAAGCGGCTTTGTCATGACACACATCAAAACTTGTTCTTATTTAACTCTAGCAAATTCAGTTTCATTTGGATGTTTTCTTTGATTTGCTATCTCCAGTGGATTCCTGCCGCAGTAATAAGCTATTCTGGAGTCTTTTTCCTGGATCTGAAATTAGACACATTAGTCACGGCAAAATTTCTGCAGTCCTCAAAAAGATCTGAGCGCTCGAGACGGCCAGGCGTTTCTCAGAGTCTCTTATGTGCCACGTCAAATCCGCAAGGGATCGTGGGAATTCAAAATAGATTGTGGGCCAAGAAAAAGAAACATGACCATTGTTTCCTCATCAGCCGCCTGGAGATTGCGTAGAAGCTCATGAGCCGTCATTCAAATCAAAGCAGCCAAATAGCAAATCTGGAGCTGAAGGAGCGTCATTATATCTTTCACTGTTCATTTAGTTATTCCGCATTTACTGTCTGCTGACGACGTTACTCTAAAACAGCTGTGGAACGTATTTATTTATTATGAAAAACTGATCATGAGGGACTTTTGCTTCGGCTAACTTTTAGGGCTTTAAATGATTAAAATCAAACAAACGTGATATGAACAAATACTGCTGTATATAGGATACATAAAGCACCATTCAAAAGTTAGGTGACAGTAATATTTTTTAAGAAATAGTTTTATTCAGCAAGGATGCATTAAATTGATAAAGTGACAGTAATGACATTTACAAAAGATCTGCTTTAAATAATTGAATTAAGCAGAACAAGATCATTTGACACTGAAGACTTGAGTAATCATGCTGAAAATTCAGCTTTGCATCACAGTAATAAATTACATTTTAAAATATATTCAAATATGAACCAGTTACTTTAAATTCTAATAATATTTGACTGTTTTTATTGTGTTTATGATTAAAAAAATGCAACCTTGGTGAGCATAAGAGAATACAAAATATTTAAAAACTTTAAAAAGCTTGCTGAACCCAAACTTTTGAATGGTAGTGTATATAAGGCAAAAAGTATATATA
>NW_015558674.1:1720513-1728513 GCF_001515605.1 Sinocyclocheilus anshuiensis | reverse complement strand
TATATTGTGGTTTATACTGTTACTGTTAAATAGAATTACACACACCACAAAAAAAGGTCAATGAATAAAACACAGAGTATTGTCTTCCAAAGCTGAAGCAGTGTAAAGTTCAGTGGTGTGAGTGGGAGAACTGGTTTGTACCTTGCCGAAGCGTGTGGAAAATGTCCCTGTCAGGAGCGAGTGGAAAATGATGATGGTCTATGTCCCCGTCAGGAGCGAGTGGAAAATAATGATGGTCTCATCCAGGTCCCAAATAAACACTCTCTACACACACACACACACACACACACACACACACACACACACACACACACACGATGAGCATGAGCACAAATATAATCTGCTTACTCGTCAAGAAAAGTATTTACTCCAAAAACACTGCATATTATCTCAGTGCTGTGTATATGATAATAATGGCTGATAATTTTAGTCGGTTCAGCCACATTTCACAGCTTATGGGCAGACAGGCAAACGCTCTGTATCCATTGTTCATAAACATTTTACAGTTTTCTTTGTCTGGTAATCAAATACACATATCGATATTTCAATATACAAAACTAAGAAATACATGCAATATAATTAATAGAGCAAAGAATACATAAATTAGTCATTTTATTTCAGTCGTCTTTTGTTCAAACCTGTGTTACTTATGATGATTTAGCAGAGTTTTGAAACTTTTATTTTGCTTTTGGTAATTTTTGTAAATCAGTCCTCATATGTTTATTGTATGAAAAAGATTAACTTGGACATTGTGCTAAACGTCCATTCGAAAGAAAGAAACTCATACAGGTTTGGAACAACAAAAAGGTGAGTAAATTGTCAAAATGTAAATTTTGGCTGAACTGTCTGTTTAAATTGTTGAATGAGGTTTTTGCCAGACATCATTGCACAACTCTAGGTTGGATGTGAAAGTAATCCCTGCGGTACGGAGCACAGGAATGTTAATGAAAGGCGTTGTGTAAGGACACCGTGAAGGCCAGCGTCTGTACCTCAATGTCAGAGTCCAGAGGGGGGACGGGGTCATTGGCCCTCTTCCTGCCTCTCAGCTTCCCATCTGAGCTGCGTCTCGCTGGAGTGCCTTCCTGCTCCTTTCCTGGAGTCAGAGGACTCGTGGGCGTGTGGTACTCTGCTGTTACACACACACACACACACACACATGTGATGACATGTCATATACAGACATACAACCAAATATCTCAATACCAAAGCAAATAGTCTTGAAAGTTTTATAAAAGCATATATCTTTCCCTTGGATGTTATAAGTTGTATATATATATATATATATGATATAAATACTAGTATTTTTTAACACATTTTTCATATATTTTTTTGTCTTACTACTTTTAATAAGCATTCCGTATATCTAATATAAAAACAATACTTGCATATGTACATCAGTCTCATCATTTCTGACCATAGAGCTCACCTGTGTGTAATTCCGGGCTGTGATTGGTCGATACAGCGGGATGATCTGTGTGCTGATAGGGTATCGCTGTGGTGATGGCTGAGGGTGTGATATTGCTGGTTGTGATGTAGGGGCTGTTGTAGTGTGTGTTGAAGTATGGCGAATATTGACTTTGGCTGTAGCTAGAATATGTTGAGAAGTCCTGATGGAGACAATGACATGAATGAATCATCTCAGACTACTCCATACTACTTAGTATGTCTCGTTTTGTACATTTCTGGACCATCTAAACCCTATTGTAGCACTCATTAATGGTTGGCTAAAATGCCATGGTAGTCAAATGATACTGTAATGTACTAAAAAATGCCATGGTTATGCTACTTTTTTTTACAAAGCTACAACAATATATCAGTCTCCAAGGGTGGCTGTATTCCATCAGTGAAGGTGCTGCGTGAGGCATTTTTCCTAATTTGACCCACCTGCTGTGTAGGACTGAATGGCGTTGAGCCTGTGATGCTGTTTGCACCCTGGAAAATTCCAGAAGAAATGTTGCCGCCTGGAAAAGAAGCACAAGTCTAGTTTAAGAGCGTACTTCGAGCTGACTGTGGTAAAGACACTCCAAAGCGCACGATCCAACACAAACACAGCGCAGGAAACACGACAGGCAGCGGCCGAGGAATGGCTTGTGGACGGCTGGTGAAATACAGACACGTTTAAAGCGCTCAGAGAAAGTTTGCTTGATTTATGACTATGAAAACAGTTGAGGTGAGAAAGGGCAGCGTGGAGCACAGAGCAAATCCGTCTCTGTTATCAGACTTTCAGAGTCTGAATGTCTTTCTCCAGGCCTGTCTAGTTCCCCTTTCTCTGTCTCATTCCCTTCATATTTCCGCTCGTTGGCTTTCTGAAACCTGCCCTAGATAAATTACTCTGTCAAAACAGCGCGAAATCTCAAAGGAAGCTAGCAAAAAGTCTTCAAAGGGGGAGAGAGGGAAGTGGGCGAACGCTGGGGCCGTGTGAATGTCTTTCTCCAGGCCTGTCTAGTTCCCCTTTCTCTGTCTCATTCCCTTCATATTTCCGCTCGTTGGCTTTCTGAAACCTGCCCTAGATAAATTACTCTGTCAAAACAGCACGAAATCTCAAAGGAAGCTAGCAAAAAGTCTTCAAAGGGGGAGAGAGGGAAGTGGTCGAACGCTGGGGCCGTGTTTCTGATTTTCTCCACAGCGGTGAAACGCGAGGACCTTTGGCACCCGGAGAAGGGTTATTTATTTCATGCTACAGCGGGTCTCCTGTTGGAATTTGCCTATAAATCAAACGAGACCGGCGAGATGTAGCGCGAGACGTAGTAAGCGCGTTTTCCCAGACCCATTAGAAATGCATCCATTTCACAAGCAGACAATTTTACAGTAAATGATGTCTTGGGACGCTTATGAATTACCGTAAATCACTGTAATACGTAATAGATTATATTATCTGCCATAGCACCAATATCTCATTGATTATGCTAATTAGACAGACAGGAAGTAGACGTCTTGTGCATTATGATCTGTGAGACTTGAAGTCTCTTCTGCGCACCAAGGCTGCATTTAATTGATTAAAAATACAGTAAAAACAGCAAAATTGTGAAATTTTATTACAATTTAAAATAACTTTTCTATAGGAATATATGTTAAACTGTAATTTATTCCTGTGATCAAAGCTGTATTTTCAGCATCATTCCTCCAGTCTTCAGTGTCACATGATCTTCAGAAATCATTCTAATATGTTAATTTGCTGCTCAAGAAACATTTCTGATTATTATCAATGCTGAAAACAGTTTTGTGTGAGGAATAGACTGATATTCAAATCAATATTCCCTAAAAATCTTCCCTTCCACTGTAGCACTTAATATCATTCACACATTTGGCATGGTTATAGTAGTTATTATTACAGTTTTTGTTCATATTTAAAATGTTTATATTTTCAGTTTTCATTTTAATTTTAGTTACATTTTTAGTAATTTTGTTATGCACTTTTGTCAGTTCATTAGTTTTAATTTTTTAATATTATAATTTCATATAAATTAATTTCATCTATTGATGTTTTAAAAAGAAAATTCAGCTTATTTCAATGAACAAAAATGTTTTTAATCATTTTCATTAACGATAATAATAACCCTGCCACACAAAAAGCTATCATATGGCTTTATAAGACTTTATTATCTACATCTATGTTGCTTTTTCACCCTTGATGTCCTTGTTTTGTCCCTGAACAGCCCGTGGCCACTATTTGCTTTCACTGCATGGAAAAAGCACCTCTAATTCTCTTCAAAGCATCTCCTTTTGTGTTCCACGGAAGAAACATCATAAGGCTTTGGAACGACATGCGGGTGAGTAAATGATGATGACTAGTAAATAATTCTGTTCCTTTAACCCTGAAAACGTGCCTGGTGCCACTTCACCTTTGACCTTGACCGAGAGCGGTCAATTTCACACTGCGGTGCCAAAATCAGGACTGCGGGCAGAAGAGGGGGGACTGACTGCTGTCCGACGCTCAGATCACACTAATACGCTCCTCCAATGGCCGGCGTGTTGCGGAGGGGAGCGGAGAAAGGTTCTGACCTCCTGAGAGAGCAGAGAGAGACGCCTGACGCCAGGAGCCAGACCGCGGATAATGGGGAACAGGTGTGTGTGTGTGTGTGTGTGTGTGTGTGTGTGTGTGTGTGTGTGTGCGTTGAGGGGATCGACTGTAGATGGCACCTGAAAAGCTGTGTGTGTTTGTGGGGATTTTGCTAACTATCAACCCAACATAGATGATCAAAACCATGTGTATTTTTTGTATTGTGAGTTAAATATTATCAACTAGAATTTTCATGAATATATTACACAACCTTTGGATATGCGATTCTGATTGGTCAAATATGTTTGCATAATGATGCTAAACTGTATAATTGACTGTTAGGCAAGCAATTTCCAACGTGGCTGCACTAGCATCATGCCATAGTTCTGAGCTCCATGTCTCGAGTTTTTTTCTGTAGCAGTGACAGGCTGACTATATGTTCTTTATTTTTTATTTTCGTTAAGAAATTAATACTTTTATGCATCAAGGATGAATTAAATTGCTCAAAAGTGACAGTAAAGACATTCTGTTCTTTTGAACTTTCTATTCATTAAATCATCTCGAAAATAAAAATACCACGGTTTCCGCAAAATTATGAAGCAGCACAACTCTTTTTAACATTTATAATAACCAGAAATGTTTCTTGAGCAGCAAATCAGCATATTATAATGATTTCTGAAGGATCATGTGACACTGAAGACTGGAGTAATGATGCTGAAAATTCAGTTTTGATCACAGAAATAAATGACATCTTATAATATACTCACATAGCAAACAGTTATTTTAAATTGTAATAATATTTCTCATTATTACTGTTTTTACTGTTTATTTGATCAAATAAATGCAGCCTTGGTGACAGAAGACACTTCTTTCAAAAACATAAAAAAAAAAAAAAAACGTACAGATCCCCGAACTTGGAACAGTAGTGTGCACATTTTTGTTTTATATATATATAATTTATTAATATTAGTCATTCAAAAACTAAAATTCCTTTTCAAATTACATTTTAAAGTTAGCCTATTACATATAGAGAATTTTAATTGTTTGTAATTGAACAGTCATGTAAATTACGACGGACACTTTTTGGCCACTAGATATATTTACTGAATTCACATGCTCAGAAAATCCAGATATTATTGAATAATTCCCGCAATAATTCACTCAGTGTTTATGTTTGCCACAGCAGATCAAGCACTAACAGGAAAGGGGGACTAAAGGTCAGTTGCACACCACTTGTCCTTATTTTCTCTGCATGCAAAGTGACCGGATGCATATTTCCGATACTTTATTGCATGGTTTATTGCTCATTCCAACCTCTAAAATACCATGTAGACAAAATTGTTTACCAAGCTGTTTTATCACATGAAATGATAATATGTGGCTCTTTCAGAGGCGGTTGGTTGTGAGTGACACTGACCGTGTGTGGAGTAACTGTAGAGCGTCTGAGCAGGTGGAGTGCCGCTGAAGTTGGACGTGTATCCCAGCAGACTGCTCTGTCCTGGTGAATGACTCAAACCATCTTCTGTTTTAATATCTGATCGGGTGAGAGAAAGAGACACGACCAGCTGTCAGGTCAACAGTGATGTGCACTACTTAGGGCGGGTGTGAAATGACACTCACTGTAGGACGTCATGCTGTAGCCCTGTGTGTGATGTGTGTACGGTGTGTACGGACCGGCCGGCTGTAACGCAGGGCTGTACTGTGTCTGTCCGTAAGCAGCCATGACTGAGGACAGCGGGTCTGTCAAAGCAAAGAGTTGTAGTTAGAGAAACAGATCTTAAGAATAACTAGATCAAAAAGTTCAAGACAAACTTTAGGTTGGCTTGAGAAAGCCTAGCCTGAAAGTTTAAAGTAGTTGTAAAAGCCTGAAGTTTGAAAATGTAGATAGATTACATAGATGCTGATATCGTGTGATAGCACGATTAGCATGTTTTTAACATGATTGGCTTGTTACTAGCATTTTGCTGGCAGGATTAGCATGTTGTTAGCATGATTAGCAAGTAACTAGTATGTTGCTAGCATTATTAGCCAGTAACTAGCATGTTGGTAGCATGATTAACAAGTAACTAGCATGTTGCTAGCAAGATTAGCAAGTTACTAGCATGTTGCTAGCAAGATTAGCATGTTGCTAGCATGATTAGCAAGTTACTAGCATGTTGCTAGACTGCTCTGTCCTGGTGAATGACTCAAACCATCTTCTGTTTTAATATCTGATCGGGTGAGAGAAAGAGACACGACCAGCTGTCAGGTCAACAGTGATGTGCACTACTTAGGGCGGGTGTGAAATGACACTCACTGTAGGACGTCATGCTGTAGCCCTGTGTGTGATGTGTGTACGGTGTGTACGGACCGGCCGGCTGTAACGCAGGGCTGTACTGTGTCTGTCCGTAAGCAGCCATGACTGAGGACAGCGGGTCTGTCAAAGCAAAGAGTTGTAGTTAGAGAAACAGATCTTAAGAATAACTAGATCAAAAAGTTCAAGACAAACTTTAGGTTGGCTTGAGAAAGCCTAGCCTGAAAGTTTAAAGTAGTTGTAAAAGCCTGAAGTTTGAAAATGTAGATAGATTACATAGATGCTGATATCGTGTGATAGCACGATTAGCATGTTTTTAACATGATTGGCTTGTTACTAGCATTTTGCTGGCAGGATTAGCATGTTGTTAGCATGATTAGCAAGTAACTAGTATGTTGCTAGCATTATTAGCCAGTAACTAGCATGTTGGTAGCATGATTAACAAGTAACTAGCATGTTGCTAGCATGATTAGCAAGTTACTAGCATGTTGCTAACATGATTAACAAGTTACTACCATGTTGCTAGCATGATTAGCATGCTGCTAGCATGATTAACAAGTGACTAGCATGTTTCTAACATGATTAACAAGTTACTAGCATGTCGCTAGCATTTTTCTAGCGTGTTAGCATGTTACTAGCATGTTGCTAACATGATTAGCAAGTAGCTAGCATGTTGCTAGCATGATTAGCAAGTTACTAGCATGTCACTAGTAAGTTTCTAGCATGATTAGCTTGTTACTAGCATGTTGCTAGCATGATTAGCAAGTTACTAGCATTGTCACTAACATGTTTTAGAATTTTTATTTTGTTGTGTTTTTATTTCATTAAAATATAAACATTATTTTTTACATTTTGTTTGGTGTTTTGTAACTTCTTTTTTTTTATATGTCTATATGCTGTCATACTAAAAGAAAAGAATCATTAATTAAATTGTTATCGGAATCATTAGCAAGTCCAATTTGTGAATTACACTTTTTTTTTTTTTTTTTTTTTTTTTTTTTTTTAAAAATAGTTTCAAAATCAATTTTGTAGAGAACAGCACTGGACCAAGGTAAAAAAAAAAAAGCCACATAATTAAAACAGAACTCTTTTTATAAGTGTTTTTTCTTCTTTTACAACTGTGTTTGTGTGTTATTAAAGTAGTTTTGATCAAGTTTACTAACACTTGTATCTCATTCATAGACCACAGTTCTGTTTTTTTGACTGCACTCAGTGAAGAGATGAACATCTCCAGTGAGATCTTCAACACTGATGAGTCGAACTTTTCAGATTGCTACTTTTACAACAACACTGAGGGGAAAACTGTTTTTTCAGTGTTGTGAATTTCTCTTTTTTTTTTTTTTTTTTTTTTTTTTTTTTTACAAATTACTGTTATGAGTTTATTAGTGCTGTCAAATCAATTAATCGTGATTAGTTGCATCCAAAATAAAAGTTTGTATTTACATAATATATGTGGATGTACTGTTTATATGTAAACATAAATACACACATACATGTGTATATTTAAGAAATATATGTAAAATATATTTACACAAAATATGAATCATATATACAAGTAAATATTTCTTAAATATATACATGTATGTGTGTGTATTTATAAATACATCAGAATATACACAGCACACACACACATATATTATATAAACACAAGCTTTATTTGGAATGCGATTTATCACGATTAATTGAATTGTATTAATTGATTAATTG